>NC_080431.1:37693258-38008415 GCF_028018845.1 Melospiza georgiana
ACATGTGAGATGGGCCACCTCTCAGAATAAATTGTTCCTTCCTAGTAAGATCAAGATATCAAAGGAACCTTTGGGTCAAATGGTGGAAGCAAAATAGGGAACTGACCTGGGACAGAATAGAGGACGGGACCAGTTGGTGGGAGAAGGAAGGCAAAGGTTGTGGGTGGAAGGAATTAGATGGAATGACAGAATTAGAGGAATTAGAGGCATGACAGAATGATGTTATCCTTACAGAGACACAGTAGAAGGAGTAGACGGGAGTTTAATGATACAATAGAACGAAATACTGAGCAGGAAAACTTAGTGGTAGGATTAATCAGAGATTTTGGGATCATGCAGAATGTGACTAAAATAACAGCTTGCCTGCCATTACCACAGGCTGCAGGTGAACCAATTCCCTGGGGAATAATACCAGTAACCAAAATGCCTGAAACATTCAAGAATGTTTCATGGTCCTGCCAGTCAGTTCCCAAACCAGTAGATGTATGGAGGGATTTGTGTATGACCATTCAGGCTATGACTAGAGAGGAATGTGAAAAGAAATCCAATCATTATGGTTGGATTCAAAATACCAGGAGGTGTTTAATTGCAACCCCAATAGATGAGCCATGCAATACAGTACGAATAAGAACGAAATCCCAACAAAATGAGATGAGTTGTCAGAATGTCACACAGAATTTTGACACCTGGAATAGTTGGAAGACATTATGGGGACCTAGTGTTTTGGAACACTATAATTACCTTGGGGAAGTACAATGGTGCATCCAATGGTCAGGAGTAAAGAATCAGTCACATTATAGGGCCCTTATCACGTCTACATCTTCCCGAGAGTTCAGACCGCAGAAAGAGGATTGGAATTGTACTGAGGTTTTTACATGTGATACACCGGAAGACCGAATCGGATTGGTACCGGTAAAAATGGCATTAAAGTGGGGATGCGAGTGTAGGGGGTATGATCACACGGTTAGCAGAGAGTCCATGGATGGACCTATAGATTGCAGATATACTACTGTGCATAGCCCTGGAAATCTAGTCTGGGTGTTGGGACATGGACAGTGGACCACACATTTACCTCTAGATGGATCAATAACACAAATCACCCTAGGGGTTCCCACATTGTGTCCATACTGGAAACAGAACAGATTGATCCAAAGGAAAGGACTCAGAAAGAGGGAAGAATCCCTAGAGGAGCAGTGGCATGAACCTGGCTCAGGAGTGCAATTTGGATGGATATTGGAGTCATTATTCCCTCCGGTAGCGACATATCGAAACAGGGAAATGCTCAACAATTTGTTAGGACAGACAGAAAGGTTGGCAGCAGCTACTAAGAAGGGATTTAAGGATCTAAATTTGCAATTGCAAGCTACATCAAGAATGACCCTACAAAACAGAATGGCATTGGATTTGCTACTGTTAAAGGAACATGGAGTTTGTGGTTACCTGAGTAGGAGAATAGATCATTGCTGTGTACACATTCCAAATGTTACACTTGAAGTTGAGAAAGATATTTCTCAACTGGCAGAAGTGGAAACAAAAACCAAGGAAATTGAAAGGGAAGCACAGCATAATTGGATAGGAGCAGTATTTGATTCTTTGGGGCTTCACCTGTCTGGCTGGATTACGTCTGCTATACAGTATGTACTAATGTTTTTAGTATTTCTAGTGACTATATGGATTGTATATAGATGCCTCTTAGGTGTGATCGAAAAGGAAAAGAGGCGATCTCTCCGGTTGCTGAAGGCGATGACCCGTGGGCGGCAGAATGAAGAACATTCCCCACCTCGTTATGAAGATGTTACTGTCAATACTGTTGATTGAGCATCCTTGCAGCAGGACTGAAGGATGCTCAAAAGGGGGGGAAATGTTGGAAAAGAAATGAAATTTAGCAAAATATTTAATTATAGTGAGTTGTGTGTGAACTGGTTTGTTAAAAGCAGTTTTGTAGCCGTTGAAAAGTGTGTTGAGTTTTGTGTGTAACCTAGCAGGTAGTCTTAGGGATTTAATAAATAATTAAACTAGTGCAAGAAAGTAAGAATGCTAACCTGTCTAGAGGCAGCATACAATGCTCTTAGAATAAGATAAGCAGAGGATTAATGATCTTGTTTGTGAACCAAGGAATGTATCACAAGGGGTCTGTGACCAGGCAAGGGGAACGGGGAACTGTTTCTTGGAGGCTAGGCAAGGGGAACGGGGAAACTGTTCCTTGGAGACTTTGTTGTGAATCGCATGTATAAGAGGGAAGCACCCATACGTGAATTTGGGGGCTCGGGTTTTTGGGACATGAGTCCCCCAGCTCCCCGGGCCCTTAATAAAGCACCCACAAAACTTATCCGAGTTTTGTGTCATTTATCAATCGGGCAACAGCGCGACTGTCGTAGATACGGCCGTAAAGCGCGACTGTCGTAAAGACGGCCGTAAAGCGCGACTGTCGTAAAGACGGCCGTAAAGCGCGACTGTCGTAGATACGGCCGTAAAGTGCGACTGTCGTAAAGACGGCCGTAAAGCGCGACTGTCGTAAAGACGGCCGTAAAGTGCGACTGTCGTAAAGACGGCCGTAAAGCGCGACTGTCGTAAAGACGGCCGTAAAGCGCGACTGTCGTAGATACGGCCGTAAAGTGCGACTGTCGTAGATACGGCCGTAAAGTGCGACTGTCGTAAAGACGGCCGTAAAGCGCGACTGTCGTAAAGACGGCCGTAAAGTGCGACTGTCGTAAAGACGGCCGTAAAGTGCGACTGTCGTAGATACGGCCGTAAAGCGCGACTGTCGTAAAGACGGCCGTAAAGCGCGACTGTCGTAAAGACGGCCGTAAAGCGCGACTGTCGTAGATACGGCCGTAAAGCGCGACTGTCGTAAAGACGGCCGTAAAGCGCGACTGTCGTAGATACGGCCGTAAAGTGCGACTGTCGTAAAGACGGCCGTAAAGCGCGACTGTCGTAAAGACGGCCGTAAAGTGCGACTGTCGTAAAGACGGCCGTAAAGTGCGACTGTCGTAAAGACGGCCGTAAAGCGCGACTGTCGTAGATACGGCCGTAAAGTGCGACTGTCGTAGATACGGCCGTAAAGTGCGACTGTCGTAAAGACGGCCGTAAAGTGCGACTGTCGTAGATACGGCCGTAAAGTGCGACTGTCGTAAAGACGGCCGTAAAGCGCGACTGTCGTAGATACGGCCGTAAAGCGCGACTGTCGTAAAGACGGCCGTAAAGCGCGACTGTCGTAGATACGGCCGTAAAGCGCGACTGTCGTAAAGACGGCCGTAAAGCGCGACTGTCGTAAAGACGGCCGTAAAGTGCGACTGTCGTAGATACGGCCGTAAAGCGCGACTGTCGTAAAGACGGCCGTAAAGCGCGACTGTCGTAAAGACGGCCGTAAAGCGCGACTGTCGTAGATACGGCCGTAAAGCGCGACTGTCGTAAAGACGGCCGTAAAGCGCGACTGTCGTAAAGACGGCCGTAAAGCGCGACTGTCGTAGATACGGCCATAAAGCGCGACTGTCGTAAAGACGGCCGTAAAGCGCGACTGTCGTAGATACGGCCGTAAAGCGCGACTGTCGTAAAGACGGCCGTAAAGCGCGACTGTCGTAAAGACGGCCGTAAAGTGCGACTGTCGTAGATACGGCCGTAAAGCGCGACTGTCGTAAAGACGGCCGTAAAGCGCGACTGTCGTAAAGACGACCGTAAAGTGCGACTGTCGTAAAGACGGCCGTAAAGCGCGACTGTCGTAAAGACGGCCGTAAAGCGCGACTGTCGTAGATACGGCCGTAAAGCGCGACTGTCGTAAAGACGGCCGTAAAGCGCGACTGTCGTAGATACGGCCGTAAAGCGCGACTGTCGCAAAAGTGTCGTAAATACGGCCGTAAAGCGCGACTGTCGTAAAAGGTGCCGTAAACCGCGACTGTCGCAAAAGTGTCGTAAATACGGCCGTAAAGCGCGACCGTCGTAGATACGGCCGTAAATACGGCCGTAAAGCGCGACCGTCGTAGATACGGCCGTAAATACGGCCGTAAAGCGCGCCTGTCGTAGATACGGCCGTAAAGCGCGACTGTCGTAAAAGGTGCCGTAAAGCGCGTCTGTCGTAAAAGGTGCCGTAAACCGCGACTGTCGCAAAAGTGTCGTAAATACGGCCGTAAAGCGCGACTGTCGCAAAAGTGTCGTAAATACGGCCGTAAAGCGCGACCGTCGTAGATACGGCCGTAAATACGGCCGTAAAGCGCGACTGTCGCAAAAGTGTCGTAAATACGGCCGTAAAGCGCGACCGTCGTAGATACGGCCGTAAATACGGCCGTAAAGCGCGACTGTCGCAAAAGTGTCGTAGATACGGCCGTAAAGCGCGACTGTCGTAGATACGGCCGTAAATACGGCCGTAAAGCGCGACCGTCGTAGATACGGCCGTAAAGCGCGACTGTCGCAAAAGTGTCGTAAATACGGCCGTAAAGCGCGACCGTCGTAGATACGGCCGTAAATACGGCCGTAAAGCGCGACCGTCGTAGATACGGCCGTAAATACGGCCGTAAAGCGCGACTGTCGTAGATACGGCCGTAAATACGGCCGTAAAGCGCGCCTGTCGTAGATACGGCCGTAAAGCGCGACTGTCGTAAAAGGTGCCGTAAAGCGCGTCTGTCGTAAAAGGTGCCGTAAACCGCGACTGTCGCAAAAGTGTCGTAAATACGGCCGTAAAGCGCGACTGTCGCAAAAGTGTCGTAAACACGGCCGTAAAGCGCGACCGTCGTAGATACGGCCGTAAATACGGCCGTAAAGCGCGACTGTCGCAAAAGTGTCGTAAATACGGCCGTAAAGCGCGACCGTCGTAGATACGGCCGTAAATACGGCCGTAAAGCGCGACCGTCGTAGATACGGCCGTAAATACGGCCGTAAAGCGCGACTGTCGTAGATACGGCCGTAAATACGGCCGTAAAGCGCGACCGTCGTAAAGCGCGACTGTCGTAAAGATGTAGTAAAATTCGGCCGTAAAGCGCGACCGTCGTAGATACGGCCGTAAAGCGCGACTGTCGCAAAAGTGTCCTAAATACGGCCGTAAAGCCCGACTGTCGTAAATACGGCCGTAAAGCGCGACTGTCGTAGATACGGCCGTAAATACGGCCGTAAAGCGCGACTGTCGCAAAAGTGTCGTAAATACGGCCGTAAAGCGCGACCGTCGTAGATACGGCCGTAAATACGGCCGTAAAGCGCGACTGTCGCAAAAGTGTCGTAAATACGGCCGTAAAGCGCGACCGTCGTAGATACGGCCGTAAATACGGCCGTAAAGCGCGACTGTCGCAAAAGTGTCGTAAATACGGCCGTAAAGCGCGACTGTCGTAGATACGGCCGTAAATACGGCCGTAAAGCGCGACCGTCGTAGATACGGCCGTAAAGCGCGACTGTCGCAAAAGTGTCGTAAATACGGCCGTAAAGCGCGACTGTCGTAGATACGGCCGTAAATACGGCCGTAAAGTGGGACTGTCGTAAAGACGGCCGTAAAGCGCGACTGTCGTAAAGACGGCCGTAAAGTGCGACTGTCGTAAAGACGGCCGTAAAGTGCGACTGTCGTAAAGACGGCCGTAAAGCGCGACTGTCGTAGATACGGCCGTAAAGTGCGACTGTCGTAGATACGGCCGTAAAGTGCGACTGTCGTAAAGACGGCCGTAAAGCGCGACTGTCGTAGATACGGCCGTAAAGCGCGACTGTCGTAAAGACGGCCGTAAAGCGCGACTGTCGTAGATACGGCCGTAAAGCGCGACTGTCGTAAAGACGGCCGTAAAGCGCGACTGTCGTAAATACGGCCGTAAAGCGCGACTGTCGTAGATACGGCCGTAAAGCGCGACTGTCGTAAAGACGGCCGTAAAGCGCGACTGTCGTAAAGACGGCCGTAAAGTGCGACTGTCGTAAAGACGGCCGTAAAGCGCGACTGTCGTAAAGACGGCCGTAAAGTGCGACTGTCGTAAAGACGGCCGTAAAGCGCGACTGTCGTAGATACGGCCGTAAAGTGCGACTGTCGTAAAGACGGCCGTAAAGCGCGACTGTCGTAAAGACGGCCGTAAAGTGCGACTGTCGTAAAGACGGCCGTAAAGCGCGACTGTCGTAAAGACGGCCGTAAAGCGCGACTGTCGTAGATACGGCCGTAAAGTGCGACTGTCGTAGATACGGCCGTAAAGTGCGACTGTCGTAAAGACGGCCGTAAAGTGCGACTGTCGTAGATACGGCCGTAAAGTGCGACTGTCGTAAAGACGGCCGTAAAGCGCGACTGTCGTAAAGACGGCCGTAAAGCGCGACTGTCGTAGATACGGCCGTAAAGCGCGACTGTCGTAAAGACGGCCGTAAAGTGCGACTGTCGTAGATACGGCCGTAAAGCGCGACTGTCGTAAAGACGGCCGTAAAGCGCGACTGTCGTAGATACGGCCGTAAAGCGCGACTGTCGTAAAGACGGCCGTAAAGTGCGACTGTCCTAGATACGGCCGTAAAGCGCGACTGTCGTAAACACGGCCGTAAAGCGCGACTGTCGTAGATACGGCCGTAAAGTGCGACTGTCGTAAAGACGGCCGTAAAGCGCGACTGTCGTAAAGACGGCCGTAAAGTGCGACTGTCGTAAAGACGGCCGTAAAGCGCGACTCTCGTAAAAGTTGCCGTAAAGCCCGAGTGCCCTAAAGCCGGTCGTAAAACGGCAACTTTTACGAGAGTCGCGCTTTACGGCCGTCTTTACGACAATCGCGCTTTACGGTCAAAGGTCAAAGGTCAAAGGTCACCCAAAGGTCACTATCAGGCTTTCAGGCACAGTATATGGAGTATGATGTCTTACTGAAGTGTATTTGCAATTTTTTCTCTGCTCTCATTTCTTTGTATTTTAAAATATTTTAAAAGAATGTCATGTGGGTATGAATTTAAAAGTAAGCTGTGTTCACATATGTTTTTACCATGCCTCAGGAATTTAAATAGTCCAACTGTCAATTAAAAGAATTTTTCCTTAATTTACAATGTGTTTGTTTTTTTCAACAACTGGAATGACACAGGATGGAAACTGTGCTTGAAAAAGCTTTGTTCAGTCACAGGATTCACTTGCTGCAGCCTATGACTCTTTAACCTCTAAAGATGACTGATTTGAACCCTATACATGAGCACATTTAAATGTCATAACCTACTCATTAGTGGGAAGAACAGAAAGATTAAAATATATGCAAAGAAACCCTATGTGAAGATTTATTTTGTATGCACTTGCTCACACATATCTTAGAGCTACAATACCACAGCTAAGAATAATTACTGTGGAGGAAAGGACAGAGAGCTGAGATGAACTCTGTGAAGTTCAAATGTGCAAACCCTCTCTGTTCCAGAAGTGAAGTGACATTCTCTAACTTGGGTGGGAATTTGCATAATGTGGGAAAGCTTGTTTCTTATCTTCACATAGTTGGGCTTGCTCTGGAATTATCAATTTTCAAGGAGCATTTCAAAATGTATGCAAAAAAGGGCTGCTCTTGAACCTCTGTAATCTCATATCCATTTGGAACACACATCAGGGGTTTGCTAAACCTCTGACTCTCCCATAATACTGCTTACATGACAATGATCAACTTCTTAAATAGCCACCACAGAAAAATAATTAATAGCAAGTTTAGAATAAACAGAAATTGCTGCAGAAATCGACTCAATGTTTGAAAGCAAATCATGTTTTGAAACGAGGTCATACATGCAAGGACATTACGTGTTGCCAGTGTCACATAGCTTGGAAGAACTGTTTCAGAAAGCACAGGTGTGCATCAAGCAAACAAAGCTATTTTAAGTGTCTGTGTTTGCTTTTCCAGTGCAGCATATTTCCATATTGCTTTCATCTGTCCATGTGGAGTCTGCAAGGAATCAGGAAGATTAAGCTGAACATATCATCAGTAACTGTAGGTACATAGAGACTTTAAAGGGTCTTATGACTTATATCCTTTGACTCACATTCTATGATAACATGAACATTGTGAGTCTGAAGACTTCTTGCTAATGATGAAATTATTTTTGTTAAAATCAAATATGAGTAGAATTTTACTGAATCCCAGAAATATTTTTAGAAATTAACACAGGTGCAAAATATCATTAAGAAATTCTTAGTTTAATTTTTGTTGCTTTTTTAGTTTTATTTTTCTTCTTTTCATTTTTTCCTTCCCCACCTTTTCAACTTAAAAGCTGAATATTCAAAAGGTATAATTTTCAAAAAGTTGAGTAATCAAATTTCAGTCATTCTCTGTAAGTATCACATTAGGAAAAACTGAATCTTTGGCCAAGTAAGCTTTTAGGCATTAAGAGACTTTCCAATTTTGTTCCTCAATGTCTAAATCATTGTAGGCTTAGGGCTTTGATATTTCTCTAATGCAATTTCTTAGTTGTGCACTTGGGATAATATTTTACTACTTCAGTAATAACAGCATTATGAGAAGAAATATGTAAGAAAGGTATTCCCATGCTGCATTAGTGAGAGGAATGTAACGTGGGCATCAGTGAATCTGAGCTCTGAATCATTTTAGTGGAGGTAAGGTAAAGGATTCAAAGTTACGCAGGAAGTATGAAAAAATGTCTTCATAATGATGCTTGAATCTTCACACGGATTCATTTATTTATGCTACAATTCAAAAGCTTATGTAATGGCATTCAACTACTTAACATCCACTTCAATTACTGTACACTGTGACTAAAGTTATTAAATAAAACCAATAGCTTTTAATGGAATTTCCCACACTTTTCAAATTCTTACTATTTCTATTGTATTAAAAAAAAGAGAAAGTTTTGGTTTGTTTCCTAAGCATTTTCATCTGCAGAATTTGGTGAAAAAAAAATTAACTTTCAAAGCACCTATGAAATGAGACAGAAAAGAAAAAGCATAGACTGCTTTCTTCCCCTACCCTCCCCCTTCTTTGTACAGTTGTCCTTGGCAAGATGAAATAAGTGAAATGAATCATGTGCTGTCACCATTATTGAGCAAGTTCTGATGGCTTTAGCTCGAGGTTAAGGTAAGAAAATCTCTCTGAATATCACAGTTTGCTTTCTCTCTCCATATCTCAGGCTGAAATGTCCTTTTTAAAATCTGTTTCTCTGTCCCTCCAAATCGATGCAATCAGACTTTGCTGAAAAATTGAAAAATTATGTTCTTCAGCTTTTGCATGTTTCTCTGAAAGCAAACAAAAACTCTTGACATTTTCTTGAACTCCTCAGATATGATTCCGTATTATTTATCAAGAGGTCCTGTCTCCACATCTGAAAGCAGATTCTGCTTGTTCTTTTCCCTGGTGGTAGAATTTTTTGCTGATTAGTATTACTGTACTATTATCATAATAATACTACTTTTTATTTCTACACCCTTTCTAATTTTTACACACATAGAAAAGCTATTCTGTTAATTCTTTTGTTTTTTTCCCAAAGCATGATTGGAGCAGATTTAAGCATTTCACGAAAACGATGCAATAGAAATTAAAAAGTGTTTGTAGTGTAACAATACTGGAAACAGATATGGTTGCTATTTCAACCCATTCATTGAAAAATGAAGCCAGAAACAAATTCATAGACTGGCAACTGCTGTGATAAACTCTCAGGGCTGTCTCTAATCACCGAGGTCAAGAATCTATGTGTACATGTCACACCTCTTATTTAGTTTACTTTGACTTGTTTGATTTATATAGAAACCTAAATCCAGAGTAGGAAAAGTGATATGGTTTGAGAACATGACAGACACATCTGGACCCAAGAACCTGTAAGTTGCTCTGTGCCCAGTAATACAAAAATATGCAAAAAGTAGAGGTTAAAAAGTAAATCAATGAGAACAGTTACATAAATTTTCTTTGTGAAGTTAATTGAAAAGGGGCTGAAAATGTCCACAATTTTACAGACAGTAAATAAATAAATAAATAAATAGTGATAAATGTGACCTGTGGAAGTCAAGCTCTCTAGTGAAGATAAAAATAAAAACTTTCTTTCCTAATATAAAATTAATTCATATAAGGTTCCTGGTGACCTGCACTCTGAGGAAGAGAACGATGTTAATCATAAGTCAATGAAACATTTGTTATTGTGTCTGTAAATAACTTAGAAGCATATGGTAGATGGGATGTGAGATCAGGCCATTTAACTGCAAATATAGTAAAAATATGAATCTGTACTTGTGCACTCAGATCTGCTGCCTAAACAAAGGTGTCCAGTGACATCTTTTTTATGACACTGTCCCACATATACACACCATCTGGCTTCCCAGAGAGGACAGGTTTCCTGGAGCCTTGTGCCTCATCTGACAGAGTTGTGCAGGTCTCAGCTGTCACTATACACATATATGTAGACAAGTTAATAAAGTCCCTAATCACTATGGGCAATGGAGCTTGAGAGCTATTCAGCTGGCCAAATGAAAGTGCTTGCTTTAAGGTGACATGAGCAGCTTCCAAGGTAACATTGATCATACTGACTGAAGGCTTGGTGTAGATTCATATTTACACTATCTGAGATACAGAGAATCAGAGAGATTTCAAACTGTATTGCTTTTCTAACTATGGGCAAGTTTACACTGAGTACAGTGATCCTGATGGGTCCTTTCCAGCTTGAAATGTTCTCTGATTCTATTACTTTATGAAACATAAGCAGTGTGAATACATTTCTACATAGAGAACTGTCAGTATGCGTCATTCTTGACAAATGCAATTGAACTACTGTGGTTAAAACAGTCAGTAGAAGTGTAGGAAAAAAGTTTACATCCTTCATTATACATATTTTTCCTCTAGTTTTTTTTTTCCCCTTTAAATCCCTCAATGCACATTGGAGTCCATTTTGTTTCCTGATAGTTTTAGTCAGGGCTTGATTCTGTTGTCATACGAAATTTTGTACATCATGAAGATGTTTGCAGGTGAACTGCTGGGCCTCTACATGCTCCTCCAAAAGGCAATGGTTGTTGTGTAACCTTGCCACACTGTGTGAGCACTTCAGGCACTTTAAGAGAACTGATTGCAACATACACTTTCCTTTAGGCAAGAAAATTAACCCCTAATATTTCACAATGAAAAAACAAATAAGTGTTTTGATAATGGCTGCAGCACACACAAATAGTGGTAATTATATGTAAAACACTAATTTAAACAACATTTATGCATTAAAAATGCAAACAATGTTCTTACTGGTACTTCTGGAGTAAGAAGACACAGTGAGTTAACAATCCGGTGACCTATTCTCACTTACACTCATCTGACACAGAATGCCATTGTACTCATGTCAGATTCATTTAAAATGAAATGCAATTTTTTTCAGTGCTACTTCGCACTGTGAAATGATGTAAATGAAAATTAAGCCTTGGATTTTCCCTACAGTGTATTTTGCTGCGTTCTGACTACAATTACACTCACAGAAATTTAGAAGAAGTTATGAGATTGCACCCAGTAAGAATGTTACTCACTATTTCAAATCCTATTTTAAGGATCCTGTTAATTTCGTGCTGTGTCGGCTAAATCATAGAGAATGATGCAGATTGGATTTTCACTTATCTAGTGGAATGTTTGAAGTTAAAAGTATGCTTAAGAATATTTTTTTTCTTTAATTTTACTGCTTCAGACTGAAATGGTTGATTTCTCCCTCCTGACAAGAAAGTCAAATGATTATTTTTAGATATTTCAAAATAAAATCCTTGTAAACTATGCAAATTGGGTATCTACAAATCCAACAAAGAAATTCATGATCTAGCACCACATAATTGATGGAAGGGATCAGAGTGAGGCTTGAAAAGTATCACTCTATCTAGCCTTTTATAAAGCGCAAGAATTATTTTGGATTGTAAGTTTTGTAATTTAGCATCTGAAAATTTTTTTTCCTTGGGTTCTGCTAGTTTTTATAAGAGATTACCTAAAAAATGGATGGCAAAAATGTTGTTTTAAGTAGAAAAATTTTAAAAATAAATTTTTGAATTAGTTTATCAAGGATGCATAGAATTATTTATTGACTGTTCTATAGAAGGGCAAGGGAGGAGCAGGGTGGGTATTGAGAAAGAGGCAGAGATGTTGCAGGTTTCTTTCTGTCTTTTAATAAGAAGGATCCAACAGCAAGATAAAATCTGTCTATTAAGACAGAATTAGAAAAGGAATACAGAGGAATATAGATAAGTAAATATTACACACCTTGAAAAGCCATAGGAAGAACCCATCTGGGGAACATCCATGCAGCATCAGATGGTCACGGGATGGATATTCCCACTTCATGCTGCGTAGACCCTCAGATCCCTCAGTGGGATATTGTACTACTTTCTTACCAGAAAAATTGTGTTTTCATACAGAACTTGTTGCTGCAATTTTAGATGAAGGCAAGGCATAAGTGATGCAATTGCCAGAGAGCTGTCTGGAGGCTCCTTGTTCCAAGTTAATCTGTAGACGAGAGCTTTGTGCAGCCCAACAGAGCCTGAAGACCACCTTGGACATGCAGCACAGAGCAGCAGAGGCTTGCACCTACTCAGGTTAATTGCACTGTGGATCACTAGTCCTTTTGCTTCCAGAAGCTTCCAGGACGAGATCGTTACGGCGACTGAACGTATTCTGGAAAGTAAGATCATCTGAAAAAACTACAAGGTAATGAAATGCTTATCCTCTAGGGATGTTTAGCCTTTAGAGAGTTGTATGAAAAAGCCATAGAAGAAGCATGTTTTAGTCAGTGTAACTGAAACTGAGTATCCCCCAAGGACAAATTCAGCACAAGAAAATAAAATGGAGAGTCGGGATCTTTCTGAAATGTTCCCTGCATAAATTCAGTTTGATTCACATGAGCTGTGAAAGGAGAACTCTTTGATAAGGAAATTTATTCTTATAGTGTTATGAAGTCAAATATAAAATGTCTATTCACTCCACTGCTATTCACCATAATTGGATTCTTTTCTGAATAGTTTGACTGAATACTGCAAGATCAACAAAGATGGCAGAATCTCATGCTAAATTTCAGTAAAAGTCCTATAATACAAGAGATAAACATGTAAGAGTCAGTTTTATAATACAAAATCCAATAATTTATGCTTTCATCTGCACAATAAAAATTATAGGAAAACTGATAGAGTTTTACTAGATAAAAAGTACTAGTCTAACAATCTGAATGGATGCATAACAGTCACCAGGCTCCTTGTTATTTAGCAAGAAAATCTCAGTGATACATTAGCCATAAAATAGGGGTTGCTAAGAAACGAAGAAAAAAATTCTTGACAATAATGGAAGCTTACTTGTAACCACAAGAAAAGAAAGCTTAGGGGCTTAAAGAATAAGGAAAGGTAAAGAAAACTCCCTTTTCCTTAAAAAAATATACCTATTTATATCTCACATCTCATCTTTTAAGTCAATCCTTGGTTTATGTCATTTCATTGCCAAAATGAGATTTCATTTCAAGTGCTGCTGAACATGGACTAGACATATACTTTTCTCCATTGAAAGTATCTACTTAGAAGCAAGATTTCTACCCTGCATATACAGATGGTCACCCTCACATTTAAGTGAAGGCTTATTTTGCATTTCAGGTGTCTGGAGTAAACCCTTAGTGTTAGGCTTTTTTGGAGAATGAGAAAATCATTGATCAGATAGGCATTGTATTGCTTTGTGATGTATTGGAAAAAAAGCTCCCAATATTACCAGTAAGATTGTGCCTGGGCCAGTCTCACCCTCGCTGCTGGGCCAAAGGCAGCAACTGCGGTGTTTCACCGCAGAGATACCTCGGCTTGCTGGTGGTTGCAGCTGGGCACTGAACAAGTCCAGGCTTGTAAGGGACCCCGTTTACCTCAAGAGGATAGCTTCAGGCGATGGTGAAGAGAAAAAGGAGAGGATTCTGCTGGAGGGTTTAATGTCCAGAGGTTTATTCCATGGTTACAGAGGTCTGAACGTGAGGAGCTGCTCCAACAGAACCATGACCGCATGGTCTGATCACCTTTTTAAGCTCAGGGACAGGGGGAGGGGAGGTACAGGTGAGCCACCAACCAGGTGAGAGGGGCAGGGTCTCAGGGGAAGATGACACCCAGACAGGCCAATGACCCCTGGGCCTGAGGGGCATCCTTTGAACTTGACCAACCACACGACACCTTGCTGGAACGTTAGGTCTGAGTGACAGGACTCACTCAGCATGGGGGCAAGGCGGGAGGGATAGACATACAGGCACACCTGGGAAAGTGACCTGGAAGGCCAAAATGGGACATCACAGCACACCACAACAGTGATGCACCTATATGCTTCAACAAATATAACTTCCTAAACTAGCTTCTCCAAACAGAATGAGGAAAACTTATGTTTAAATTTTCAGTCTTCTGATATTAACTAGATTTTGCTTATAGAATTGAAGTTAATTCCTGGAATTATGCTAGTCCAGTGCAGAGTGGTAAATTCACATATGACTTACTAAGCCATGGTTCAGCTGGGACAAAAGACCTCAGGAGTACAAAGTTTAAAAAGGTAGAAATATTAAATATATATGAGTTAATGTAATGAATTTTCCTTCACTGAATTTTTTTTAATGGAGCTTAATAGGCATAAAATCATTAGGGAATTGTTGAATGTAGAGTTTTAATGAAAGTGCTTTGAAACATATAGAACTGTATTAAGAAGTATGTCCATTAAAACTTCTTCTGTACTTTATGATATGAAAATTTCCCTTTTGATCTATTTGCTATAGTATGCATTTAGCTTTGAGTGTAGAAATCTATGGAAATAAACAAAAATAGGTTTCCAATTGAGATATCCAAGTGAATCTATGTACTTCTCTGCATCTGAGAAAAATCTATGCAGTTCTCTGCATCTGCTTTTTTAAATTTTGGTTCTAAATGGAGGTAAAGTATGACAATTACATGTGACTAATGCATTGTGGTTTTAGTCCTCAAATAATATATATGGAATTTTTTTGTAAAGAAAAAATCTTCAATTTCATGAATTTGCTTATAGGTAGCTATTTATTTTCATTGTCTGGAGTTAGATAACATTAAAAAAAAAAAAAAAACAGAAGGGACTTTAAAGATTATCTAGCTTGAACACCTCTGTCATAGCCGGGGACACTTTCACAAGAAAAGGTTGCTCAAAGTCCCATCCAACATGGCCATCTACCTATTCCAGTGTCTCTTCACTCTCTCAGTGAATAAGTTATTCCTAATTGTAAATCTAAACCTGCTCCCTTTCAGTTTAAAACTATTCTCTCTTGTCCTGTCACTACATACCTGTGTAAAAAGTCTCTCTCCAGCTTTCTTTCTCCTTAGAAGGCTGCTAGAAGGTCTCGTTGGAGCCTTCTCTTCTCCATGCTGAATTACCCTAACTCTCCGCCTGTCTTCATAGGAGAGGTGCTCCAGCCTTCTGATCACCTTTATGGTCTCCTCTGGACTTGTCCCAACAGGTCCATGTCCTTCATATGCTGATGCCCCAAGCAGGACACAGCTGGACAGGAGTAGGAAAGAGGGAGAGAGTCACGTCCTTCAAACAGGCAGTAGAAGCTGAAGAGCATTTTTACTCTGCTTAAATTTGTCATACGCATCTGGTCAGCAGAACAGGTCTCCTAATACACTCAATTGACTGTATTAGCTTAAATAAATGAGGCAAGCTAGCTTAGGGTGATCACAAATTGAATGGCTTCCATCCTTAGAAAATTGAAATATAACTTGCTATTTTCAGCTCAATAAGAAGTTAAAGCCTATATGTTGATTCCTTTTTCTAGTGATTAAGTAGAAAATAGAGCCAAATTACTGTACTTCAAATAAATGCAGTTTCCTGTTTCTAAATTGATAATGTAATACAATTTGCAAGCTGTGGGGGAAGATTGACTTTGGGTATGGTTTGTTTAGTTGGTTTTCTAAGCAGTGTAGCAGTGTTACTACTGCCACTGGCCTCACAATATTCATTTTTTCCTACTCGTGTGAGGAAATTAAATAATTTGATTTCAGAAAATACACAAGGTTTATAGCAGGCTTCTCTCATACTCCAAAAGCACTTAACTATCAGCTTTGCTGTCATGATGAGAATGTTATTATTGTACCATCTGGGACAACACACATGCATAGTATTAGTCATTTTTAGGTATACAATCTAAACAAAAACTCTGCCTATTCAAGTTGATGACAATAAGGATTATCACCTTTATAAAGGTCAATTTCAACTTAGCTTAGAACATATGTTTTATTTTTGATAGTGGCAAAATTCCTGCTCAAAGTTTTTTCATCTTTTTCCCCCCCACTTCTACAGAACTCAGATTATGTCAGCTCACTAAAGTAATTTTCAGGACTTCTTCTGGCTTGAAATAGTAGAGGATCTCTACTGATATCTACTTGTGCAGCTCACATATATCTGCAGAAACCAGGACTACCCATCCTGAATGTGAAACTTTACACAGACTTGAAAGGGGTTTAATGTGGTACAAACACTGCTTCAAAAAGAAAGAACATTAATGTTGAGATTCAATTGATTTTAAAATGCAAAGTTATATAAACTGTAAAATAGTATTTTACACTATTTTACACAGAATTTGCACACGAGGGCCAGACACTTGAGCTGTTTCAAAGTTCATAGACAAAAAAAGCTGCTACTGAAATTGTACAAATACTCTGTTATTTAGTTTGAGATAAGATGGTTGTCAGAGTAAAGATTGTATCACAGTTCAAAATAGCTTGTCTAATATGGAGTTCAGATGCAGAAGTGTTGCAATCCTATAGTCTTGGCCTCATTTAAGACCTTTACTGCTTGAACTGTAAATTTAATCTCAAATTTAAGAAGATAAGTACAAGAATCTGTTTCTTTGTTGAAGTAAAGCATGTACTAACACGTCTATTTGTCTTTCTGTTGACAGCTTGCATAGTCCTGCACAGTATTATGATACTTTCTCACTAACTGAACTAAAGAGACTGAAGGTATTGTATTCAGTAGTTAGCCTACAGTAGATTATCAGAATAAAGGAACTACAAAATTATCTAAGTTGGAAAGGATGTCAAGAAGTCTTGAATACAATTTTTTTTAAATGGAGGTCAACATTGACTTCATATCAAGTTTTTTTAAGTCATTATTCAGCTGAGTCTTGAAGACCTTCAAGGCCAGCATTATAAATGCTCTTCATCCACTCATGGAACATCAACTCCTCTTGTTAATTTTCCCAGGTTGTGTGAGTTTGTGCACATGAACTTCAGGTAAGTCAGCTTCTAATGTTCTTTATCCTTCACAAGACCTCCCTTACACCCATCACCCTGACCTATGTATTGTCTTACCTTTCTTCACTTAACTGAAAGCTCTTATCACCATATGATGATATGTGTGATACATGGTCCTCATCACCACTCTGGCAAGTCCTGTTTTCAAGAAGAGTCATCTGCACTTGGTGAAGTAGATCTCATGTCTTGCTAGCAGTTCTTATTCCTTAAAAATCTCTGTCATAAAAAAAAAAAAAAAAGAAAATCAAAGCACTGCTTGCAACAATGCCACTAGTCTGCTTGTTATTTCAGGATACTTCAGGAACCTCTGCCTGAGGCTTTCCCATCATCTGTGGGACCAAGGGGAATATCATCTTTGTCCTCATCTCTCTCTGTACTCCCTATTTCTCCAGGTTTCCTTAGCAGTATTAATGGTGAGCACATAGATAAGCAAAAATCCAAAGGCTGCATGAGACTCATCATCCTCTATGCCACATTCTGGATCCAGGCTCCATCAAAGAATTAATCTCCTGCGGCAGGAGTCCTGGTTGGCAGGTGGGTGCTTTTATCTCTTGCAAAACGGAGTCTCAAAACACCATTGCCAGCTGCTTCCTCTCAGCACTAATTCTTGATTCAGGCCCAGCTGGCTCTGAAATCTATTTCCATGAAATTCCTTCTCTTTCCTGGGCTATTAGTGCAATGAATGCATTCTGTAAATTCAGATCTGGAAGCCAAGGAGCCTTTCTCCTGCTGACAGAGAGCACAAGTCTCCATCCATCTCTACCTTGGGAGCACCAACCACTGTTATTAATGCATAATCTTTCATTGTCCCTTTTTCTTTTCATTCTGCAGCTCAGCCTCCTGTGTCTGCAGTCTCTGTGATGATCATACAAACCTCCTATTCATCCTCCCTGATGTTTCAGTCTGATTGCCTTTCCTCACAGGTGGGGCCACCATTGCTGTCACTCCAGCCTGCTCCAGATAAAGCAACAGATGTGAGCCCTGGGAGGCAGCATCCTCCATTTGCAGATGTGCGGGACCCATGAGCTCCAATGTGCCAGGGGTCTTACTCCTGCTGAAGCTGGACACTGACCCTGGTGAGGACACCACCATTGCCATGCAGTCCCACTGTCTGGAGGAGAATTCCTGGACCTCCTTTGCACTCACTGCAAGAAAAGTGTCCTACAAACAGCCAAAATGCCTGTAAGCTCACTTATCTTTTTGGACATTGTGGTCTGACTCACCAGCTCAGCTGAACAGACATCCTCACTGCAGAGGAACAGGAGGTCACTCATCAGAAGGCAGCTGTTTAGCAAACAAGTTAAAACCAGTTTGTTTTAGCAAAAAAAAAAAAAAAAAAAAAAGAGGGAACAGTGTTCTGGGATTTGCATATTTTGGAATGAAATTAACTAGGGAACTTTCTTAATTGCCCTTTTCCCCCCATTCTTTATCTTAACTTCAGAAAAAATTGAGCATTTATGAAAAAAATACTATGATCATAAAAATAGTAATAATTACAAATTTGATTAAAAAATCAGGAGCAACATCTGGAGTTCACAAAAGCAGAAGCATTGAATATTCTAAAGGATATGGAAATGAGATTTGAGGACTTCAAGGGAGCTCTTTTCCTCCATCAGCTTTATAGGATTATTTTTGGCACAGTTTCAACTGATGACTGGAATAAATCTTCCTGCCAGCATACAATTTTCTGAAAAACTAATTATTGTTCTGGTTGATCATAGGTGAGGTGGGTAGGGACATCTATTTTTAATGTTCTTGGAATCTCAATTTTTATGACCCTGTTTTTGCACTGCTTACAATTTTGCCAGGTTTCGAACATTTGGAATTAAATAGCTATGTGTGAAGTCTCCTGACTAAATACTCTTCAAACATTTTTTCAGAATCTGGTGGAAGAAGTGAGGGAATAGTATGTTGCCCCCCATGCCCCCCAAACTGTCAAGAAGCTCCAACACTTTCTGTCATCTTTAGAGGCATGACTGTCTTCCTGTTTAATTTCCCAAGGTGCTCAACTTGCTTTTTATTGCTCACTTAATACCATCAAATTAAAAGAACTAGACAAATTCTTTTATATTAGGAATTTTTTTCAGAATTCTATGATTCTCAATTCTGAAATTGTTAACTCCTTTGGACATCTGGTACTTTTCAAGTGGCTTGTAAATACACCTTTCCCTGAGAAGGATTGAGCACTTGTTAACCAAGTAATTTAAGCAGTGAGGAACATTTTCCTTAAACCATTCATTCTGACTGAAACGTTTAAATCTGGAAGTTTGGAGGATTTTGGAGTGCTTTGTGCTTTCTTTATTAATAATCAGAGCCAAAAAAAAAAAAAAAAAAGAATGTAAAACCTTCTCAAATAAACACAAAGAATAAGGAAGAAGTGACACAGGTGTTACAGAATTCAGAAATTTAACTGGAGAACTGCATTTTTACATTCACTGAGTTTTATTTTCTATGGTATAGATATATTGTTTTTTATCTTAATTTTGATACACTTGAATGTTGAAACATGTATCTCTGAAAAGGTTGCTGAAAATACTTTGCTGCTTTAAATAACACAAAGCAAATAAAAAGCAAATTTAAAAAGTCCCTCTTCAGTGTGGTTTAGGGTATGTGTGTCTTCTATTTGCCTTTGAGAACCTAACATGAAATGCAGAATTTATGTGTGTATAGATATTTATATTTTCATTGTTGAAATTAAAAGGTTTGACATTTCTTATGTTTGATTTGGTGTAAACACAGGGTTTATACACTGTAAGTACACAAATATTGGTAACTTCTTCACAAAAGGACGTGTAGAAAAGAAAAATATAAGTTGCCTTTTATTTAGTGTTTCCAGTAATGCTAAGATTGTTTTAGGTAAGTCAAGTAAAGTGATGTGTAACTTCTACAACCTTCAGCATAATCTTATCAGTGTAATATTAGGAACATTAATCAAGGAGATATCTGAAAAGAAAAATAAAAATTTTCCTCTTCTATTCTAAGTAATGTATGGACTTACCTGCAGATGGTATCAGGCAAAGCACTTTTGGCTATCTTCTAAACTACATAATTCAAAACTATTGTTTTGTGCAGAGTAGGAATTCTGTCCTTGACAGACTATAACTCATGAACTCTTGCTTCTGAAGGAAAACAGAATGCTGCTAAGGAAACTATTATTCATTTTACCTAGGTTTTCTCAAAGGGAACATACAGTTTAATGAGATTTGAAATGACTGTGCCTTGATAATTGTTTTGTGACTTCAAGATTTAGAAGGTTAAATCATATTATCAATATTACAGTTTTAAAGGGTTAAAACTGAATGAAATTTTTTTGAGGTTATCTATCAAAAAGGATACAGTTAGAGCACTATGACATGCTAGATACCTCAAACTTCTGTGCCAGTCAGACCAGAATGATATTTTTTTCCTTTCTTTATCTTGCATATAAAAATATTGTGTCAACTATATGTTCTTAAGCATAAAAATGTACAAAAAACCAACAGGTTCTGAAAAGAACAAGAAGTTTGAATATGAGCACGTCTGACTGCCTTTCTTTCTGAACCCTGAGAGTACTTTCCATTCATATTGTGAAATTTAACAAGAGGCAACAAATATTAAATTTTTACTTAACAGACTGAAATAAGGTTTGTATTTAACCTGCTGTGTTCTGTTCTTTGAACTGTAAAAGCTCATATCTTCCAGGTGAGATGCGACAGCAAAGTTCACCATGTTCAATAAAGACCAAATTGCTCTATTTTCAAGAGACAAAGTTCCAGACTGAGTGGGGTCGAAGTTTTCTGGGGGTCAGTAATATAGATTACGGTTAATGCTCTTTTGATGTCTTTGAGACCCTGCTTGTCTTCTCCTGAAATCCATCGAAGAACCGTGACTGACATGTTGAACCCTTGAGCTCTTAGATTTTTCTCCATTTTGTGAAGTAGGCAGTAACTTAATAAAAAAGGTCAATCATACACATTTTACTCATGCAGCCAGCGATTTTACCAGAGGATGCAATTACTTAAATAGCAAGGATTTCTCAGATGAGTAATGTCTTGAAGCATCAAATCCTACATTGTAAAATATCTAATGATTTCTAAGGATAAAGCAATTGCAAAAAACAGCTTCATCAGAGCATTCTTTCTATAAACAAATGCATTTATAATTTATAAATATAAACTATGCCTTTGAAGCAGTAGCCACTGAAAAATTGGTATTAACAATTAATTACAAGTGCTGTTCTTTGTCTAAAAATTTGTTGAAAATAAAACCAAATTTTCCCTCTTTGATTTTTATTTCTCAAGCCATTTTTTAAATTAATGATCATTGATTTCTTGTAAGTTGACTAGTGAAAGAAATACTTAAATACTGCAGTAATGTATATTTCCCATAGATAAAGTGCTAATAAGTTCATGTACATCTGTTTTCTGCAACATTTATTCCCTAGTATTGAGAAAATAGGGATTTGGTGTGCTTTAACCCTGGTCAGCAGTTATGCCCTATGAGCCACTCACTCACACCCCCACCAGCAGGACTGGGGAGAGGTAAAAGGGTAAAACTGGAAGGGTAAAAACACAGTTTATAATCTCTTGGAATGGTTGACCTTTTTGAAAAATACATTTCAGGTTAATCAGATAAACCCATTCAAAGAGCCTAATCATTCAAATTTAAACATATCTTGAATATAATTTTCTGTTTAATTCCAAAAATAAAATATAAAATACAGTGTAGTTATATTGTTCCTTGCTATTTCACATAAATTTTTGTAGCACAAGATAATGAGAACAAAGAAGACACAATAAAAATAAAAAACTGTGCGTTGATGCTCAGCATTTTCTATTGCATCTTTCAAACCATTGAAATGTGATGGTGAATATTCTATTAAGGTCATATATAAAAAAGACAAACTAAGCAGTAAACCTGTTTACTTAATGAAATAATAAATCAGAAAACCAATGTAAAAAAAGATTTTTATCCACATTTTATAGGAAGACCATTAAGAGTCACAAATGAATGTGTTACTAGGCAAAAACAAGAGTCTTTGAAAATAAAAGTAGGAAATAAATTTATGATAGATTTCCGAGGTAATTTGCATTGGATATGTATCAGACCACTATCAGTACCACAGTATCAGACCACTTATCAGTATAAAATTAACATTAATCACATTCAAAGATAGAATCACATCTGTGCTGAAGAAACAAAAAAAAATAATAGGTATTGTATGGAACATAATTCTTGATATGGTATAAATTTATGTTGGTATTTATTGATAGGAGCTGATCTGGCATGTTCCAGGTTGTGGTGATCCCTTGAAGTAAGTAGTAAGAAATTTGAATGGACACTTGTTTTTTGTAAAATGTAGGATTTTGGTCATGTCCTAGAATAATGGTTTTATTATCTTATGTAAATTTGACTTAAAAGTTTAAGAACATAATGAAATATGAGCTGTTTAGAATGGCTTCATGAAGTATAGCCTATGAGAACACAAATACTAATGACATTACTGATGTTCCCTGCCAATCCAAGTAAAAATACATTCTCTTGAGTGTCTTCTTTTAATGAAAAAAACTAAACTGTACACTAATTTAGATATGGAAACTTTCTGTATTTAATTAAGTAATCATATCTCATTTTTACAACCTGACAGCATAAACAGAAAAAAAAAAACCAAAATAGAAACATGAAAAAAAAGATTCTATCAGGCTCACACCTTCAGAAGAAACCTCTCCGATTTCTACTCCATTTTATGTTCAAAGCGCTCCAGACCTGAAGCATAATGTAAATGTTTAATTTAATTCTTTTCATAACTGAGGTAATATTATTCAGTTTTTCAGGTAAAGCAGATACTTCCTTCAGTCCTAAATAAGAAGCATACCAAGGAAATCTAATAGAAGCTTCTTATGATCTGCAAGATTAGGCCTGCAATATAGTATGACTCACAAAACATTGTTACTGTTAGTGGCCCCATGAAAAATAGCATTGCCATTGCCCATGACAGAACACAGCCCTTGTGTTGGTTATGCCTAGTTGGTTATGACTGTGCAAGGCTCTGGTCCTGGCCAGCTGTTATCAGTTTACCCTGGGAACTGGCTATGTGAGCTTGGTATGAAGTTTTCTCTTTCGATAATATGCAGCTTAAATGTGAGGTAATAGAAAAGACTTTGGTAATATGACACAGATCAAAAGCAGAGGTTCCAGAGGCATAAAGAGCTCAGTGACAGTCAAGTGTGGGTCATTGAAGAAGCTCAATGTAAAGAGATGGGATAAAACAGCTTTAACTTTAAGGAAAGGAGCATCAATTAAGTAAGGGGAAAGGAATATGAAATGAAAAAAAAAAAACATAGGTGAAGGAACAGGATAAGGCAACTATTGGGAATGGCAAAGCAGCCGCCATCTCACCTACCAAACATGGTGCCAAAGGCTGGCATTTGCCAAGGAAATTAGCTGTCTAATAAAGGACAAGATCCCAATTTGAGTCATGAGGTCAAAAAATTCACACACACTGTTCCTCTGCAGTCTCTCCTTAAAGGATTTTTCAGCCTGATCAGGTCAATGATTAAGACCATCAAGGACCATTGCAATCAGGAAGGTGTGGCACCAGCAGTGAATAGTGGACGTTCAAAGAAAGTGTAAGATAAACTTTTAAAGGATTTATGACTTAAAATACAAAAATGTTCAAACTTCATTTTGGTAGTGTGTGTTGTTAGTCAATGTTAGTCTTGTAAAATTAGGTTTGGAAGTCTGAAACTGGTTTGATTTATCACTTCTTAATATTCCCTTCACAACGATCTCTGACTTACACAGATACACACTCAGTTGAAACAGTTATACCTATAATTGATCATGTTTGCAATTATCGTCTCTTTTATACATTTTTGGGTCAACACCTAATTGGTAGTTTTGGATAGTATTTTACATTCATGATATTTTAACTGTAATAAATGGATAGTCAGGTATCATCTGATTTGCATTATTATCCTGTTTCTGTATCCTTATACAGCACATTTCAATTGGAGACCATATACAGATAATATCAAACTTGGTATTGCCATAAGCTAAGACTAAGTCAAGGAAAATTTAGGATAAATTGATTTCACTGTTAGACAATTGCTAGTACACCCTAGCCTGGCTAAAATCATCTCAGATCAAGACAAGACTAGACAAATCCTAATGTTATTTTCAGTAGGTTGATGAAAACTTTGAGGTCCTTCATTAACATCAAAACTCAAATTAACCAAGATTTTACAGTTCAGGGTTTTTGTGTTCGTTTTTTTTATTTTTTATTTTTTTACTTCTTACATTGCATTTGACTATTTTGCAACAGTTCTACATTCAAGAAAGTGCACAGAGATATATTTGTGGCCCACAGAGGAAGGAGGTATCTACCTGGTGTTTAAATGCCCATGAGTACCTAATCTTGTTAAATCTTTGTAGAAGACAATTTTTACACCATTTTTTGTGTTTTAAAAATTATTAAAGGAATGTTTGTCTTTACACTTGGAAATCACTATGAATACAGGATTTTAAAACAAACATGTCAAATATTGTGGTAAAGGATATGACAGAATGAGATGAAATGCTGCTTGAAGTTAATACACCTCTAGGTTTATTTTTTTCCCATATTGACATTTTTCCAAGCCTTTTTCCTATATTCCTTATTCTCAAGGGACTTCTTGCTATTTTTTTTCTCCATATTAACATGATGTGAATTTTCCTTTATGGAAAATGTCAGTGTTGGTTCCACAATTTCTATTTATATATATAAATGCATATATTGCATTTATGCAAACCTTCTAAACATGCTGTCCTTTGCTTATGTGTAATCCTCTCAATCATTAAATTTTTAAATTATGCAATGTGAGTACTTCAATATTAGCTCATCAAAGTTTCCTTCTAATACCTAATAGCTTTTGTTTGGAAGCCTGGATTTTACACTTCTGTAACAAGGAGTGGGATTCCAAATTGCACAAATCTATATTTAAGTATGGGATACAGGTCCAGATTGTAGACTACTAAATTTAGGTATTTACAATCTGGAGCTGAATTCTATTTCAGTTTTGGGTGAGTATGCTGAAGCTCAAAATATGATAGTGTAGGGGCCTGAGTTAACTTATGTATTGTAAATATATGTATGGCAGTGAAAGATCTTTGTATTGTATTAGTGACCCTGCCCTGGTTCTAGTTATTGTAAATGGGCTGCAGCTGTGATGTCCTTGATTGGGCAGCAGCTGTAGCCCATGGAGGTAGCTGAGATAAAAGGGGGCGGGGTGGTCAGGGAGAGCCTGGGACAGGAGCCCTGACCGAGAAGCAACAACACCACTGCTGTGAAGATCTGCCGTGAGAAAACCACCAAGAAGGTATGAGACTCAGGAAATATAATTATACAACAACATGAATACAACATGATAGTGCATAATTTCTGAGGCTGTGTTTAGCTTCTAAAACTTGATTTCTTATTGGGAAAAGGAGCAGGAAGAAACTACAGTCTCTTCAGAGTAAAATCATCAGATTCTTGAGACATGATTGTAATTCATTGATCAGTGAGCCAGGTGTCAGTGTGTTAAAGAGGTAGAGCTAATAGCAGAAATCAATTAGTTGAGGTCTGCGTGGATTAATTTACTTGTTTTACTTTGTTGTTTTGAGGTAGATGCAAAGAGAGCACAAATAAATTTACACAGTATTTCTGTCTTCCTTGTGATGTCTATGGTGTCTACATTAGAAGTGCATTCACAGATACAGGAGACACAGCCTGGTGAGGAATTTCCTGTGCAACGTCTGTCCCGATCCATACAGATGTCTGTCTGTACTCCCTGCAGACAATATAGCCAGTGGACTGATTTTCACCACAAATTCAGGCAGCCTTCCCAGTCACTTTCATTAAACAGCCCAGAGTAGGAAAATGAATTATCCCGATGGCTGGAACTTTTACCTTGAAAGTAGAGGATCAGTTTTTGTGATTCTATTTCAGCCCAAGCCATTTTTCACTTCAACTACCTTATCAGGTCTGGAAATATTCTCGGTAGAGTCCTTTTCCTCCAATTTCACCACTGAGTAGCTAGATAACTGGCTGCAGCTGAGAATCCTGGAATGGCACAAACACAAGTGGAAGAAGTGAAAGCTAGCATGACTGCTATCTAGTAGCTCCATCAGCTAGAAGAAGACAGACCAAGACTCTTTTCCTTGGTTTATCAAATTTTTTTTTTAAATAGCAGACAAACTCAGCTCTGAGCAGCACTCTTTGTAAAAATGAGCTCTTTTGCAAACCTTCACATGATTCCTATTGGAAAATTATTGGTTTTATTCATAAAAATATCAATTAACATGGTATTAATATTTATTTAATAATATAATAAATATTATTTATTAATAACTTCAGTTGTATTTATATGATATTTTTATTTAATATAATAATAATCGTTTTTTCTATCATTATTTTGGATCAAATGTCCCCCACACCTTTTCTGCTACATAACTCACTAAATCTATTTTCTCCCCTCTCTTATGTTTTTTCACCGAATCTATTAAATTGCTGCCATTGTGAAAAAATAAAAAGACTAGAAACGGCGAGAAGTCCACTACTATAATGATCATCTTAAAAAGGCCTTTCTGAAGAAAATAAGTGAGCTCAGGCAAATAGTATAATTTTTATGTCATTAGTTATAGGCACAGTTTGTAGAAGTGAGAAAAAAGCATAAGTTTTTGGAAACTCAGGGTCTCCATGACTAAAAACTATTGGAATTTGAAAGAGTAGTGTCTTATTTTTACTGCAGATGAGGGACACAAATATGACACATTCTAGTTGAGCCATGTGTATTGATAAAGACTTTGTTTAAAACAATATTCTTATGAGCCCTAATGGAATGAGAACACAAGACTGAAGTCCCACAGAATGGAAAATATTGACTCATTATTATGAATAAATTAAAAATAAAGTTAAACTCTTTCTCAGAAAGCTATAAAAATAGTGATTTTTTTAAAATTTACTTTAGGATCATAGTTCATAAAATGGCCTTTCTTCTATTTTTAAATTATTGGTGGAAACATACTACTGTCATCACTTTCATGACTCATTTTATGATTAAAATGCTATGAATGTGATGCTGTTATTTTTATAAACGCACTTAAAATAATATTTTAATTATAGATAATAGCAAGATGACATAGTTTGTGGATATTTCACTTTAAATAAATTATTAAGACTTAATTTCTTTTCAGACTGTTAGACTCATTGAAATTTTAACATGTCAGAATTTGCCACAGGAAGATGACTCTGAATTGCAAATCAACTCTAATGCTATCCCTCCTATTTTCTCTTCAGAAAATTAATATATCCAGAAGCTTTCTGTGACATTTCATGATGACTATATAAATTAGCAAATTAAGTTTCCAATAGCAAGTAATTTTTTTGTAAAGTGAGCCTATATCTTGTTCCTTCTCTTTAGATTTCTCATTGTCTCTAAATTCTATAGAACATTTAACTTCCAGATTCTATGCTTTTAAGGTTGAGATTTTAAACAGAAATATAACAAAAACACTAAACTTCACATAAAACTCCCCAAAGTTGAGTAGCAGCTGATGCTAAACTTGAAGAATTACATTTTTTTTTTTATTTTAAGCATGTTCAAAGTTAGCATCATTCTTCTCTGGCAGGAAATTATCGAAAGCACACACAAGTCCCCCTTTGATTTCTCTCCTGATTTCTCTTCTGCAACCAGATCCCAGATTCACCCAGAATGGTCACTGGAGGAGAGCGTGATGGATTTGCACCTGTAATTCTTGGCCAGATGTCAAGTGGCAGCTTGCACATTTCTAATAGCTGTAGAAAGCTTTAGAGTACTTACCAAAACTTACGGAGGTTTTAACACTTCACCTCTTGGAAGTCTGTCCTAAGAATATGCAAACTACAGTGTTGCTCAGGCTTGTAACTAGGTCAAACAAGGACAAATTTTCATAAGGATTAAAAAAGAAAAAAATAGATTTGCTGCCAGATTTCAAATCCCTATCCAATAGCTTGGCCGTATAACAGTATTCCAAAGAATAGATTGCCAGAATTCCTATTAGCATTAAAAAAATCCAGACCATGAAACCCACAGTTTCTCCTTAGTTCATTAAATAGCTGAAGTATTTTTGTTGGAGGATAAAAGTACCCCTAGCATCATAAGAATTTCAGCTTGAGGTAACTTAATTTAATTTGTTAAAGTCTGATTAAATTACTTTATAAGCATCTGAAATGTAGTCCTAAAATTAAAGTTTCAGGAGACATTGAAAATAATGGTTAAATGACCTGCTTGTAGCAGAACAGAAAGATAAGCCTGAGCAGCATGTTTCCTTCAAGTCATGAACCTTTGAATTGGTAAACTCTGTTTATAAATTCCACAATAATCCCAGCATAGAGTCAAAAACAGAGACATGTTTATGTCAAATAAACCAGTGTGATAATAACTTGAATAAAATTACTAGTAATTGTCCTGAAGGACAAAATAGCAGAAAAATCTTTGGGTGAACAAAATTCACGCTATCAGCAAAAATTTCAATACTGAAAATAAATTTGTAGTTGTCCTTCCAGTGAAATCTACGTATTTAATTCATTCCAACTAGTTTGTTTATCCTCAGTTTCAGGTTGAATTTTGGATGTATACACTACGTTTTGTTACTACAGTGATAATTTATTGATGACAGAAATCAGAGAAAGGATTTTTTTTTGGCTTGAAGAATTAATTTTTAGTCATGGATCAGATCAAGACATATTTCATCACTCAATCAGTGTTGGTCCCTGAGACCTGTACCGTTTTTACTGGTAAATATTTCCTACATTTGGTGATTAAAACAAATGGGTCTCAGGCTCATAGGTACTGCTTAAATGCATGACAGTTTTCATCTCTTTGTGTTGAACTGCAGCTTTATTTCTATTATTATTTTTATTAATATTTTAAAGGGTGCCCCTTCTCTTTTATATATAATGTTTTAATTGCAGGTTGAATTTTAAAAAATTATGAGATTAAAAGGTTATGGCTTATTCCAACTTAGATCTGAGTCTTAAAACTCTAGCAGAAATGCGATGAACTTAAAGCTGACAGGTTGGAAGAAGAATATGTTGGAAGTTTAAATGGTCCTGGTAAACTAGGATTAAAAATAATTTCCGTATCCATCTATTGAAACAATAAATGGCTACTCTTTTTTCAAAGATGCTGATATAAAGGGGAATTATTTTGTGTCACTGAAACAAAGATTTTAAAATAACTTTATTGATATTTCATTTGTCAGATTGCATAACTCTTTAAGTGATGTTCATTTTTCTGGAATATGTAGATAGGGATCAAAACCTAATTAATTCAGACTAGAGTTTCAAACCAGTATTGAAGAATTTTGGGTTGTTAAGATATATCAAGTGTAACAGCACTTGTTTAGAGGAAGAATGATGGAAAAGCAATTGCGTATATAACAATGGCCATATTTTTTTTCCTGTTAGAGAGAGATAAAGACATACCCTCTTCATTGAATTTACAGCATTTTTGTTTGCTAAAATTGTTTCCAGGTCTTTAATTTCTTAACAAGACAGTATTTGCTGACTGCAGTCATCCTGGTTTTAGGTTTAGTGTGGTTGTTTGACTTTTGGGAATCTATGTGTTTGTGAGTGTGTGTCTGTGTGTGTTGTCCCATTCTATCTATAGCTCTATTTTGTTCTTTCCACAAATGTTTGTATTTGGCTATAGCTGAGCCATGATCAATCACTGGTGTGGCAGACTGTTGTAAATATTAGTTGATTTCAGGATTCCTGTGGAGTTAATCAATGATGTTTGATTTAACATGAGTCACCTGCTTTGCACATTCTGTTCTTGGCAGTCTTCTGGCCATCATTCTTTGTAAGCAGGAGCCTACATTTCACTAAGAGGGAAAAAGGGTGTGGGTGATCATTTCTTTGCTTATTGTATTTGTTTACTTATTTCAAGAAAACAATGATATTTATATGAGAGAGAAAAGCAAAAAAGAACATCCAGCTCTTGAGATGCTGTTGAAATAGGAAATTCTGCAAGAGAGTCAACAGAGTCCTCTATCATTTACACAAAAAAAAAAAAAAAAAGTTGAGGCAATCATTCCCACCAAAACCATAAAAAAAAAAATAAAACTATGCATTTTATTTTGTTTTTCCCTGACACAAGGATTCTATCCTAGTTTCTTGAGAAGAAACTAGACCTGAGTTGAATGGATCAACATTTCTGAGTTCTGGATATGCATCTGCAGTAGACAGCATTAAGGTGTGATAAACTTTAGCCATTTTTGTTCAGTACTTCAATCCACAGAGATTGATGTCAGCAACATCCAGCAAAGTTAATGGAATTTGCCAAGCTGACTGAGAAAAGAGGCAGATTCTGATAGTGCTTATGGATTTCTTTTAATCACAGCATTGAAGATAAAGGGATTGAAAGCTAGTCTACAGCTTTCTCTTTCAATCAGATCGATGTGAAGGAGATATCACTTGAAGGGCCCATCTAATCTCTAAGGGTAACATCGGTGTCAAGGACAAAACTGTCACAACGGTTATTATGCTTAGCAATTACCCAAGAGTTTAGCTTTATCATATGGCTTACAATGGTAGGTAGAACTCCAAAAGTTTGGCCTCTGAAGTCAAACATATGGCCATGAAAATGTGCAACTGTTATTAAAGTGCATATCCAAGCACAAAAACAGGGTTTGTCTAAGTTTGCCCTATTTGGCAATAACAAACACTATTTGTTTTAAAATATTAATTTTCCAGCATAGATACTTGCAGCTGGGCATATCTCCCAGTTCTACATCAGTCTGAAACAATGTTTTTTGTGTCTTTAGTATTCTTCCTTTCTCAAGGAAAATACTCTGAAACTCTTCAGAAACTTTGGTTGTGGTTTACATCAGCCTATAATTTTCAGCAATCACAATCTAGATTAAGAAATTTTCAATGAGAACTTCCAAAGTTTTAGCAACCATATTACGAAATCAAGAAGAATTTGAGTCATTTAATACAACATATTTGTGTTTCATTCTGTTTATTTCTGGCTCAGAAACCTCATCAGCTTTTAATTTATAGTAAATCATGGACACCTTTAAAAAAGAGGAGGGTGTGGAGACATCTGGACATAAAACTTTTAATGACAATTCTTTGTATCAATGAAGGGAAAAGAATGTCTAATAATTTTCATTAGGAGACAGATTTATAGAAGACATAAATACAGGACCTTACAAGGGTAAGCAATTGTGATGCCTGTCAGGGACCAACTACTGAGGTAGGGAAAGATGAAGAAAGCAGAAAAAATAATAAATCTATGTATATTGATTTTTATCAGACCAGACTCCCAAGAGTTGTTCTCCTGATTGCTTTGACTGTATATGAGTTCCTAGGCAGATGAATTGAGAAAACTGAGAAACTGAAAATCCTCGTTTCTGTTTTGTGGAGCAAAAATAATATGCTGGATAGTAACTTTGTACCACAAATATAGTCCTGTGAGATTCCTCATGACTTCAACTTGCAATATTTTTCATGTTCATTTTAAGTTCTGCATTCTGGTGGTAGAAAATACTGCTCACCACTTTTCGGGCAATCTTTTGACTTAATAGTTAAAATTATTGCACAAGGTCTGCAAAAATTAGGCTGCAAATTAAATTAATTATATATTTAAAATAAATCCTAGTGATCTATAGTTTGATGTCAACGTGAAGTGCAAGTAATTAGCACCTTTGGAATTTATCCCTGAGGTCTGATTTTCAGTGAAAGATGAGAGAAAGAAAAGATTCGGAAAAAGACTACATTAATAAAGGCAGGTCAGAATGATCCAGATACTTTTAATGGAAGGCTAAAAGTGTGGAAAGTTATGTTTCTAGGTGACCTGGTCTTTTTACAGTATTGACAGAAGCATGAGTCATAGCAGATGATGGTGTTTTACAATTGTGTGTCTTCATATACTGTAAAAGTTTGATGGAGAAAATAATGACAATGGCTGAGACACTGTGCCTAGACTTAAAAAATAAAGAAAAAATAAAGAAATAGGAAAGACATAACAAAAATGTAGTGAGTTGGTTATTGACACATTTTGTTGGCATCTAGAGGGAAATCATGCTTTTAGCCTTTTGAACACAAGTGATATGTGACCTGTAAAGAAGAAAAGTAAACTGAGGCACATTAAGCCCTTTCATAAGAGACTGAAGTCACAGGTCACAGAACATATAGAACTGTGAAACAATGGCAGGATAGAGAATACATTTGTATTGTATAAGTATTTTTGTTTTTCAGATAAAATTCAAGCTGTGAAAAATATTTTGTTTTATTTAGTTTTTTTCCTTAAGTGGAATTATCTGCTGAAAACAATAAATATAGACCAATGAGTCCTAATCTCAGAAACATAACATGTGGCCTGTAACACACAAAGTCACAAAGACACTTTTGAGTAGTCAAACTGTACTATTTTTAACGCTTTTAATAAAATTAAGGAATACTGAATTGGTTATTTTATGCCCCATTTTGCAAAATAATTGAGGGTTCAGAAATTCTAAGAAGTTAAAAATTAAAATATTTTTCAAGCATTTACAAACTTCATATAAAAAGAGACTACTATGTATAATTGGTACTGCCTGTTGAAGTGCATTAAATGTGTGTTGTCTAATGACAGACTCAATTTTTTGCTATGCTTATCTTGCTCTTAACAAGCAGCCAAGTATTGAAATCTCTGAAGAGAAAACAAAGCATAAAGTACTTACCATGTACTTTTCAATCTACCTGGAAATATCTAGCTAAATAAAACTCACTTAGAAACTGGAATATGTTTCACAAATCAAGAAATCAGAATGGCAAAAGTGTGATAAACTACACTTAAGAAGAAATAAAAACCCATGGAATGAACATGGAATTTAGAAACTGGTTAGAAAAATGCTACTGAAGAGCTAAAATTATGCCAATTATGTTTAGCAAAATTTTCATTTTTTTTAAATTGTGATTAGTTGTGATTTGTTTCTAAATTTCTGGCAAAAACTGAATTAACAGCTACCAAGGCAGCATAGAGGTAGGAATCAAGAGGCATATTCCTGGTTCTGTAATTTGGCTAGAATTTTACACCTCTAGACCTCATTTTCTGCAAGGTGGGTATATTGGTATTGCAGCCTTTCTGCAATACCTGCAGGTAAGCTGCTGTGTGGTCTGCTCTGGCCATGAAAAGTGCTATATGAGCAGTGTTATTGCATTATTAATGCTACTACACTGCAGCTATTGTAGTTATGATAGTTTTCTTTTTTCTACTAACTAAATGAATGCTTTTTCTCTTCAGTTATATTTTTAATGGGCAACTCTATTCTTTTGTCATTATCATAATTATTCATATCATGCAGATCACCTTATTTCATCCCTGTTTTGTAGTGTATATATATATATATATACACACATATATAGCCATATACTTTTATCTGTATCTATGTAGAAATATCTATACACAAATGTATTAAATATATTATGAATATCTGCATGAAAGCTACATACAATCTTTTAAAAGTAATATGTAGGAGTACTATTTTCTCTGCACTTCTTTTCCATTGTAATGCCCTATTACTATAGTCTTACTCATATTTGGTACAACTTCACCATTAGTCTTATCAGACACCCACATAACATTTTGAAAATGTTCTACATTTTTATCAAGGATAAAGCCATGTAAGTGACACTTTCAGATATTAGCCAAATGTTGTATTAACACATTATTCCCACTGCTTTCTGGAAGTTCAACTTAAAAAAAAGCAAATAGGACCATTACTCAAAAAATGGTTGAGCACTCCTGTGGTTTTGTTTTGTTTTTTCTATTGTGCTGTGACTGGTTTGTTGAATTAAAATTAACCAAAGTGGTAAGCAAGAATCTGTTGGTTGCTTCACGTGCCTCCAGATTTTTCTTCAAAGCAGCAACAAAATGTTTTTTACCAAACTGCATAGGAAAAACCTTATAATGCTTCATTTCACTTCAGGCAAATGTCAGATCAGAAGGGAACCTCAGATTAGCTCCATTATAGCATGTTTCGGTAGAGAGAGAAGACCACAGCTTTGTTTTGTTTTCCTGCATTGTTAGAGCTTTTTTTTCTGTCATTTTTTGCAATTTTTTCAGCTTTATGTTTTGGCTAGCAAGAAGTGACATGAAATTTGAGTAATGTGTTGATGCAGTCAAATGATTGGAGTGAATTTTATTTTTTTCCCAGGAATTTTCACGAATAGCTGAGTAAATGAAACATTTTTTTTTCTCTCTTAAATGGTGAAATGAAGTCAAAGTTTCTGTTGAATTTGTTTATCAAAAGATAGGAGATCTAAGGTCACAATGAATCAAATTCTACAATGACTTCCTACTGTAAAACTGATTAGGTTGCTAAGTATCCTGCAACCATTCATTCTCACATTTACACACAGATGTTTCAAAATTCACAAGGTCATCTGTTCACTTGCTGGGAAATTGATGTAGTGCTAATAAAATTCCTGTTGATTTCAGGCAAAAATATGTCCAGAGATTTATGAAAGTTCTCCCCGAGGAATTTTGATATTTTCCCTCTATACCCAGGCAAGGGCTTCTCTGTGGGCTTTGAAGAGATGCAGATTATTCTACTTTATAATTTCACAGCACAAAGGTAGAAAAAAGTATCACAACACAATCAAGATTCATGGCTTCAAAAATATATTGCTCTTATTTTATTTTTCATCTACTCTCCACTATCTTTCCACTTTATCTGATTTCTCTGAGGGATTAAAACTGTGCCTCCTCTGCAAAGAGATGCTTTCCACATAGGTACAGAGGGCTCACCACTACAAAGTTCCTTCTTTGGACTCACTATCAGTCCTTACATAGGAATACTGAATTTTTTACAATAATTTGCAGAGAGGATTCTTATCCCTGAATGGAAGAGATGAGTGTTTAGATGGATAAGGAAGTGGGTTGAAAGCCTGCATCCGAAGAGCTATTATGATCAATGTCACTAGGCCCAAAAGAAGATCAATATTGAGTGAGGATCCTCAAGTATCTCTACTGGAACAATAAAATTAGGTCCTGCACCTGAGTGGGCAATTGCCAGTAATAATGCAGGCTGTGAAATAATGGATCAAGAGCAGCCCTGCAGAGAAGGATTAAAGTGTGTTGATGGATGAAGAACTGAACACGAGTTGTGGAAATGTGTGCTTGCCACCTAGAAAGCCAGTCATATCCAGTTATTCATAAAAAGCAATGTGGCCAGCAGGTTGAATGAGGAGATTCTCCCTCATCCACTTTGTTCTCAGGAGACCTCACCTCCATCATCCAGTTTTGATGCCCCCAGTACAAGAGAGACATCAATATGTAAGAGCAACTCCAGAAAAAGACTCGTAGTCCAGAACATCTCCTGTGAGGAAAGGCTGAGGAGAAGAGAAGGCTCTCGGGACACCTTACTGTAGCCTCTTCATACCTAGAAGTGTTTATAAGAAAGATGGTAGAAGATTTTTTTTTTTTTAGCAGAGCATGTAGCAACAGAACTGAAAGAGTTTTAAATAGAAATTTGTTATCACAAGAGTGGTGAGACACTAGAGCAGATTGCCCAGAGAGGTTGTGGATATCCCATCACTGGAATTTTTCAAAATCAAGTTGAATAGGCTTTAAGCAACCTGACCCAGTGCAGGATGTCCTGGCCCTTAACTGGGGGTTTGGACTAGATTATTTTTAAAGGTTCCTTCTAATGAAAACCATTCTGTTACTCACCCTAAGTTGAAAAATTGCCTTTACTCATTTGCACACTTGTCTCCAGACTGTGTCGATATTCATGGTCAGGTACATTTCATTTTTTGGTTTCTCAGACATCAACTATACAGTGATGAGGCAAACTGAGTCAGTCTCAAAAAACTAAATGAAACAGTGGTGTTCCACATTTATAATAAGACAAAAAGGACAAACATTTTTATATATGCATGTATATAAATTTCTAGATTTTGTGTATGTATATTTTATAAGGCATATGTAGTTACATCCTTTCTAGAAAGATTATATCCTATAGCATGTACACTATGACTATACAGCCAGGATATAAGGTAGTACTTAATGTTGATTTTTCTGTACCTGTGTAGTAGTTTGTGCTACAGTAGTAGAAGCCCTGAAAACAGCAGTTTGACAACTTTTTTCAATACCATTATATCCCATTATAAAAATCTTTAATCTTTTTATTAATAACCTAAACACAGGTCTTAGGAATGTGATGCTCAGATCTAAAGTATTCAGCTTTTAATTTATCTACTGCATAGTGAAATTTCTGAGCTCAAATCATGCAGATGAACTTAAAAATTATAAACCTACATAACAGTATGCTTTGCATGTATAACTTCAAAGGCATTGGTGGGTTGCAAGGAAGACTCCTGCATTTTGCTCTTGCTGTGTTACAAAAATTTACTTCATCTGGATGAGACTCAAATTAATGTGACTGAAATTATTATTAATATTCTAATTTAGAGTTACAACAACATTATTTATGAAATGACACAAAATTCAGAAAATTAAACGGGTGGAGTTTTAGTTTTGGAGGCCAAGACCAAACTCAGCCTACCTAATATTAAGCACATAAGTGTTACTTGCCCAAATATAAGTGTCAGAGCAATTAGTGATAGCTTGGTATCTGAGACCATCTGCATGAGGCTAAATTGTGATTTTTGTTGTTGCACACATTGTTTCAAATAATAACAGAAGAGAAAGTTCCTCACTTCAGATTCTGGAATAGATCTATCAAACTCCTGAAGTCACCATATATATTGTCTCAACAAATGTAATCAAAAGACAAATTTAAAAATGAGACAGGACTGGACTTTTTTTTTTCTTTTATTGCAGTTAAACTTTAAATATGAATTTCAACAGTGTTTGAAATTATTAAATACCTTAAAGTACAGAAAAGGCTAATAATAAATCCAAATTGGAACACATTACCAATAATAGATTGCAGTATGTCATGACTGAATTAATTAAAAATGTGAGGTCACATATTTAATGAACTTTAGAAACCTGCAATCACCTTTCATCTCCTAGGCTAATTGAAACCAGATATATTTATAGTGCTGTGTTGTAAGGTGTTGTAATTCAAAAATGTAAAGCACAGTTGTAAATATCTTATTTAAACACTGTACTGCCACTAGTGTAGCCAGCAATAATTGCCTGTGGGAATTTGTTATGTCTACTAGGTCTTATACTGCTTCAAAACAATTTGATCTACATATATTTCATGTATGTTTATATACAATCTAATCTATAGAGTCTTATAGACTAAGAAATTTAAATTGAGGACACTTTTCAGTTAGAAATCAGGTTGGAGATAATCCAGGAACAAAAAAATCTCTAAGTGATGAATAGTGAGTAAGTTATGCCTGCTTTAATCTGATCCTTTCTATCCTTGCATACATTATAGAGTAGCACTCTGTAAGAAAACATGGAAATATGCCCAGTGCAAAACATAATTCTTCAAAGGTCAGTGGTGTTTAAAAATGTATCAACGTTTTCTTAATAGCTTTGTCCTTATTCTACCTACGGGCAAAATTGAGTTTAATATTGTACTAGTTAAGGTACTTCCTAATGTTAATTCATAAAAATTCTCTGTAGCAAGTTCTGTTCCACAATCTTTATTACATGTTCCTCTTAGCTACCTTTCTAACACATACATTTTTCTCGTTATTCCCTAAGGACTTATTGGGGGAAAGAAAGATTGAAATAATACTCTAGAGGAAGCATTGCTTACATTTACTTTCTGCACAAGCAGCCCATGTAAAACACATAAGGTATGTTAAATCATAATTTCAGTGGCAGAATAAAGTGAATTGTATAGCAAAGAAGAAAAGCAGTCAATAGAAATTAATAGGTGCAGTACTGTTTCACAAAAAAAATAACAAGCAAAACTAGTGACTAAACACAGTGAAGAATATGGTTAAATTATCCAGAGCAGTGGAAGTGCTAGCCCATGAAGACAAAATACTTTTAGAAATGATTCTGAGTGCCTAGAATAGCTGAATGTTGAAGCAAAGATAATCTTAGGAGCTCAGAGTCAGAAGACCAAATTTGTTTGAAACTTTGGAAACTGAAACAAGATAGCTTAGAAGGGATCAGACGGTAGGGTTGCTGAAAGAAGATGTTCAAAGAATTCTGTACTGCTGCAGGAGCAGTGCAAGATGAGTGCTGTGGAGAGCTGTCACAGGTATCTATAGTCTTAGAATGCATTAACAAAATGTGATACATTTTAGATACATTCCTAGATATAGTCCAATAACTTACAAACCACCCACTGTGACTGCTCCTAATTGCTTGGGCATGATGTTGCACAGGTTGTAGCTCTGTCCTAAAGAGATTGATGGGGATTTGCCCAGCTACAGCCAGTAGAAAGGTTACTGTCACCTTTTTCTTTCCTAACTCTGATGGTTTTTTAATTTAATCAACCAGTAAAATGCTTCCTAAGTATTGTTGCAATCCAGTTTGATTAACAGCACCATTGTGCTAATTTACATTATGTCATGGATCAAGGCAGCTTTCAGAAACCTAACACTCAGGAACTACAGTGAGAGCTTTACATATATTGTTGTTAAAATTTCCAATTTTTCAGGCTTTCTAGGAGTCAAGAAAGGAAGACTATGGTCACTGATGTCCATGGCGACTGAGACATTGACCACTACCCTCTGGATATGTCTGTCCAACCAATTATCCACCTAAGAGTCCACTCATCAAATCCAGCACCCTCCAATCTAGAGAGAAGGATGCTGTGGAGGACTGTGTCAAAGGCTTTACAGAAGTCCAGATAAATGACATCTGTAGCCCTTCCCTTGCCCACCCATGAAGTCACTCCATCACAAAAGGTCATTGACTCTTTTTCATATTTCCTGGGATAGTCTTAGCTAAGTAACTATATTCTTTATGTTACAAAGACATATCTTAATGAAATTTTAAACTGTTGTAAACCGAATTATTTAAATAAAGTAGTTTTAAAGAGATGTTCATTAGAGATGCCTTACATTTTTAGGAGTGGGGTTGCTTTCTAACACTTATAAACTGGCATATATCATAAGTGTCCCTAGGAAACTCCAGTGTCTAAGTGCTAATACTATGAAAATCTGGGGAAATTTGTTGCCTAAACATACCTTAACATAGGTGTGCGGTGTTATCTGAGATGCTCTGGATTTTACCAAGGTATCTGTACAGGGCTGGCACATGTGACATTGTATATCCAGGAGATACACCTCCTTCAGGGAGCATTTCACGGGGTCCAAAATGATGCTGGGCACCTATGACTATGGAATTGAATCCTATGCCTTGGCAAGAAAGTTGGCAAAGTGCCTAGGGAGTTATTCAGCACAACAAATGTAGGAGTTTGCACTGCTTGAGTGATTAGAACAAATGTCTTGACCTCATGAAATATAGTTTAATTGCCTAAATATAGGTAGTTAATGCTCTTTGAGTTGCTGTAGAGAAACTTTTATGACAGCTGAGCCAGAGTGATCTGGATTGTTGCGCCTTATGCACCAGTCCTGAGAGGATGTCTCAGATAACCAAGGATTTTCCACAATGTTGCCAAACTGGAAATGTCTGTAGTCAAGAAATAAGTCTTTATTTGTTAAAACAGATTAAAATTCAAGTTATTTTAGAGAATAATTGATACAGAACTGAAGGACTCTTTTTTTGGAAGGCAATGTCATAATGCATAATGCCTGCAACTTGAAATCAGACAAAGTCAAGCTAAGGTTATTCACACTCTTTCTGGCATGACTAATCACAAGTAAAATTGGAGTATTAGGTCAATAAGTAATCTTGATTCACTGCAAGTTCCTTTAAGATTTGATATATTTTGATTTATATTAAAATGTGCTACCACTTTCACTGCTTTTTTATCACAGCTCCTATTTGCATTATGAATATCCATAGAATAAAAGTGACATTTCAGCAATAACAGGATGTTTCTATCTCAAAATCTAGATGGAGATATCTGAAATAATGCTATCAATAGCCTGCAAGAACCACATGAACTACTCATTATATGTCATTTGGGAAATACTCCAGAAAAAAGACGGTTTCCCTTTTATGGAGGGATTCACTGAGAGCAGACAACCACTTTGTGGAACTTTCCAAGTTATTTCTCTTCAGTGGAGCTGTAGAAGGCCACATTGACAATTTTTGTGTCCCTGGTTTATTATTTCTGATAAGAAAAGGTTGGTAAAGGACTTATTGTAGGACAGTTTGTGTAAATGCCATCTTTTGTTTACTCTTTGACTTCGACAGCATCTGATTTCCTAGACACACAATAGCAATGTAGGAGGAAAGTTAGCTATTACTCACAGGCTGCTGTCAGTTTAAGCATTCACAACCTGTCACATCTTGTGAGAACTGAAGATGCAAATCAGTCTTTCTCTGCAGTGGCTTAAAAAAATGTGCCAGGTGGAATGTGTTCCTTTATATGACCGAGTTGCTTGAAAGGCAACATAAATCTACTAATAAATGTTCATTAATAACACTAATGATCTCCGTTCTACTACTGAGAAAATGTAGAATACACAATATCTAGAAATCTGCATTCACCTTAAGGAGACCTTTAAAAAAAAGCCCAATGAAGTTAGAGAATTTTCTTTAAAATTTACTTTTTTCCTAAGTCAAAATTATGTGGCATTTACCTTTCCCCTTTAATTTTCTTACTACTAGGTTTGCTCACTTCTTCAGCAGTGTTTCGAAGATTACTTCAGTAGTCTACCTTTGGTTTTATATTGCAAGGACCTTTTCAGGTCATATTTTTTAAAGTAAATTGTCATTAATATGTGTAAAAAGATGTTTGTGTCTTTATATATCTGTCTATCCCCACTTACTCATAAAAATGTTCACATTTCTTTAGACTAGAGGGTTTTAATCTTACATTTAAATACCAAGCACCTAAGACAAAGTGCTACCACTAATCTGAGAGTAGTCTCTTAGCAAAATATACCATCTAAATAAATTTACTAGTTTAAAGCATGAGTACATACAGTATAAATTTTTCCTTTTTTTAATGTAAAAAACACTGTTTTATGCATATTAAAGATTCATCATCATTTTGATATTTACGTTTGCAAGATACACTTGTTGATTTTATGAAGTGTTGATCTACTAACAATAGCCACAATAATGCCCCAAACTTTAAGTGTGAAAGGTCTCTTTCTTTGTCTTTTATTTTTGCCATCTAGTTTCTGTATGACCCTATGCCATTCCATTTATGAGTTTTTAATGAAGCAAAAAATAGTAGATATTTTAAAAAGTTTATGGCAAAGGAGCAATAGTTCCTTTTCTCAGAGAGATGCCCACTATGCTACTTCTACAACACAGACTAAAGACTCTCATTTTATATTTCACTGTCTGTCTTTCAAATGCATCATTCACTACTTGAATTGAGCTGTTTTCATTTAACCCTCTGACCACCAGACTTCCTCTCTGGCTCTGTGAAGCATAACTCTGAACTTTATCTGTGGAATTACATTCTGTATTATGTGATTGGTACATTTTATCTATCAGGATTGTTACACATTCCTTTTATAGCAAAAGAGAATAATTTAGACTTTATGATGGATAGGATTTAACGTAAGTGCAGAAAAATGTTTCAGACCCATCTGTTTCCAAAGAATTTAAATTGTCACTTAAAAAAAAAAAAAATTGCAATACTAACACCTACCATGATGTTCCCAGATATGATAGTGAACTCCATGGGTTATGGACAAGAAAGCACTACATGTAAGTAGACCTACCTCTAAATTTAAGCAGCATTAACATGTAAATATGGCAGCTAAAATAATATTATTAATTTTTTGCTAGTGCTAATTAAAGTTTATTTTCTTTTAGCACAAATGTTTATATTTTAAATAAAACTAAGGAAATGAAAATATAAATTTTTGAATATAAAACAAAAAGTGTTCTATCTTTTCAAACATTTTTGACAATTCAATTCTCATCACACCAAATGTGAGTGGGACTAAATTTCAGTGGCTTCATTAAAATATTTTTAGTTAAATGATATCCATACTGTAACTTATTTTTACTATCTAATTTTATTTTTTAATGTTGGGAACTGTCAAGTACTTTCTGAAAGCATTTTGCAGACATATGGTGCAGCATGCTTGTACCATTGAATGCCATCTGCTGTCTAGGCTTAAATGTACACTAATTTTACTTTTAATTCATAATGAACATGAAGAATGAGTGTGACCCATGTACTGCAATTTGGCTAAGTCATTGGCAGGTGTACTTTTAAGGCATAAAACATATTTGTAATTATAAAATGGCTACTTACAAGTTCCCAGGTGGGCAAGTAGCTATTAGTAACAAATAATTGCATGCCATCCCTTTATGTTCCCAACAACAGTGCTGGGACAAAAATGAGAAAGATGAAAGCATGAGGCATTCCCTTACTAACAAGCATATGGAAGTTGTACAATTTGCATTGCCAAATATAAACCTATGAAAGACTTTAAAACATTTGTTTAACATGTAAATGGAGATCATAGCTGGGAACATAAAGGATGTCCAAGAAAAATTAATGTGTGCACATGCTCTAATTTATCACCCTTTACACCACAAGATGAAAAATTATCCAGAACAAGTCATGCTGACAGTTTTGACCCTCATCCAGGAAAAAAGCTTAATGCTATAGTAAATGCATCAATTGTGAATGATTCATCAGGAATATGATGGAGAATCCCGATGGTGAATTGTGTTAAGATGTATTGTCGTGTCTTCACTGAAAACAGTGACAGACCAAACATTCTGTGGAGGAGCTGAGAGACCTGGGGTTGTTTATTCTGGAGAAAAGGGAAACTCAAGGTATAGCTTATCACTCTGCAACTATATAAAAGGAAACTGTAGCAAGGTGGGGCTCCTCCTCTTCTCTGTGATGACATGATGGGACAAGATGGAACAGCTTCAAGTTGCAACAGGGGAGGTTTGGATTAGATATTAGGAAAAAATTCTTCACCAAAAGAGCTTTCAAGTACTGGAACAGGCTGTGCAGGGAACTGGTGGAAAATGGGAAAGGTGAGTAGATGTGGCACTCAAGGTACATGGTTTAGTGGTGGACTTGGCAGCATCAGATTTACAGTTGAATTCATGATCTTAAAGAAATTTCTCAGCCTAAATGATTGATTAAAAAATAACAATAGAAAAAATCCCCAAAATTGAACTAGAAAAAAAATATTAGAATGTTTAATGTCATAGTCATGCCTTGCTAAATTGCAATGCACATACTAAGGAAGAAATACTGCTGTTCATGTAACTAGTGGAACCTGCATAGAAATAGAAGTTTTCTGGTTTTAATGTCTTGAATGAATATTGCTCTTATTCCTCTTTCCATTGAAAATTAGACTAATTTAGTCATACTGTTTTTCTTGTTATTCTGGCTGGCTTTCTGCTTTCTCCTGGTAATTTATTCAGTCATTAGTGGCTGTGAAATTTAACAGAAAGATACAACTTTTGAGGCTGTGTCTATGCTGTTTTTCTTAGGAGAAAATCCCATGTCTTGGAAATTATCCATTTCACATTGTGGCCTCATGGTTTGTTATATACTTCACTTGTGGCACCCCCTCATGTCAGAAGCTTAGTAAGGAGGAGAGAAAAAACTGGGCATGTTGATACTTAACTGCTGATGTGCAGAATCTGTAACCCTCCTCACACATGTTATCACAGATGTTCCACCAACATTGCTGAAGGGCAGCAGAGAATCTATCTTGGAGACATCTGGAACCATTTCTTATGGACATGCAGAAATGTTCTGATGTCTTCTCACTGAAGACACCCCTGCTGCAGTCCAGCTGCTGCCAAAACCTTGCCACTTATACTCAACACATCTATATTGTTACCTTACATGCTAATGCTCTGCAGATTCACACATCTAGTCTGGGTGGGAGTGCCCTTATTCTCTGCCTGCTCCACAGAGCTATGCTGCTGTCAGAATTGCTGTGTGTGTACAGCAGTTAAAATTAAATTCTTCTATTTCCATTATATGCAGTTTCAGTGGTGAAAAATACATCAGGCATTTCATCATCACCCGGATCTCTTCTCCAACTTTTTACAATAGATATGTGTAACACTTCTCATGTATGATTCACAGGGCTTACATATGCACCTTACCATTGAGCAATTATCATACATCTCAGACAGAAAACAACACTAACAATGACAGCAACTATTACTGTTGTTATTATTATTATTGTTATTGTTATTATTGTTGTTATCATTGTACTATACACCCGTATAAGCACCAATATCATTCCTTAGATGAACATAAGCCTGAGTTTCACCAGACATGGATGAATTCTATTTCAGTGTTCTGTGAGAACAAAGCTGTAACCTAGAAGAATGTATAAGCCAGCCCATTTGGACGTCTGTGGATGAGGTTTTCTCGTAGCTTGCTAGGCACTTGAACACTAGCCAAGGTTACCCATCAAAACAGAAACAGTACTGTAAAAGTGATACTGGTGGTGCTGTGGCTAAGATATTCATATTGCCCAAAATAGGAGGATAACTTCATTGGGAGGGTTCCTGTCCAGTCCTGTAGACTGGATGCTTACTACAGGCCAGATGGCATTGGAAGTACTTCTTTTTGCCAAGTTTTATTTAAAAGCACTTTGTCCACTCATAAATGTGTCTGTGCCATAATTAAACTAAAGTATGTGGGTAAACTCAGAAGTCTTAAAAAGTGCATTTCTGATTCAACTTAAAACAATTCTACAGATTCCTACAAGTGAGGTTTATGCCTCACTTTTTCTATCATTAGTGCAAATGCTTGTGTGGATTACTGGTGAAATAAACGATTCAGGGCATCACTAGAAAACTGGTCATTGATTCTATTCTGCATATAGACAAATTGAGTGACATGAAGCTCTACCTAGGTTAAATAACCACCAAAATACATATATGACTTCGATTTAATGATTGAAATAAATAATTTCCTTAAATAAAGTTGATATATATTTCATAGAAATGGGTACTGAAATCCAATCCTGAGCTGAGTTTTTTCTTTACTAGAATAAAAGTGTTTCTGAAGCCCAAATATGAGTTGGTTTGAATTAAAAATTATAATAAAAACATTACTGAAGTGTTTATTAAAAGTAGCTATAACTCATTTTTCAAGAGATGCAATAGCTAAATTTGCATTTATTCAAATCTTCTAATTTATTTTTGTGTATTGTAAGATTCTGAGCACCTTCTAAATGAAGATTTTTTTTCCACATAAATCCAAAGATTTATGTCTTTAAATTTAGAAGCCTAATAAATTAATAGTACTCCAACTCACTTTACAGTCAGAAGAAAGAAATAAAAAATTTCCAGAGGGACATGCCATATAAGATCCAAATTGCTTTCTGGAGATGCTTTACTCTTTTTATTGATTACATGAAGAGCCTTGACACCTCTGTAATGGGATGGATGAATCTGAAATGCAATAACTAGTGGTCTTCTTTAAATTGAATTAGCTGTACTTCCAGTTTTTTCTTTATTTTCTTTTTTCGATCACTACTTTGCCTTTTTTTATTACTATTTTCATGCTTCCACATCTTACAGTATCTGTGAATGTAAGTTAAGGATGGCTAGCGTCTTTTTTTTACTAAATAGATTCATTAGAAATCATAGAATGATTTTGGTTGGAAGAGATCTTAAAGATATTCTAGTTCCAACCCTCCACTTCCATGAGAAGGGACACTTTTCAATAGACCACGTTGCTCTAAACCCCATGTAACATGGCTTTAAACACTTTCAGGGATGGGGCATCCATGATTTCTCTGAGCAACCCGTCCCTTGTCTACACCTTCACAATGAAGAATTTCTTCATAATAATATCTAATTCAAAATTGTTCTCTTTCAATTCAAAGCTTTTCTCACTTTTCCTGGCAGTACATGCCCTTGTAAAAAGTCTCCCTCCCTCGTTCTTGTGGTCTCCTTTCAGATAGAAGAAGGCTGCAATTAGGCCACCTTTAAGTCTTCTCATTTCCAGGCTAAACAATCCTGATTCTCTCAGCCTTCCCTTATAGTGAGATGCTACATCCCTTTAATCATCTTGGTGACAACCCCTCAACCTCTCCTTCTTCAGCTGCTCCTTATAAATAGCCATTGAAAGGCACAGTTCAGTCATGGGATTGATTCCACCAAGTTTCAGAAAGGGCAACAAGGTCATAACTTTCCAACAGCAAGGCGGCTTCCAGCTCTTCCTATTTGTCGTTCATGCTGCATGCATTGGTGTAAAAACACCTCAGCTGGGCTGTTGGCAGTATTGCCTTTCCAGAGGAACCCCTCTTTATTCCTTTAAAATATTTCCCTGGTGTTTTGCTGTTGGCTTCTGTCACTGGATGAGTTCCTGGCTCATCTCTGCAAGACTGAAAGGATGATCTGCTGTGGCCAGACCTTTTCAGAGCCACTGGCAAAAGGCTCTTAATAGAATCTCATGCCTCTAACCTTTGCACATCATCCCACACCTTGCCAGGGAGAAATCTGATATTGTCTAATTCTCCTGTCACATCTAGTTAGAAGCTCTGCCAATGATCTCTGCTGGTTCTTGAGCCAAGACTTTCCCCCTTGGTGGGAAAGGCGAGTCCTGTCTGATGACAGGGTGCTTGGTGCTGCACAGATCATTCCCTTGTCAAAAAATCAAGAACTTTGGTGGTGACGCCAACCATGAAGCCATGTTTAATAGACTCATCCCATCGTTTTTTCTAGTATTTCTGCTCTCAGGAAGTACAAAAAAAGAATAAAGCTTGTGTCCTAGAATTCCTTGTCAACTGCTTCAAGGCCCTAAACTTCTTTTTGACTGCTCTTGGAGTATGCGTTGTCACTTCCTCCCTCACTCTCTGCATGGAAGATCAGTCATGGGGCTGCACCAGTCTAGAAAGATTTCTGGAGACAGCAAATTTCAATCAAGCAAGCAAGCAAGTAAATATAGAAAAGTAAGTTATTTTTCTCTATTCTCTGACTCACCAATAATACACTTTTTATACTCTTTTTGTCATAAATCTTTCTTGGAGCACAGGGCCAAAGAAGTAGGTTTCCCTCTACTTGCTTAGTATGTGAAAAGATAAGGCACACCCTTCTACACATGTTTTATTGTGCATTCTATTATTTTGTACGTCTATTAAGGGTTAATGATCTCAATACCTTTTGGAGTTTTTTTCAAAGAAATTCACCATTTGCAATTCCATGGGCAAAATTTTATAATAGGCTGGACCATCTATGTATTTAGAGCATATTGAACTCTTGAAGGCACTGAACAGATTCAGTTCTAATGGGCTTTTAAATTTGACTTTGCCGATCATGGGCTTCAGCTACTATGGCAGCACTTTTCTTAAACATCACTGCCAGCCCTTGTAGTCAGCATAAAATATTATAACCAATACCTATACAATGTTGGAGAGGTTTAGGCACTTTTAGGCTGCCAAGTCAACACACTTCCATAACATTAAAGTAGTTAGTTATCTTCAGTGTTTTTACTCTCAAATGTCACATGTGGAATAAAGTATTCTTATCTCCATTTCCAAAAAGGCCAGTGTGAACACTTGTTCATTTAAAATTTAGATTTAAAAGCTAAATTTAAAAGCTAAATTCACCTACCTAAACATGGTGGCGGTTAAAGAAAAAACATATCATGTTAGTCCACATCTGAATAGTTAGCTATGGTTAAAGTGCTTGGATAGAAGGCATCCTGAAATCTGGAATGATTCAGACTCACATTTTGAAAAAGTGGATGAACCTCTGTACTAATTAATATGCTAATACAGTACTTCTCTGTTTAATTTATATCCCCGTGAAAGCAAAAATCACACCTTCAGGAAGCCTGTGTCTCTGTCTTACTGATTTCACTTAATCTTAACAAAAGCCTCCAGTGCCTACTCCATAATCTGTTGAAGTCCCTCATATTAATTTATTTTGTTAATTTATTGTATGAAATCAATTAAGTTACAGTTCTTATTATGCTATGATGAAAAAACATGAATATTTATCACATATATGATAAAAAGTTTTGGACAACAGAAACAAGGAAGTCCAAAATAGAGGACTGTTGGATAAGATTCAGAAAAATCTTTGCAACAACGTAGATGTGGAGGAGAATTAAATATGAGAATCAGAAAGGAGTTTTGAGAAAAAAATAAGAGTAAATTAATGAGAATATTGAATATGAGAACTGGAAGCCAAGAAAAGAAGGGGGAAGGAAATTATTGGGAAAAAAAGATTCTTCTATCTTAGAGAAAATGGAAAAGAAGGAAAAAAAATTGCTAAAACCTAGGCAGTTCTTGACAACATATACAGGTTTTTTTGTGGGTTTTTTTTTATGTGACAATGGCACCACAGATTTGGCAAGAAATAACTTAAAGGTTATCACAGAGTCACAGAGTTGTTAAGTTTGGAAGGAACCTCTGGAAGTCATCTTTTCTGACTCCATGCTCCAGTAGGTTTACCTAGAGCAGGTTGCCCATCACCAGTTGCAAACTTGCTGATATGCTCTTCGTTATTTTCTGCATCAATAGTGAAGCTGTTAAACAGCACTGGAGCCAGTATTCAACCCTGGGACAAACACCTGCTTACTGGCCTTTCAACTAGGCATTGTTCTACTGTTCTGCTCTTGTCCCAGCTTCTAGTCGGTTTACAATCTACCTGCTAATCTGGCCCATACAACAGTTTGTCTCTGAGAATCTTATGAGAGGCAGAGGCAAAGGCTTTACTGAAGTCCAGGTAGAGAGTAATGACTGCTTTCCCTAATCAACCTTGCCAGTCATTTTATTATAGATGGTGGTCACGTTTTCCCATTCATGAAACCACGTTGACTATTCTTGTTGATCTTTGTTTCCTTAATACTTTTGTTCATGTCATTCCTTGTTATCACTATCTTTGTGGCACTGTAAAAGGAGAAATTTCTTCACTGTTTGAGTTGTTATTACCTTCATGACATTTAAATCTTTGCTATATGCTATATTATCAGTGATGGGATATGATAAAGTGATTACGGAGTTTAATCAATAATATTCCAAAATACTTTATTTTGAAAAGTTTAGCCAGTCCAATAATTCTTTTGTTTGTAGGTTCTGTTTCATTTTTCGAAGTTAAAAATGAGTTGTGGTGATATCCCTTCTTATCTGTAAAATGGTACAGATTTTATGGAAAAGTGTTTTTTACAGTGGATGGAAGCAGACTTTTTTTGACTTTTGTAGTTTGACTTTTATAGTTTTTCTATATTTAACAATGGCAAGACAGCTTCATAGTTTTGTTTGTGATTGCAGGAAAAAAACATTCCACCAATCTCTTTGGCTCCTATATCTTTGTTTGATCAAGTGTGGGAATTCCACTTGAAATAGTCAGTTTAACAAATAGTAAATGAAGCCTTTGGATCACAGAATATTCTGAGCTGGAAGGGACCTGTGAGGATCATTGGACCAAAATCTTCACACCTCACAGGGCAACATAACAGTTAAACTGTGTGTCCTGAGAAGGAGCACTAAGATGATCAAATGACTGGAGAACCTCTCCTATGAAGATATGAGAGAGTTAGGACTATTTAGTCTGGAGAAGAGCAGGGTCCAGGGAAACTTGATAGCAGCTTATGTGGGGGAGGTGTATGGGTTGGATATTGTGCCTAGATGATCTTTAAGGTCCCTACCAACACAAACAATTCTACAGTTCTATGAGCTAAGAGCATTGTTCAAATTCTTCTTGAGCGCCAACAGGCTTGGGGTCATGACCACTTTCCTGGGAAGCTTGTTCTAGCACTTGGCCACCCTCTCAATGATGGTCCCAGACAGAGCCATAAGCCATTCCCTAAAATCCTTTCACTGGACATGAGAGAGAGGGGGAAAAAAACCCCAAAAAACCAAACATATCCACTGTCTTCCCTTCATTCACAAGATGGATAAACTTATCATCAAATGACAGTAAGTTAATAAGGCATGATTTTCACTTCATGAACCTGTGTTGTCTTTGATCAACGGCTGCATTGTCTTAAAGCGCTTTTCAATAACTCCCAGAATAATTCTGTTCATAATTTTACCAAGCATGGAATTGAATCTGAAAGTCTTATAATTACCAGGGTCTTCTTTCTTGTCCTTGAAAACTGGAAAAACTATTTGCTGGCTTCCATTTGAGCGGGACCTCTCCAGATTTCCAAAACAACACTTCCAATTCCAGAATCTCCCATATGTTTTGTAGGTGCACATGGGAAGGTAAGGTAGATGTCCAGAGACAGCAAAATGTAGTTCAACCAGTTGCTCATCATCTCAGAATTCTGGATACTCCTCAATCTGTTTCACCTTTTTCTTCAATCTGGGCACATCTCTCAGTCATTCTTTCTGCTGCCTTCACACATGAGGGGAAATCTCAGGCACACTCTGCAGACAAGAACTTGGATATCTGCTTCCCTTGGGAGCTGTGTTTGGGTAGCTGCTCTGGTGCTAGAACTGAGGAGGTGCAGAAGACATGAGATTCTGATGTGTGTTCACAGTGACTAGAGCTTCCTTGGGGAGAGTAGGGCTGGGGGCAAGACTCTGGGGTCAGGAAATCTGGTTGGTGAGGCCACAGACTCCCAGCATCTTTGGTGTTCTTCAGACTGTCATCCTCACTGCTGCCTGGTCTCTCCATTGACACAGCCCTAGGGGTTCAGAAACCCCCTCAGACAGTCCCCTCTAAGATACATCATAAGCCTCACATGCCTCTCAGCACATGGCAACTACTGTTGCTAATCTAGGCATCCCATGGTTTGACCTGTGATACAGGCATGATGTTTGACTTCTTAAAGAGTCTATCATCAGGATTTGTGCATTTTCTCAAGATGAGGCTGCACCAGAGGATACTATTAGTAGGTAATGGAAGAAATAAACCAAACCAAATAAACAAAGCATAAACCCCACCAACCTACCAAACAAACATATCACAAGAAGACTTTTTTTAATGGCCTGGTAGCTACGACATTTTCACGGTTTAGCCCCAACCAACAGCCAAGCCTCATGGACCCACTTGCTGCCTCCACCAGCAACAGGATGGAGGAGAAAAAAAAGGAAGAGTAAAAGAAAATTTGTGGGTTGAGATAAGGAGAATTTAGTAGGGAAAGCAAAAGCCTCACACACAAGCAAAGCAAAACAAGCAATTATTTCACTTCTTCCCATGGGCAGGCAGGCATTCAGCCATCTCCAGGACAACAAGGCCCCAAGACACATAATAGTGAATTTGGAAGATAAACAGCATTCCTCCTCCTTCTTTGCCCCAGCTTTAAATATTGAGCATGATGTCATAGGGTCTGGAATACCCCTGTGTCCATTTGAGTCACTGTCCTGGCTGTGACTCTTCCCAACCTCCCATGGATCCCCATATTCTTTGCCAGCATATCAGTATGAAAACCAGAAAAGGTCTTGGCTCTATTTAAGCTCTGCTTAGCAATAAAAAAAAAAATAAAAATCTTTACATTATCATCCCTGTGTTCAGCACATAACCAAAACACAGTCCCATACAGCCACTGTGAAAAAAATAACTCTACCTCAGCCCAAACAGGCACAGACTCCTTTAGAGTATGTGGAAGAGGTGGGTTCAAACTTCCTCAAGATAAGAAGAAATCTAACATCTCAATTCCCTTCCATTAATCTATTGTCTGCAGTGTAGTCACAAGTTTGGCTGTAGCCCTAACCACATCTAGCATCTGTCTCTCCAGAGCAGTTAGATACTCAAGGAGCTTTCTGGCTAAATGTTCAATGAAATTAGAGGAATACTGGGAGGTTTTGAAAAGAAGGCAGACCAAATCACTATTTGGACTCAGTCATCTAAAGCCCACACTAAATTGGATGGGGTTTAAGCTGTTTGAAACCTTGAGTTATTAAATGATTGAATTACTACTGTCATAAACACTGGCAGCTGGCCAAATTGAAAAATATGATGATAACCAGCTTTGTTCTACTTCTAACAGCTCATTACAGCATGAAAAATGAAACTGCCATATTATTCCCTGTCACAGATGGTATGCACAGGTTGAAATTAGTATTTATTAAGGTAATATAATTCCTTTTATCCATACTTTCCTTTTATGTTACAGAAAGAGGCAGGTGATTGACAATTTTTAAAAGAAAATGGCCCAAGCCTTCTCACTCTCTTTAAATGGCTATATTCATAAAAGAAAATTCATACTTAAAGATGATATTTTAAAAATGTTTCTTAGAACAAATCAAGAAAAACCCAAAGATTGTGGTTTTTGGGTAATTTCAGTTTGAATATAGTTGAAAGTGGCTGTCATATTTTACAAATCATAGGTCTGCTGCTGAACAGTTAGAGAGGATGTGCTGTCAATCAATGTTCTAATTTCTTTATTTTACCAAAAATTCAGATTATGATTCATACTTTTTCTCCTCATTTGCTAGTTATTCCTTTCCAAGAAAGAGTAAGTTTGCACCAGCTTCCTTGTTCCTTCTACCTTCAAAAGGATATGGAGGATATTCTGTAAAAAAAGAGTAAAGGATGTTTGCAAACCAGGGAAACTTATGCATGCCCATGAATTCCCTTCCTCTGTCAGTCCCCTCTCTTTTTCTTATTTTCTCAGATGATATTGCATAATTTCACTGTAGTTTAATAGTTTAGCCCAACTGTAGGTTGAGGTTTTGTCTTACAGAAGCCAGCATCATAGGCAAACATTGAAAGGCAATTTCCATTTCATTTGCTTTTGCAGTAGGTCTTCATCCCACTAGTTGTTTTCCTGGGTTGGGTTCTGGCCACTTAGTTTTCACTACAGACCAGTTTAGCATCTATTCAATTCTTTAAACCTAAACTTAGGGGAGAACAGTTGGTAGAATGAAGACCTCTGGAGAAAGAATTGCTATAACTTAAGAAAGACAAAAATACCGGAGGAGAGAATTCATCTGCACCAATTCTGAACCTCTGAAAAGTGGATGTGTAATCTGAGCTAGCCCATCAAATCTTCACTATTTACTAGTGGAGAGAAAAAGTGCAACTGCAGTGCACAAAAATAGGTGCCTACGGTGACATGAGGTACTGTGACACATGTTGGCCTCAAGGCTTCTACTTTAACAGGGTGCAGATCTCATTGAAGTGCTGTGCCATACGGCTTCGTCCTACTCAGGTGTATTGCACAGCCTAGAGAGTCACAGACTACATCAGGCACTTCTGTGTGAGCAGCTGAATCCCTTCTGAGCAGACCAGCTGGTTTACACTCCATGTCTGATTTTGATCTAGCAACAAAGATTCCTATCCACAGATGCATTTATAGATATAGCATATAAATATATATATAAATCTTATTCCCATAGCCAATGTATACATCATAGCTATTTTACATAAAATATTATGTTACAGTTAAAATATTTTATGGACAGACAAAGCTAAATATGTAACACTGTAGATTTTAAAGTGCATCCATTGAACATTATGATTAAGATATTTCATTGGGCATACATGGGAAGATTCTGGTAGCAGGTGGACTTTGTGAGAAGAGATCAGGAGCTGCCCCCTTGTCAGAGTCAGCCTCTTCCATCTGGCTCCAAAATAGACTGGCTACTGGCCAAAGATGAGCCAACCAGCAATACTAGTGGTGCCCCTGCAATAATATATTCAAGAAAGGGTAAAAACCTCTACAGCAGCTGTGAGAAAGTTTAATGTGTAAATGTGAGAGAAACAGCGCATTCAGACACCCTGCCAGTGAAGGTAGGGAAGGAGATCCTCCAGGTAGGAAAAAGACTTCTTCTGCAGCCCATGGAGAAGACCACGGCAACATAAATTGCCCCTCAGTAGCCCATGAGGACTGTGATGGAGCAGATATCCACCTATAGTCCTTGTGGGACTCCATCCTGGAGCAGGTGGATGCATCCTGAAATAAACTGCAGCCCATGGAGAGGTGGTGCCAGAGCAGGCTCCTTAGGGAAGATGATAGAAGTGTTAGGTGGGAAGTAAAGCATGGTAAGAAGGAAAGAGTAGAAGGAATGTAGTTTTAGCTTTGTTTTATTTCTCAATATCCTATTCTGTTAAAATTAATTGCTAATAATTTAGATTAATTTCCCCAAGTGGAGATGACTTTGCCTGTGACAGCAATTGGTGAGTGATCTCCCTGTTGCTTTTAATCACATTTTTTTGGGCACCTGGCAGGTAACAAAGAAAAATCCCCTCCATATTTTTATCAAATAAAAAAAATTGTTTTATCTGAGATGGAGCTCAAATCTAACGTACTGTGAAGTTAAAATCCGGCATACTATTACATGGACTATATGGAATCTTCCTTGTGATGTTAATTCTGTAACAACTTCTTTGTTATCAGACCAAAAAAAAGTCCCCAAATAGAGTAAACTAAGAGTTCTTCCTTCAATAATTCAGGGGTTTTTTTCTTTGTTTTTTTTTTTTTTTTTTCTTCTTTTTTTTTTTAAGGCCTGGAAGAAGGTAGAGAATATTTTTATTGTAAATTTTAGAAATTATACATAGAAAACATGAGATTAGTATCTGAGCTACACTTAAGGCCATGAGTTAGATGACACCCTTTCTCATGAATTAATGCAAACTTTTCTTGCTATAAACAGGATGAAAACAATCAGCATAGCTGAAGCATAAAGCTGCCGGTTCTGAAGATAATAATAATACTAGTTCACAGCTGTATGGTTCTTTTATTCATGAAGATTGGTCCTATTGAAATGGAATTGTTATCTTAAATTGCAGAGGAGCTTTTAGTCTACTGTATTTTCAGATAGTTCTATTTTTCAGACTGATGCTTTCTCCTCTCAGTGGAGGGTGATTTTTTCTCCTCTCCGCTGATGGGTCTTGGGATCTCCAGACTGGTGCTGGCAGTGCTGCAGGGGTGCCTGTGCCCAGTCCCATACCCAGTGCCATGGGGAGTCTGTCTCCTGGACTGGCCCCTTGCACCTGCACTGCAGCCTGTCTCTGGCCTCAGCTCTGGCCCATCTCTACCCCACTCTATTGACAGGCCACCCCCAGCCCCACTTGGGTCACCCCTTTACTCAGGTGCTGTGACTTCACCCTGGTCAGTGAGGACAGTACCTGTGCTGAGTCACCCTCAGCTCCCATCTAATCACCCTCCTTGGACCAGCTTTGCTTTGCGCCACTTGACAAAAGAAAGAAATGTGTGATGGGTGAAGAAGAACCCAGTCAAAAAAACAGGCAATAAGGTGTCAGTTCATGCTGAAGAGTTTCTGGGTTTTACAGAGCAGTGTACAAGTTCCCTGCGGAAAAATTACTCAAGAAAGTAGAAAGATGTTAAAGAAATAAATATATAAATGCAGGTAATTTTTATAGTTAGGTGTTATATGTTAGTTGAAATGCTTACAAATTTTTGTACTGTATTGTATTCTTCCTGCAGCAAAATAAGGTGAAGCCAGGAAAACAGGTTACATGCTCTGATACAACAAACTAACTCTTGAGAAAGGGTGGTTTACTCAGAGGAGCTCAGAAATAATAGAGTGAGATGAGCAATGTCTCAAAAGATGTGTTTGAACAGACCACTGTTTAGAACAATATCAGTGTTACTGACAAACTAACAAGGGGGATGCAGAAAATCATAAAGTAACATTCAGAGAACAGAACAGCCTTGTCTTCAGGCTAACAAAGTCAGCTTCTTTTAAAAAGGACTTAAAGGAAAGTCTCTCAAAGGATAAGAAAGTATAGTTTCAGTGTTCTTCTCTGGAATGTGGTAACATGTGCCTTTGCACTGGCAATATCTGTCAAAAGACAGAAACATTTTTGATTTGGCCACCAAGCTATACACCTTTAGGTTTGAAGCGCAAACAAGCTACATCAAACACTTCAAAAGTGAACAGCTTTTAGCAACACCTGAACATTCTGCCAGTAAATAACAGAGGTGCATTTTGTGATACCTAGTTAATGGCTTCATAGCAATAACAATAGCAACTGTTGAAAAAATATATATAGAATGGTATCGGTAGGACACGATGCAAAATGGCAAAACGTTTGCTGGCAAGAGCTTCCTTTGGTTGGTGAAAGAATATTTTTTATTTATAAAATCAAAATGAAAGTTATTTCATATGTCAACAACACAAATTAATTTGCTGATTAGGAAAAAAGTAATACTATCACCATTTTATGAGTTAGTCAAGGAGAATTGCAACAGAAATTGTGGCATATTGAATCTGACTGAAGTCATCAATGCCATAAGAGAAAGAAAACATAATGTTGATGACCATCAAAGGAAAATGACTAATTACAAACAAGGAAAGGAAAATTAACCTGAATTTTTAGACAGTTCAAGAGTGGAGCAGAAAGCCACCTGACAGTGCAAATACATGTTGTGTGTGTTTATTTAAAACTGGTCCTGCTCAGTGCCACAGGTTTGTAATATTACTGTCCAAATCTGATCCATAGCAGTCACCACAATCCACTTAGAATCAAGACTTTTCCAGGGTTACCAAAAGCCAGAAACCTTTATATCCATTGTATTTAACTTTGAAGAAAAACGTGTGAATTACATGAAAATTATGAAGCTTACAAAGAAGATAATAAAGAAAGTGTGGAAAAGGGTAAAACATTTTCAAATTTCAGGAGCTTTCAAAAGATACTGTAATGGAGCTTCAAAAGCCCCATTTATACTAATTCAGGATAAAGTCTAAAAAATGTGTTGAGGAAAACATTTTTGCTAAATAGCAGGGAAAGAAAGTTAATAATTCAAGTTTAAAAATAAAATAATAAAAGTTCTTAAAACCTGACAGGCCAAATTTGAAAACACAGTAAGTCAGTACAAAAAGAAGTGTTGAAATGCATTAAAAAAAGAAAAAAAAAAGGGTAAGTCATTCTTCAAGTAGATCAGGTGAACTAAGTTTGATGGGAACTTTATAAGGTCAGTAGATGATCAAAACTTGAGATGAGTGTTCAGAGAAGATAATGTCAGAGCTGGAAGGTTTAAGGATTTCTTTTCCATCTTTACTCACAATGAACAAGACAGAAAGTTTTACTACTTTGGCAAGTATTGTTCTTTTTTTTTTCTTTTTTTTCTATTTGGGGGGAGAAGGGTTGCATCCCAGCTTTTTCTGGTCAGTAATTTATCAGGAAAAAGAGTGAAAAGAAATAGTTTTCTGTAAACATATGGCATCTACTCCAAATCCTATACAAAGTGGAGAACTAAATACCTGAATAATTAATTACATTTTACATTAGGTTATGTGATAAAAAGTCAACTGCGCACCCATAAAAGAAGCATGGAGAAAGAATGGCAGAAAGAACAGCAGATGAAGGAGCCCAAATAATTAATTTCTCTGCCTGCTTCTAAGCTAATTGCAGAAGCCATAAGCCTATGAAAGACCAATCCTAATATGCCCAGAAAAGGACAGGGGGAAAAAGTCAGGTGGGTACCCGAATTTTCCACGCCCGCAGGAGAAGAAGGGAATCAAGAGCAGTGCTGCAGAGAAGGACTTAATGATACTGCTGGATGAAAAATTGGGCATTAGGCTGTAATGTGGACTTGCAGCCCAGAAAGTCAACCACCCTGGGCATCATGAAAAGCAGTGTGACAAGCAGGTTGAGGGAGGTGATTCTGCCCCTCTACTCCTCTCCTGTGAGATCACACTCAGAATACTGTATCCATCTCTGAGACTTCCAACAAAAGAAGGACATGGATTTATTGGAGTAGGTCAAGCAGAGGGCCACAAAAGTGATTGGGAGGATGGACCAACTTACCTATGAAAAAAGGCTGAGAGAATTGGGGTTTTTTAGCCTGGAGAAAAGAAGGCTCTGAGGAGAACTCATTGAAGGCTAACTGAAGCCTTTCAGTACTTAAGAGGACACTTGCAAGAAAAGACTTTTTACCTGTACTCACAGAATGAGGGGCAATTGCTTTAAAATGAATAGGGTTAAGTTTAAATTTGACATAAGAAATAAATTGTTTACAATGGAGGTGGTGAAATACTGGAACAAGCTGCCCAGTTAAGTTATGAATGTCACATCACTGGAATTGCTTGAGGTCAGTTTGTAAGGGGCTTTGAGTGATCACAGAGTGCAAAATGTCCCTGCTTTTGTTAAGAGTTTGCACTAGATGGCCTTTCAAGGTCCTCTGCTACCCAAACAGTGACTCTGGGATTCTATGATTCTTGTGTCTGACTGTACAGCATAACTCCAAAAGTTACAAAAACTGGTAAATACTGAAGGGGGAAAAAATCTGCTATGGAAGTAGCAGAGATGAAACCAAGCATGAAGAACTGCAGAATAATTTTGGAACAGCAATGAGATACTCAAAGAATAGCAGAAGAAAGTAAATCAAGATAAGTGTAAAGTGATGTAGAAAATTCCATATTTTATGCACAGTCACTGGTTCTAGTTGGATGACTATGTACTAAATGAGGTCTTGACATAATAATTGTTAGTTGTATATACAATATAAGTACAGTAGTTCTTAAAAGATTCACATGATAGGAATTATTGGAGAATTAATTCAGAAGATTAAAAAAAAGAGTTTTACGTTATTTTAAAGACAATAGCAAAACTGAAGACTTGTGTCTATGAAAGTATGAAAAGGATGTTGATGTAAATTACCTTTCGTATGAAAAATTAGTAAGTTCATGTTTAAATATAAAGTTATATTTCATCTGGAAAGGATTTAAAGGGAGTGCATACAGGAGGGAGGATCTGCAGTAATTTCAGAAAATTAGTGACATGGCTATTTTGTTTTAGAGTATGATCATTTATTAAGTTTTATGTTACAAGAACTGAGAGGTTTCCAGTGAAACTAGAGCTCTCATCCTTAAAAAAGACAAACAGGACCATAAGCTAGGAAGATAAGAAAAACTAAAAAACATATAATAAGTCACATATAATAATTGAAGTGAAAAATAAAAGTTAGTATCCACAGAAAGATGGTGTGAATGCCAAAAACAAGTTCGTTTTTTTTTTTTAATAATTAAGATCATTGAACTCTAATTAAAACCAGTAAATTTAACATAATTCATTGTTCTTTTTTAACACCATAGGTTATCCATCATGAAAATATTTGCTGGTGGTGTTAAGTAGATAGCTCAGAAGGAAGTTTACCCTCCAGAAGCCTAGGGATTCTAGACAGAAATCTGTCCTTTACCTAAAGATAGAGAAGACACTTCTAATGTATTTCTTCTAATTTAAGAAAAATACTCACTACAGTTAAGTTAGATTCCATCTTATAAGAAAGCTTTGTGATGGCTAAAGATGACCTAAACTAATATATGTCTAAGTAGCTGAAAGTTACCGAATACTCCAATTTCTTTTAATAATAAGATGTAAGATGTTGAATTGCCCTATTGGAGTCAAAATCATAAAATCTCTAGAGTTGCTTTCACAAGATACCAAATTAATTTAAATGGCAGAACTCAATAATTCCTATTGAGAAAATGATACATTGAAATTGTATCTGCATTGTTTCTTTCATGTATTAAAAAAAAAAAAGTCAAACAAAACAACATTGACTGGGGCATCTATGCAGTCCTGAAATATAACTCTGTTTATACTTTGAAACTGATTTCACTGAATTTGGACATTTAATTGCCACCTTGTTAGTTACTCTCTTAAGGCAGAGGCTGTCAATTAAGTAGACAGTGAAGGAAGCAGTAGTTTATTAGTTGTTACTTAATCTGAGCAGTGTTATTACTTAAAAGAGTTGGGAAAAATAACAATGCCTTAAGTAGAATTAATTGGAACATGTTATTTCCCTTGGGCTCATATTAATGCCACCAAACAACTTTTGAATTAGTAAAAAGGCATCTTTTTATTCAAGCTCAATATAAGTGTGTTTTCTTACTCATTAGATTTATACTATGAGCTCATATGTTGATATCTAATAGTATCTATTAATATGTCAGCATCTGTGTGAAGGTGAAGAGGTATTCACATTGTATATGTTAGTGTATAAGAATTCAAATAATTTACTGTTTCACAGCATCACACAGTGGGTCAGGCTGGAAGGAACCAAAATGGGTGCACTGGCCCAATCTCCCTGCTCAACCAGGGCCATCCCAGAGCACATTGAGCAGGATAGTGTCCAGTGAGGGAGCCACTCTAGACAATCTGTTCCAGTGGGTTGTCACTCACACAGTCCAGAAGAGAAACATGAAATTAATAAGAGGACTGGAGCATCTTCCCTATGAAGACAGGCTGAGAGAGTCGGGACTGTACAGCCTGGAGAAGAGAAGGGTGCATGGAGACCTCATAGAAACCTTCCTGTACTCAAAGGGGACCTGCAGAGAAGCTGGAGAGGGACTCTACATCAGGAATTGTAGGGGGTAAGACAAGGGTACAAACTAAAAGACAGGAAATTTAGGCTAGATATGGGGAAGGAATTCCTTACTGTAAGGGTGCTGAAATACTTGGACAAGTTGCCCAGGGAAGTTGTGTCTGCCCCAGTCCTGCTGCTGTTCAAAGCCAGGGTGGATAAGGCCTTGAGCAATTGGGGCTAGTGGGAGATGTCCTTGCCATGTCAGGGAGGCTGGGACAAGGTGATCTTTAAGGTCCCTTCTGACCTATAACTTTTTATGATTCTATGATTCTATATGTTATTCTGGAAGGAGAGGGTAATTTCCTTTTGGAAATAATGAAACTAATTCCTATTTTTATATTTTGAACCTAATTGGATTCAATTTGGAAGTAATTTATCTTTCTCGAGCAATAGGAGAAATAACAGACAAAGTTTAAATGATCAGCTGGTTTATCTGTAGAACACATCTGCACAACTTCCTCCTGATTCTGAAGGCAATTGTATGGGAATGTTTGAATTCCCTTGCAATCAGTTCCAAACATATGGAAGAAACTCTCAATTTGAGCTTTGTTTATTTGTCATTTAATCTACAGGTCATTTGTTATCATTTGGAACTTAGAAATAAATAAATGCCAATTGATACATCATCTATTGGATCCCAATAGGCAGTCTGCCTGGAGACAGGATTTCCCAGCAGAATAAATTTTTCTCAAGTGCTGGAAGGAAAGCAGTAGAGAAATGTTATGAAAGAGATTCAGTGATGCATTTCACCTGGTTTCAAAATTCTTCTGGTGGAATTCCTACAGCACTTTGCTTACAGTTTTCCTTAACCACTCACATTTCATGTGGTAAAAAATTCCATGTGATCAAGGCTGAAATGTATAATTCTAACACACAAAACAAAGAGAATGCTGGTGGAGTGTAGATACCCAGTAAGAGATCCCAGATAAACATGTGCTGTTTTAAACTGCGTATATTGTTCATAATTGTACAATAAAGAATAACTCTGTCAAGATACTTACCTACTGGCTTAAAATATCCTCTCAGTAAAAACTTGAATTTCATTGAAAAATATACATAGTTTGCCTATTTTCTTGGAGCAAAGGATTGGATTAAATGCTGAATGTACTGAAAAGATATTAATTTTTTTATCTCACTTTAGTTTTAGGCATTTTTACCAAAATTGGTTTCTTTGTTGGTAAGTTGTGGTAAAGAGTAGAAGGAACAAAGAAGGAGGAGTAACTCATAAATTGAGACTTTTTTTCCAAGGACTACCAACAGATCTGTGAAGCAGATTTGCAGATGTGTAAAGCAGGACCTTATATATGAAAGCTCTAGTTGTTCACACAATGTATTATTTGGTATTTCCAGAAGACATGAGTGACAGCAAAAACTACCCTGATAGAGTAAGAGCACATTTTGCAAAACCATTATTCCTTTAGTTTGGAGCTTTTCTGGTAAAAGGAGAAGACAAATATCTTGGCATCACTAATATCTTACATCTTGTCATCCTTTTTTTTTTTTTTTAACATGACGTTACAGAAAAATATTTCTGCTCTGAATTCTGCATCCTGCTGTGCTTTTTAAGTCTAAATGTTAAAACAAACTAACAAAACTAAATGATGTAAAGAATCCTACTGATATATCTTAGTCAAAGACCTGAAGGTTTTTTGGGTTTGTTTTCTCTTTTCTTTTTTTTGTCAGAATTGGAAGAGAGCTTCACAAAAACTGTATTCCACAAGTGAAAAAACTAGAAACAGGTTAATACTCTCTGTTATAGATGATCAAGGAAAGAAGAGAGACTAAGAGACCATAATGAACTCATATGAATTGTTTCTGCAATCTGCAAAGAAATATTTGAATTTAATATATTATGATGTCAGATATTTTCAACTGTAAATACAGCGGTATACAAGAAAGTTTCCAAACAAATTTTTGCAGCCTCCTCAAGAACCAATAAATCACAATTTTAAATATTATTTATTGTAATGTACTATGTGATCTTTGGTGATGTGTGTTGGTTTAAGAGATGTATGTGTTCAGGTTAAATATGGTTGCATTTTACATTTCTATCCAACACTAGATGGCACTCTGAATTTGAACTGTAACACTTTTTTTCTCCTTAGACACAGGGAACGTTACCTTCATTCTATAAGTAAAATCCACCATACAGATTAATCAAATAATTTCTCTTTTTCCTAGTGCAGTAGTAGGAAGTCTCCTAAGGCCTATTACCATGCTATCAAGTAATAAAGAACATAAAAGAAAGAATCAGTCAACTTATAATATATTGAGATACTCCCACTGAATTTCAAAAGCTTCTTTAATCTAAAAAAGAAAATTATTTTATGCTATTAAATACTTATTAAAATAATCTAGGCTGCTCAATGTACAAAATTTAAAATCTTAAGGATTTAAATTTAAATGCAACCACTAGCTTGTGCTGTAATATAGTGGGAACTTTGTAGAACTCTGTGTTGTATATCTGTAATTCAGGTTCAACATACTAAGCCATCTTTATACCTACAATCAATTAAACATGGAGTTCAGAGGCATGATTTACATAAAGACAGTGAAATGTTAAAATAGTTGTTAAAAACAGATAAAGAATACCATAAACTCTTTAAATTTATTACATTTTATAAAGGATCATCTCTCATTGTCTTTCATTTCTTAGCAGGAGATCATAATTTTTTTTTTCCTGGACACGCTACATGTCTTACTTTTATATTGACTGCTGAAATTTTTGTAAAAGAATGTTTATTTTTCAGATGCTTACCTTTTGATATATACATTTATCTCTGTGTACTGCAGTGTGGTTTTCAAATCAAATAGTTTTAAATAGAATTTTAAAAGACAAATAATTTCAAATTAAAATTTACATATAAAATTTTGGTTTTTTGTATGCCATGAATAAAGCTTTTAAGGATCATGAAGAGCAGTGTATACGTCAGAGTAAAAATATAAGAATACGTGGTAAGGCAAAAAGATTCAGCTATCAAAATTAGATGGAAAAAAAGCCTAGGCTGTTTTTAGATCTGTTATTATGTCCCACAGTTATTATGACCTGTCTATTACCTCAGCTTCTACTTACTTACAATTATTTATTTTGGTCTTTCAGCCTTCATCTTAGGACAAGTAGCTACCAAGTACCAACAGGATTGTACTATTATCGTATTTCTGTTTCATTCTGTATATAGATTACTGATGCTGATATAACCTGACATGCACTCTGTTATTTGTTGCTTGTTACTAAATTAAGATCTTACATTATCTGTATATTTTGTTAGTCCAAGATTACCTTTCAGAGTATAATATCTAACAGATTACATTCTAAGTAAAATACATCAGTTTAAATACCTCAAAAACAAAGCAAAATGAAATCTAAGACAGTGAGCAGCCAACATCCATTAGTTATTTCTTAATATTAGAATCACACAACTTTTTCTGTAAGTCATGGAAAAAATTCTTACATTTTTTTTAAATATTTTTTGTAAATATAAGATTATGTATTTATGTCTATATGGTCATAGAATGATTTGGGTTTCAAGGGAACCTTTATAGATCATCTAGTCCAATTCCCTGGCCATGGGCAGGGATATCTTTTGCTAGGTCAGTTTTGTAAAAGCTCCATCTTACCTGCTTTTGAATGCTTTCAAGGACTGGCCATCCACAATGCCACTAGGAAATCTGATCCTACTTCTCTCCATCCATATTTTGGAAAAACTTCTTCCTTATGTTCAATATGAACTTACAGTTTAAAATCTCTGCCCATTGTTTTGTCACTATGTGCTCTTGCAAAATGTCTTTCTGCATCATTCATAATAGATCCCACTAAGTATTGAAAGGCTGCCTAGAAGAACATGTACAGAACATAGATTCAACACAGTGGAATAAAACTTAAGAGACTCTTTGTACCAAAGAATTTACTTTTAGAGATTGATTATTAAAAAATATAAAATGCGTTTGTTGACAATATATAAGCTTTGCATATAGATTATTTAAAAAATTAAATAAATAATATAATTTTCTTTTTCTTTTTCCTTTTTCTTTTTTTCATGCAGTCAAATATTTGGCCTGTCTGTGTTCTGTTGTCAGTCAGTCAAGTTTCTGCCAGTACTGTATTCTGTGCTCTACGTGGAAAGCATGTATAGAAGCATAAGTTGTATAAAAAAGCTATACCAGTCAGTCAAGCTATTTGTACCCCTTACTGCTGCCAGTTAATGATGCAAGCCATGTCTGTAATATTTAAATATGCTAGTGTGCTATCCACTTACTGGAAGATAATAGAAAAATAGTCATAGGGGTATCGGTCTATTTTTCTGTTTGTTTCTACTCTCCTTCTGCCCCAGGGAGCAGTTCAACTACACTTCTAACCTGCTACAATACCAAGTCAGGACCTTGACTCCCTCTGCAGTAAGAGAGTTATGAAAGAAACATGACAAATAGTGTCACAAAAGTGAGGTAATTCCTTTTCTTCATTTACTGCATAAGAACTTTATGTGCTTTCATAAAACTCTTCAGTGCTCGCCCAAAAAAAGACAATTCTTTGTTAACACAGTAAGGTGTGCCAGATTTGTACGCTGGTCACTCGCTAACAATTGAAAAAATGGAGTGCCCATGGGACTGGAGAGTGTATTGCGCTGAGTTAGGAGAACCAAACCCCAGAATTCTGATTTAAGTGTTCTAACAACCAGAATATTTCATTTCTTATAGTAAGCTGGGGAGAAGCTCTACTTTTTTATGACTGGCTATGTTTTGAGCTGGAGTTAATACCTGTATGAATTAAGACTTTTTAGATCAAGCCCACAATGTCAAGACCCCCACGTTTATTATAGATACTTTTTGTACTTCTGAACTTATCACTGAATCATATTAAGGTGTAGGCAGTAAACATCTGAGTACGTGCTTGCAAAAAGAAAACAACATGCTGATTAAATGTATCTTCACGACCTGGCAGCCTTATTTGGTAGGTTGGTTGAATCATGTTCTTAAGCCTATAGGTAAATTCCTCACTATTTTAGGAGCACTGTCAGCCAGTCTGAACAAACAATGTGTTTAAAAACCTGCTTTTAGCAATGTAAGAATTACTTTAGTGTTCATAAACTGACATCTGATTTATCAAGTTCAGCAAGCATACTGTTACTTGGCCTTGACTAGTTTCTGTGGCCAGTTAAAGTGATTCTTTTTGAGGAATACTTTCAGTGCTTACAGTCCAGCTGCAGTTTGAGCTGTGGGTTGAGCTCTGGTGTTGCAGCACCAGACAAGAGGCCATGAACTGCTGAGCCTTTGCAGAACCGAGGGCACAGGGGGCTGTGGCCCAGCCAGGTGACCAGGAACTCAGGGACACAGCAGGAGCCAATGACCCCACACTTTCTCACTGACAATGTGAGGGTATGGAAGGCCAGGGTTTCCTTTGTCTGGGGCCCCTCCTTGCAGGCACCAGCTTGTGCTCTTGCTTTATTTAATTATTGTACCAAGGTTAAACTATTTGAAGGATAGGGACATTTGAGCCTCTGCTTTGGGAAACCTGTTGAGCTGGTGAGGAAACCCGGTCAGACTGTGTGTGAGTGGGGTGTGTAGCTGTGGAGGGGCTTTGGTCCCCGCTCAGGTGCTGCAGGTGTGACTGTCTCTGTGGATCCTGAAGTTCAGACAGGGAAGTTTCCTTAATAATGCAAACAAGTTTTTGTTTTTGGAGGAGAAAATGGAGGATGTTTTAATGCAGCATTTATTAATATTTTCTATTAGGACTCTAAAAAAAAATGACCTTAAAGCATGCTTTTTCTTAGGATAACCTGAAAGATTCTTTTTGTATTCAGAGCTTCCTGTGCTTCTCAGTGTGTCTGTTTGCTTCCATTAACTCATGCAGATGAAACTGTAGCAGGTTTTGGTGTCTAAATTAGCTTTTCATTATGATGGGCAGCCAAATCTAAACCAAAACGTTTTAAAGCCCTCTTTAATCTAATACATAGAAAATGCAGGGGCTCCAAACTAACATCTTCCTCTTCTACTTGCAACATAATAGTTCCACAATAAATTATTAAATTTTTATCAGTCTAAGAAACTTCCTAGTTATGTGGTTTTGCATCATCATTGGTTTTATAAAAGTGGTTATTCATTACATTGAGTTAAGAGTTTTCAACAAAATACCATTGTATAGGTTGACAGAGAGGGTCAAAACTTTAAATTAATGTCAATGGACTAATTTAAAAAAAAGTGCAATGAAAAGCATGCAAAACCTATGATAAAAACAAAACAATTTCATGACCAGGCATAAGATAATAAATTGATTTTTCAGCCTAACTGATATAATTCAAATTCAATGATAATAATGCAAACTAGTCTACATATATTCTGACATTGTAGTTTATTTATGGAAAAAAATTACAAATACTGTATTATAAGACAATTTGTTTGAAAATTAGAAAGAAATGAGAGGCTGATTTGCTGAATATCAAACCTATTTAAGTGATGTTTTAATTCCATTTCCTGTAACCTGATCCAATCAATATTACAGGACACAAAGTCCAAAGAATTTCTGGAATATGATAAAAAAACTTGTTCCTTGATTTGTAAAATACTAGTTCACAGAGATGCATCTGGTTTAGAACTGTTCCAGTTACAAGCAACAAACCAATTGAGAATCCAAAGTTCTAAGGTAATTCTTGTGAAAGTTAAAACAAAGAAAAACCTCACTATTCAGAGAGAAGGGAGGAATAAAAGTAATTGAAAGAAGATAATGGAATTCAAAAAGCAGTCCTCAACAGTCAGAGGAGAAAAAAAATGAGCTTAAATGTAAAGTGTAGCCAAATCAACTTTAATATCTACACATATATTGAATAAACTATGCAATTTACTATACACATTTAAAAGGATAAAGATACAAAATTAATTTATCAAGACAAAAATATGTCAGAGTCTCTTGAGTGATACAGCTGAAAGTCCTACTTTGAAAACAGCTATAAAACTTACTTATCAATGTTTTGTCATCAGACTGGTAGAGCATTTTAACTAAAATCGCACAGAGCATATTCTGGGATAGTTTTACTAAATCTTTTCCCTAACAAGCTGAACAATGGAATAGAGAAATGGTTTATAAAATTTGCGTATTTCATCATACTGGCAGAGATGAAAGCAATCAGAAAGAAGGATCAAAATTCAGAATTGGGGCATAGTTGATAATGATAAAAACAATTTATAAATTATGAAAGAGAATAAAAAAAATACTTTGGTAAGCAGGAGAAACAATGCAGTTTAAATGGGTGATAATGCAAAATATCAGTATTTGTGACAAAGAGCAAGAGGTTATCAAATACCAAAACCTGACTGGGAGCCAGAAGTCTAAAGCAACGGCAAATCCAGGAAATCTGGGATTTCTTAGGAAGAATGCTGCATGTAGTCATAACAGGGAATTTATTGCTTCTGATAATAATTTTGAAGTCTTGAATAATATTAAAAATGTGGGAAAATTTGGAAAAAATCCAGAGGAGGGCACTAACAGTGCACAAAAATTAAAAATGAGACCTCAGCTATGGATTAAGATAGGATTTAATCTAGGAAATGAAAGACTAGGTGTAAGGTGGAAAGAGAAATGGAATGGGATTTGATAACATAATCCCAGTATGTAACAGATAGCTAGAAAACAGCTCAGTGATTTTTTGTGCTTCATAGCCAGTGGTGTAGGACTAGAGGAAACATCCAATTTACCTTTCCCTTTATCCCTACACACCAGGTTTCTGACTTTGCTCAAGTGATATCATGAGGGAAAGATACTTGCTCATATATTTGCAATTTTAGTATGAAATAGCTCCCTACAGGTTCTTATCAACATCCTCAGCTACAGTGACAGAATAACCATCTCTTCAACCATCCTTTATTAAAGGATGAAAATTATTTAGTAGAATGAATAAAAAATTTTTAAAACTAACTAATTACTTTGTGTAACTCTCTGGCTCCTAACATTAGAAACATGTTATATACCTAATTAAAGGACCTCTTATAATCTGAATGTTTCTTAAAGAAAACAAAAAAAGAAAAAGGAAATTAATGATGGAACATTCCTCTTTTCTTTATAGGTGAAGGAAAATGTGTACATGCTGAAATGCTTGGTTTGCTCTCTGAAGACTTCTATCTCACATATGTCTGTTTCCCTGTTTCTGCTTGCTTTGAGGAAAAAAATATTTTATTCATTGACACCCTTTGCATCAACTGGCTGTGCCCAATGCAGTGATAAAGGGTAGAGCCCCAGCACACTCATTCTGTGTGAAAATAGGCAGCCATGGCACAGTCCATACCTTGCTGTGCCAAGTCTTGTGCATAGCAATTCCTACAGAATGCACCATAAATCACAGTCCACACTAATTTGCTTTCCTGTCTAGTGCACATGATCACCGAGCTATAAGTTCTAGAAAGAAAGTCAGTACAAAACCAAAATGCTAGTTCCCAGTTTTTCCTAGATTTTTCAACTTTCTTAATACAAGGGCAATTTTTTAAATTTTCTGCATCAGATTTCAATGATCTCTTCTGAGAATGGAACGTTTATGTATATGCATTTGTGGAAGAATAATTTGGTTAGTGTTCAGTGATAAAACTGGTAAATAAATAAACATACGGAAGAAAAAAAAGAATTACACTTATGTGTATTTTTCAATATCTGCAGCATAAATTCAACCTAATGCTGAAATTATCTGGATAAGTAAAATATAATCATTTTGTATCAAAAATTAGTATATCTAGTTAATTTTTTTCTTTTTTTAAAATAAAACATTATCTCCTATTTTTTAAATTAAATGGAAAGTCTAGATTTGTTGGGTTGGGATATGCTCTGATCCATGAGACGATTGATCTAAATAAGTAGTATAAATTCAGGGCTAGCAAGATATATTTAGCTAATAAAGATTTGTAATAAATACTCAATTACATGAATAATGAACAGAAATTGCAACAAAGGATTTCTTAATGACTCTAAAATGTGTTAGTAAAAAATAGATTTTAAGAAAAAAGCAGTGAAAAGTGTTTTGTCTACACAGCTGCACAACTATCAGAATGCAACACATATACAATCATAAGCAAAAGAAAAAAGGTAGCAAAGCTGAAACTTCATATTGCTCCAGCCAATTAGGTCATGGAAACCTTGATTTAAAATAAAAATGTTTGAAGTACATCTTGGCTTGGGTTTGAGGACAGGGGCTTTCTCTAAACTGGGAGACCATTCACATGAGTTTGGAGTGATATAGCTCTTGAACTTACCATAAACCAAACTAATCCACCTAAACCAAATGTTATTCCTAAGAATCAATATTTGTAAACTGAGCTGCAGATCTTAATGACAGAGGGGTTTATGTGTGAATTTGCTCTAACACAGTCCAGTGACCACCTTCTTCTACAGACAAACAAAGGTTTGAATCATATAATCATTAAGGTTGGAAAAGACCTCTAAGATCATCAAGTCTGATGTCTGACTGTTGACTTGACAATGCCATGATCACTAAATCATGTCTCAAGTGCCACATCTTCACAGTCTTTTGAACACTTCTGGGCGACGTTGTTCCAATATTTCTCTGGGCAGTCTGTTCCAATTCCTGACCACACTATTTTTTTAATACACAGCCTCATTCTCCTCTGGCACAACCCAAGGTCATTTCCTCTTGTCCTATCACGTATTACCTGGGAGAAAATATCCACTTGCTAGAACTTCTTTCAGGTAGTTGTAGAGAGCAATAAGGTCCATTCTTGAAAGTCCTTTTCTCCAGACTAAGCAATCCCATCTCTCCCAGTTGCTCCTCATCAGACATCTTCTCCCAGCCCTTCACCAGCTGCGTTGCCCTTCTCTGAATACGCTTCAGCATCTCAAGGTATTGTAGAGAGGGGCCCAAAACTGAGCACAGGAGCTGAGGTGCTGAGCACAGGGGAAGAATCTCTTCCCTGGTGCTGCTGGCCACGCTATTTCTGATACAGGCCAGGATGCCATTGGCCTTCTTGGACACCTGAGCACACTGACAGCTCACGTGCAGCTGGCTGCTGACCAGCACGCACAAGTCCTTTCCTGCTGGGCAGCACTCCAGCCACTCTTCCCCAAGCCTGTGGTCATGCGTGGGATTGTTGAGATCCAAATGCAAGACATAGCACTGGGCCTGAGTGAACCTCCTAAAACTGTCCTTTATCCATCTATCCAGACTGTCCAAATCACTCTGCAGATTTCTCCTACTCTCAACATCTAGCTTGGCCATCGGCTATTTCCATTCTTGTTTTTATGAAATCAGTTTCCAGTGAGAAAACAAGACAAAAAATCTCCATGTTGGCCTGAAATAAAACATTAAAAAACACTCCAGACTAGACATCACCTTTTGAAAACAGTAAATTAAAATTATCTTTTATTCAGTATAACACATCCTGCTGAAAATAACGACATCTTGAGAAGGCTGTCTGCACTCAATCTTTGTACAGAAAAATTCAGAATGGCTTATTCATTAAAGAGAAATTTTTGATTAAGATGACATGAATTAGAATAGTCTTTGTATAAATTCCTTGGGGGAGAGTGGGGGCAAACTGCACTTAGAATAGATTAATATACATCTCAAAACATAGTCAAAATAATACATGTAATAAACAGCTTAACAATCACTCAAAGTGATTATGTCTTCCATCTTTGCCTATTAAATTTACAAAACTATTTTAAAAACCCAAATTCTATTATCAGCTCTATTACAGATACATTTTTATTTGGAAAATGGAAAACTGAGAGCTGAAGAGAAATTAAGTTTTTAATTTCTAATATTTTAGTCTAGACAAAATTCATGTCAATCAAATTTTTGATATCAAAATTATATAATGAAAATTTACTCAAATGTTTTTCCCAAGCCTTATGGCAGTAAAGAGGTTGTTTTAGGGGTTTGACCCTTTGAAAAGGAAATTTCATTTCAATTACAGTCAGCACTGGTGTTTAGGAAAAAAATTCTTCTGAGTGTTCAAAAGCCATGTTTAACTGAGCTCTTTCTGGATTATTATGTTGAGGCATCAACTTAATCTATTTTATGAGTCTTTTTTGAACCATGAACAAAGATAGAATAAAATGCATACTTTAACATAGCATTTTAGTGTGGTTCTTCATTCTCTAACCTGTTTTAATGCTGATGGATTTTAATGCTTGAAGAATCAATGCTTCTGATGAAAGCTGTTTTATCAATGCTTGTTTTTTACCTTCCTGTGGCTCAACACTACCTGTGTTGAATGGTGACCAGCTGTTTCTCATGGGTGCTTTGAAACTGGATTTCATCATCCCATAACAGAGATGGTGTAGTACTGATTATTAGCATTTGAATGTTTGGAATAATTATAACCTAAATCTGCTTTTGGCTTTTCTTCATGTGTTTCTTCACATCTCAAACTGCTGGATTTTTTTTCAGGAAACCCAAGTGTAGCACAAGTTCAAAGCTGAAAGATCTAACCTATTCGTCTATGTGCAGTGCCACTTTGTTTAACAGACTGGACTTAGATGACAGATTCCCACCTCCTCCTTCCAGGGCCAGGAAAGATTTTATTATAATGAGCCCTTCTAATTCAGAATCTTTGACAATTTCCAGAGGGCACCATGTCAAATATACCATATAAAGAATGACAGTTTCCTTGTCTAGCAATTGAAGTCTGAAGTAGAATGAAACAGGTAATACCAAAAGATAAAACCTATGCATTACTATTTCCTGTTATCAGGATCTAATAGAGAGTTCTCATCTCCTGAGACATTTGTACTTGAACAAGAATTAGAAAACTAACAAACTCATGTTTTAAAACCATTCAGTGACACTTGACTCATCTCAATGTCACTTTCTGTGGAATTAGAATGAGACCATGGAGCGTTTACACTGAAGATTAGTTAGCTGTTGCATCAACATCTTAACTAATCCACAGACTACTGTATAAATATTTCTCCAGACTGTCTTACAACATAGATTATAAAACAACTGGCCATTGTAGACATAACCAGGATAAAACTCTTCAAAATTAAGAGTTTACACTAATACATTTTTTGCTCATTGTGTTGCTTTAGGGCATACATAAGTACCTATTTTTCAGTCAAATCAATGTATCAAAGTATCTTATTTTTGTGGGTATAAATCTTTGGGTTCCTTTAATTCCAATTAACAACATGGCAGAGCTTGTTTCATCTCATAAAATTAATTCTATTTTTATTGAAACAATAAACTCTGATATAAATAGAATTCTGACAGATGTTTCTCAATTTTATGTAGACCATAGAACGATCTGTAGTTTCAGATTTATTTAACATCATAATTTGGTTTTATTATTACTTTCTAACAAAACTGATGATTTTTCAAGATTTAATTTTATTTCATCCCTTTGAAAATACTCTAAATTGTAATATATTGTTTTTGGATTGCAACAAATCCACAGATCACAAGGTTCACAAATCTTTATTCAAAATTACATGTGGATATTATTGTGGAAAATGAAAGTTTTATACTAAAGATAGAACTAAGGATAGCAAATTATTTCCCTTCTGCATAATGATTTACAGAAGAGGAAATCTGATGAAAGATCCTTTACAAGGACAAGAAAATGGAAAGCAAGCTGATAATAACCTTGGTAACTGATCTTAAAATACCTTGCATGAGTGATGTATCAAGACCAAAGCAATGGAATATTGGAAGAGGCCACAGGGAAAAAACGTCAGGGAGATATAGTTAAAATAAAAAGTTTAGGACTTTTTTTGTATTGATTCTTGACCTGAAAACCTGCAGTTTAAAGATCATACAGTCTAAACCCCTCTCTGTGGTCTAAATAACACAATCTCAGTAAAAATGTGATAAGGCCTCCTTAAGATGATAGGTTAGGGATTTACACAGAATGAGACAAAAAGTTCCTTACTCGTATTGAAGGGCTTTATCTTGCAAAGTATTGTGGGGGCAGCAGGCAGGGTTCTTTTTTTATGGTTTTGTTTTTGTAGTTGCTTTTTTGTTTGTTCATTTGTTTGGGGTTTTTTTACAAGGAAAATCTCACTGCTTTACAGAATTCTGAAATACCAAATATTGAGAGCAGACCATACTTACATAAAAACCTTGAAGGGAAAAGGAAAAAAAAAGAGATTAAGACTACGACAAACTGAAAAACACTAATTATTGTTTCTCTGCCCATTATAGGAAGATGGTGTCACACAACTGATAGGAATTTTGATGACAGGTAGAAAAACATTAATGTATATTATATTACTAATGTTTTCAGAGAATATTGACTGGGACAATCTTGTGAAATAGGCATTGCATAACTGAGAATATTTAGATTCTGCTCCTGGCTCTTCAAAGTATTTCTTGACTGACTTGCATTAAATCTTTTAGGCTATAACTCCAACAGTTAGTCATGCATACTACGTAAAACACAAAGTGTGAAATTGTCCATGCCTTATATTTTATTGCTAGACTGAGGCTTAGTTTCTTATATTCTTTGTACCCTCATTTACAAAATATTGTCAGGAACACTTTCTACAGCTAAAATTTTGAGCTGTGTTCAAATATTGTGTAAGAGTGAAAATGTAGGTGTAATACCTAGACAGATGTAATGGAATATATGAATAATATCAAGGACTGAAATACAACTTAGTAACAGAGACTAGCTAGAGCAGAGGTCGTTCACACTCATAACAACAGAAACTCATTTAGCATATCATAAATTATCTCTGCATGATTCCAGAAAAAATTATGCTAATGTTGTAGAAATGCAGAAGAATTTTTTTAATCAGGTGGCCCCATAAAGAATTGGATTGCCATTGCTAATAAGTGGCCTAGGCCTTTCTCTGAATGTGCCTAAGGCTGACCATGCAAGGCCCCTGTCCTGGCCAGTTCTTATGAATCTATTAGGGGAACTGGCTGCGTGATCTTGATACTGTGTGTCTCTTCTTATGATGCACAGTTCAAGAGCAGGATAATGTAAATGGTTTGGAAAATATGACAAGAGATCAAAAGCAGGAGGCCCAGAACCATATAGAGTTCATTGGTGATCAAATACTGGTCAGTGAAGAAGCTCACACTCAAGCAATGGGAAAAGTCAGCTTTTGCTTTAAGGGAAGTAGCAGCAGCTATGTAAGAGAAGACAAAACGCAAAAATAAAAAACAAAATCAAGAAATCCAACCAACTAAAGAAAAAGAAACAAAAAAAAAATGTCTAGGAAGAGGACGGGACACTTATGATACCTGGACTTGGCAAAAATAATCCTCACCTTGCCCCTCAGGCTTTGTGCAGCATGGAGCCCAGGAGTAGAGGAGAGAAACTGTACCTTCTGGAAACCTGAAGGATTTAAGATACAGACGTAAGAATAGTGAAAATTTAAGAAAGTACTTCTCTTTGGGGTTGCCTCTTGAGGCTCTCCACCCTGATCTCAGTAACAAACCATTAAGAGATGTACCTACCAATAACAGCAATGCAATATCAAGTTGATGGTACAGTGGATTAACAGCTAATGTAGCTTATGATTATTAAAGAGCAATTGCTTTGAACACATAGTGATAATGACTGATAATGTACCATGATGGATTGAACTATTCAAAAGTAGTATGTGCTAATGAATTTCAGTCCAATGAAGTTTTGATGCTTAAATCTTACCCTGTTTATCAGTCTTCTAAACATGCCCATCACAATGGTTTCTAAATCCATAACTATATCTCCACAGTTCTGACATTGGAAATGTAGGTAGTGTAAAAGAACTTTAAACAGATGGGGTATTTTTATTACTTTTGGCTTCTTGAAATAGCCATTTTTAAATTTAGGTTGAGAAAAACAGTCATTCTCAGAAATGGTATTGGAAGCTTTGAAATCTGAAGAGAAGGGCTGCTTACAAGAAACATATGGTTTTTTTTGAGATATGTAGTCAACAGGTCCAGACTCTAAGAGTCAATAAGTCTTAATTTACTGTGTAAGCAAAGAATCCATTATTTATAAATGATGGACCCCGGCCTCTGATCCCATTCCTTACAATCTCGCTCACTGTAAAGCCTGTAGAATGGAACACATCCATCAAAGTTCTTCTAATGGCAAAGTCAAAGCTGAAAGAGACTGAGAAAAAGAGGAAGGTCTAGTGGAATGCAAGTGTACATGTCAATATAAATTCATACAGGATAGCATTTAGAGATAAGCGAACTTGCTTCTCCAAGTGTCTTCACATGTGCACTCTAATAGTGGACAATTCAGAGCAGCCACAATGCCATCATGTCTTCTGAAGGATTTCAGATCTCCATCACTGAAATTTGCTGAGAGCATAGAGCAATTGTACACATTACACAACCTATATCAAGAAATAGAGTGTTGTGGTGGGTGAGGCTTATCTAGTGGGTTGATGTTCGCTGGCTGATGCTCCTGGTCCTGGGTAGGGATATTCTTGACTATTTACTCTCTGCTTCACTCTCTGCTGTCAGCATTTTGGCTAGACCATACAGATGTACATTTCTGATCTGGGACTATCAATGATTCTGTCTCAATTTGATAGGAGTTAGCCTGTCACCTTTATACACTGCCAACTATGACTCTCAATGAATCACTTTCACGATTCACACTGTATCACTCAGAGACTTCACCCCACAGCATTCAATTCCAGTAATTTCAATGGCTACTAGAGTGTAAGAGAAGAGTGCATAGGTAGTAAAAGCTTGTACATGAATATGCTTATCATTAATGTTTTTGAAGTGAATCACCTCAGTGGCACTGAAGTGCAATAACTGTAAGAAACTGAAGTAGAAAATAACTTTCATGGAGCATTCTTTAGATCCTAGACCCTACTGGGCATTTAGTCTATAGGAGCAGACTAGAAATACTATGAAGAAAATTCCCTGAAATAAGCAGGACAGGCATCATACCCTTACAGCTATTTTTCTTCAGATTTGCTTGTATTAGATTGATATCATTATTTAGACATAGCCCTTGCTTATCTTTACATTTACATGGTTTCACGGTACCTAATTTATCTAAATCTTACAATTTATCAGAGACAAATGTGAGAGTCCCTTTTATGGGAAATTCTGAAGAATATTGACACATTTTAGCATTGCTGTAGATTTGCATAAATATGCACATGAATATTCACATATACAATTTTGGACTAATACCAATTACTGTTCTGCCTTTTTTTTTTTTTTTAAGACCAGAATTTCTAAATTTTCTCTGGAGAAAAGTGAACTGACATTTCAGAGTTTTCCAAAATGACCTGTTTCTCTTTCCTTTCAACCCATAAAGTTCAGAGGTTTTGAGGCCAGAACAATGAGATTTACTGTTCTTAAACTAGAAAACAGACTAGGTCACATCTGTGTACAATCTACAAGGTTTTGCTAGGCTGCTACATGAGCATTTTGGGAAAGGAACTTAAAAATCTTCCATGTCTTTGTCCCTGGTACCTGTTAGATAATCAGAAAAGAAAATAAATCAAAATGCTATTTCTTAATGGAAAACCATTTCACTGGAAAACTGTCATCAGTTCTGTTCTCAGTGCTCTATTTCTGCTTCTGCCCAGATGTATTTGCAAAATTCATCTCCCTTGTGTATATTGACATGACAGGGCATCGGGAATCCAATGAAGCAGTAACTGAGTATCATGTCAGTAATTTGACAGATCAAGGACTCTTCAAGGACTCTGTAATGAAGACTCTGTCATTCATTTTTCTCTCAAATATGCATACTCATATTAGTTTGTTCAAACTTTCTGTGTAGTCTCTCTTAGCAATGATGTAAGGGAAATTCAGTTTATTCTGTGTAGATTTCAAGTTGTCATTATAACTAAATCAAGATTTTTCTGCATCAGGTACAATTTCAGACAAAATCATAAAAGTAATTTTGTTAGAGATTAAAACAATTTTTCTAAGCAATATTTCTTTTAAAAATAAACCAAATTATGAATGTACCAAGCTGTCTTTACATTTAATATTAATTTAACTTATGTCAATGAAAACATCCAACTTTAGAACAAAAGGTCTAACACTCAGCTAAACTCTGCCCTTGCTTTTCAGAAGGTAAACTTTCCTTATGAGAAATTGCTATCAGAAGCTATCACTTCAGGGATTTTCTCACAATTAAAGGCAGAACTTATCCCTCAGTTCATAATTCTGATGCACCTAGCGCTGCAGAGAGTGTTCAACAGCATGTGATCCTGCCAGTACCCCTGTGAGTGCAGGAGTATGCATTACCAAGCAGTCATGCAGCACATGCAGTATGAGACACAACAATGCCATAATTTACTGTCGTGTTCTCCAGCCTACAGGTAGATTCCCAAAGCAGAAGCCTTCCATCTTTCATAACTTCGTGTTTTTCACAGTTACTCGCTTGAAAGTTCCAGCTCATAGGATTCAGGCCTTGCGGTAAAATTGTTAGCCCAAATTCATTACAAGCTTTTTTTATGTCACACATTTAAGGGTAATCATAGCCTTGCAGAATTTAATCTTCACTGAAGTGAGTATTTGCTTCCTTGGCCTTAATGTATGAAGAGGAATGGCTGTTGGTTTCCAGATATTCTAACACTTATATTAGCTTAGTTTTTCAATAAAAATATGGATATTCTCCTAAGACTTCAAAATATTGGGAAACATATAATTCAAAAATATTACTGTAATGTTGTTGCCCTAAAATATGTAGTAATATATAAAATAAAAACCAGTATGATGTTGTTAGATAAATTCTATGCAGTGTTTTTATGGAATTCTTATGTTTTAAATACATATTTCCTTTAAATGTATAACAAAGATTCTGAGAATCTAACATTTAGTACACATGCAAACTGAGCTGTTGATATATATACACATGTATATTAAAAAAAACAAACAAAAAACCTACAAAACAATTGACCTCTCATACTGTTAATATATATATTCATGTATATTAAAAAAAAAAAACAACAAAAAAAAACTTACAAAACAATTGACCTTTCATACTATTCTGTTGTTTCAGAGATTTTTTATCACTTCTCATTTCTCTGTGGTACGCACAGGGTAAAGTGCATAAGCACAACATGTATCATGGGCTCAATCCTGAAATCTTCAGGATTTCATTTGAAAGCTCAATACTTACATCAGTTTTCTCTTGGAAGAAGGAATAATTCTGGTGTGGTTTCAGATTCTCCTTCAGTGTAGTTATATGCTCTTCACAGTGTCCCTGATTCTCCTCTCTCTTGCATAAATGGTATGCTCCTAATATTTTCTGACATTGTACAATGAATCCATAATGTCAAGGAGACTAAGCCATTTTAGAGTGAGGAGATTTAATGTGAAAGCTTCTTGGAAAAGTGACTACATGCATCCAAGGCCAGAATGATTGATGAGAAGAGGTATTAGATTGTCTAATATTTTTAAATGTGTGATATGCTATTAGTACGGACTTGGCATATCAGCAGCAAAGAGGGTCACAGGGATTTGAAGATCTATTAGACAGATGTGGATCTTCTTCCCCAAAAGGAATGTAATGAGAATAGAAACTTTGTACAAAACTATCTTATAGGATTTCTCAGTCACTCTGTGTATGGAATGAATTGTCTTGTAAAAATATATTTGTATTGGGTTTGCATGAATTTTGATAGCTGGAGGGGCTACATAGGTGGCTGCTGTGACAACCTGGCCTTGAATCCTTCCAGAGATGAGGCATCCACAACTTCTCTGGGTGACATGTTCCAGTGTGTCACTAACCTCGCAATAAAGATTTTCTTCCTGATATCTATTCTAACCTTACTCTACTTCAGTCTAAAGCTGCTCCCTTTTGCCCTATCCCTACATGCCCACACAGAATGTCCCTCCTCATTTTTCCTGTGGGCACCCTTTCAGTACTGGAAGGCTGCTATAAGGCTTCTCTTCTCCAGGCTGACCAATCTCAGGTCTCTCAGCCTCTTGGGTTTTCTTCAAAAGCTCATTAATTTTTTTTTTTTTTTAACAGACAGACAGAATCAATGGCTTTCACAGACTTTAGCTTGCCTTAGGCTATACTTACTATGCTTTTCAATCTTATGATGCTTTTAATCCTATGCCTCAGCTTTTTTTTTCTGCAGTTCTTTAACCATGCAAAAAAAGAACAAGAATCCATATTTTTTAAGAGCTATAAAAGGAAAGATTGTATTCTTAGATATATTATTAAGAAATGTTCCACTGTGACCCTTGAGTACTGCTAATTTGATTTAATTTGTTTGGTTACTTCTTTTTGTTTACAGTTCCTAATAAAATTTTTAATGGGAAATTAAATGCAGCTTTCAACAATTTCTTTAGAAACAGAGATGCATTTTTCTCAGAAAGTAAATATGAACAATACAGCATACTACCTATAAAGGGAAAATTATTTTCCCAGCACATCCTTACAAAAATACGAACAGAAGTCTGGCTGTTGTTGTTCATATAACTTCTGACGTTGGCCCGTCTTTATTACTTTAATTATACCAATGAACAACATGGAAACATTGAACAAATGCTGAACTTCAGAAACTGTCTTTTTCTTAAGCACAGAATATTAATAGAAGACAACTATTACTGATAATTGTTTATCACTACTGTTTGAGTACTTCATGGTAAATGCAGTAATTTATCATTTTTTTGACAGGAAGAACCAAAATGAACCTGATTAAGACCAGCCTTAATATATGTCTCCCTATGAGTCTACATCTCTACATATCAATCAACAGTGAAAGAAATTAATTAAAAACCCCAGTGAAAAGCACAATCTAAGAATAATTACAATACTTTAGTAAATACTATCCATGTACAAAAATGCTCTGAACATAGAACAAGTTAAGTAACTAAGATATGTAAGCCTGATGCTTATTTTTGATACATTTGTTAAAGATCAGCTTCTTCCTAAGGCCAGTTCATAAATAAAAAAGATTGAGGATTTTGTAATATTGCTGATACTATATATACCCACAAAATTAAATTTATTAAAGTATTTTTCCTTGAGTTGTCAGCATATATATTTAAATTGTCTGAAACTTGCAAAGGATAAAATGAATTGCTTAAAATAGGTATGAAATTGTGTCCACTGAGGTTCTACAACACTACCATTATTAGATTTAGTTTTAGTTAACTTGTTATTCAGGCAGAACTGGAAATAAAATCACACACTGTTAAATTGGTTTGAGTCTTACTAGGTCATTCATGCAAATTTAAGGGGCTTAGAGATATCGTAAATATGACTAGAAACAGCAAAATGAGATTAAACCTTGGAGAGGCAGGATAATATTTCCAGGGGAAAAAATAAAAGGACAGATTGTTTTGTTGAGGTTTTATGGGCCCGGGGTGTTGGTCAAAGCAGCTGAACGTGAGTCAGCAGTGTGCCCAGGTGTTCAAGAAAGTCAGTGGCATCCTGGCCTGTATCAGTTATAGTGTGGCCAGCAGGACCAGGGGCAGGTCCTCACAGCACTGACTCCTTCTTCCTTACAGCACAGCCAGCAAACTCCAACTCCCTTCTCAACCAGCTAACCCACTCTTTCTTAGCACTCATCCTCACTGGACACAGCTGTGGCCTCTTAAGGGCAGGCCTGCTCCTAATTGGTGATTAGTGCAGCTGCAACTCCTCAGGGGTGAGATTGCCTTCTGCACTATCTTTATTTTCTTACATTCTTACATTTTTCTTACATTTTCTTACATTCTATCCCCTCACACTCCTCTTGGCCTTTTCACTTCCAACTGGAGAAACTATTATGCAATATCTGAAGATATTTTTTATTTGATTTCTACCTTCTATTTTTAATATTTTTCAGAAAGTTTGAAGCAGCAGGAAAAACAGATCATTCTACAAAAGAAGCCATTGAACAAAACATTTAAGTTTGCCAGATGCAGCTATTCAGTCTATTTTCAGCAGTACATTGAGACTGTAGGCCGTCACCACATCAGTTACTGGATTTTATATTCTTTCTTCCACATGAACTTTCCCCATTTTCTCCAAGGACTGCCAAGACTCAGGTTAGGTTTTAACCACAGACTTCAATTTCAAGGAAGGCATGTTTGACAGGCAGAGTGGTGAAAGTATGTGTTATACTATGTCATTTCTAGAATAAACCTCTTCAGAGAGTTAAAAATGCAACGTATCCACTGGTGTGATCTGATCTTAGTCATACAAATGGGCAGCTGGTTTCAGAGAGTGTCTCTGACTGACAGTGCCTAACTTTTTTGGCATTTTTTTTTTATGGCAACAGTGTAAAGCCAGAATGACTACTGTACCAGAGCGTGCAGTGGGAAGGTGAACAAAGGGAGAGAAGAGTTAGAACAAGGAGCTGGACCTGGCAGAGCTGGACCTGGCTGGAGCTGGCAGATCTGTTGGTGATAGAGAAATTTCTGTAAGGAACTGTGATCACATAAGTCAAACCTCAGAGATCATCAGAAAGAGCCTTCTGAGAAAGTAAAGAAAACAGTGTCTGCTGTGACAGAAAATTAATGGCTTGGCAGAAACTGAGGCAAGAAGTAGGATGTGCCTGCAACGATGCAGCAAGCAGGGACAGATTTGTTATAATGCTTTTTATAGTCTTACATATCCACTTCAACAATTCTTTATTTTAGAAAATAAAGCCTAGTGTTGAAAATTCAGCTTAGGAAGTATAGGCAGGTGTTACCGTGAGTTGTCAAGGTTACTCAATTTGTTGCTAGGAGTTCGATGTTAGAGCTGGGCTTTCCATCCTCTTAAGTTCTGGAGCTATTTGTGTGTTTCTTTCTCCAGCCAGTTTCCTTCATAGTAGCCCTCATCCTGGCACATGAAACAAAGGACTATGATTTTGTCCAGAAGGGAAGTCCTTGGTCTGCCAGCCTATTGTGACAGGCAGCAGTCACAGAGCTGCAAACACAAAAAGACATTTAGTACTCACTTGACAATGAGATAAATATCACAGATCGTGGTCTTGTAATATCAAAAAATATATATTTTTTAGGCTATACTTTGGAGGAAAAATTACTTTCAAATTACTGTTAATTAGGAGTACAATCACCTAAGAAAAGCCTGCAAGATCATCTGAGAGAGGTTGGACATCTATTGCATGGATCAAAAGTTATCAGGGAAAAAAAACCATAGGAGACAGAAATATATTCATCCTTGTAATCTGCCTTCAGCAACTCAACTGGAGTGGTAAATGTTTACACTAGAATAACACTGTGGCAAATGGAAACCTGCTTTTATGAATTCTGATGTAGTCCCAGAGACTCTCAAAATTATACTCCTGTCATTACAGCTCAGGTTTTAGAAAGCTTTTTTCAAAGACTTCCTTTTTCTTTTTTTCTACTTCATTTTTTTCTTTTATCTCTTTTACATCTTTCTTCCACCTACACTTCTCCCCCACCCCTGAAGTATTCTTTGAGCTTTAACATAAAATGAAATTGAGTAAAGGAACTCAATGCAAAGCCTTTCTTTAATGTCTTTTGCAGCTGTTACAATCTGTTACAAGTTTAAAGTGAAAAATTCAAATCTATGGTTAAAGACTGGGAAACTTCTTACATTTACAGGTTACATCAAATTCTGTCATTGATTTCCACTATCACCATCAATCTGTTACTTAAGATCTGATCTCTGGTGTTCACAAGGCTTTCATTACAGACAAGTTTTGGATAATGAACAAAATCAACTGGTATTCTTCATATATATACCTCAAATTTTATTTACACTTCTTAAAAGTATTTGTATGCTTAGCTGTTAACATCTCATACCATCACTAGCAAAATTGATCACGCTGCAAGGCACTTATTTCTGACCTCAGATTTTTAACAGTTCTTGTGTCTAGTAATAAGTTAAAATCAACAGGAACACCTCTTAACCATTCCTGGTAACTTGTCACACTGCCTGCCAGATGCAGTCTTGAATCATTCTGTGAGAAGCTGCAAGAAGCTTCCTCCCCCATGTCGGACAGAGCCAATGCCTGTTGGCTCCAGGACAGACCTGCTGCTGAACAAGGCTGAGCCAATCAGGAATTATAGTAACACCTCTGTGGTAACATATTTAAGAAGGAAAAAAATATACTGTCCAGTTTTAATTAGGGTCAGAAAAGAGCAGATTGCGAATACACGAGAACAGCTCTGCAGACACCAAGGTCAGTGAAGAAGGAAGGAGAGGAATTGCTCGAGGCACTGGAGATGAGATTCCTATGAAGCCTGTGGCGGAGACAATGGTGAAGCAGCTGTGCCCCTGCAGCCCATGGAGAGGACCCATGCCAGAGCAGTTGGATTCCCAAAGGAGGCAGTGAATCTGCTGGAGAAGGGTCCTGTCAAGGACATGAAGTCCTGTGGAGAGAAGAATCCACACTAGAACAAATTTCCTGGGAGCACTTGTGACCCTGTGAGTGAACCATCCTGGAGCAGGCTGGGCCTGAAAGACTGCATCCCATGGGAAAGCGAACCATGCTGACAGTTTGGGGAGAGCTGCTAGCCATGGGATGGACTCACATTGCAAAATTTTGTGAAGGACTATGTGCCGTAGGAGGAACCCCACACTGGAGCAGGGGGAGGACTCTTCTCCCTGAGCAGTGGCAGGATCAATGTACAATGAAATGATTATAAGATCCCCATTCCCATCACTGTAGGAGAAGAAGATAGAGCCTGCGTAAGAAAGAGGGAAGGGTAGAGGAAAATTGCTTTTAAGAATTATTTTATTTCTCATTATCCTTCTCTGCTTTTGGCTAGTAATAAATTCACTTAATTTTCTCAGCTTGAATCTGGTTTGCCCATGATGGTATTTGGTGTGTGACCTTTCCTGGTCTTTATCTCAACTCATGAATGTTTGTTATAGTTTTCTTCCCTTTCCAGCTGAGAAGGGGAATGATAAAGAGGCTTTGGTTGGTGCCTGGCATCCAGCAAGGGTCAACCCACTACAGAGATATCCTGAGGGAATGACAGACTTGAAGTTTACTTCTAGCTAAGAATTCCTTTCATAAAGAGTGATTGCCTTTTCTACTTGCAGGCGTGTAAAACTTCAATTGATACTTCAGTTGTTCCAGTTGATAGAAGAGAAGCAGCAAAATGATGTATATTGGAAGGGGTGTATGGATGTGTCCAACCCCATAAGGACCATTTTAAGTTAGTTCAAGCTTTAGAATTAGATCAAGTTACTCACTATGCTGTCTGCTTGAGTTTTCAATCTATGCAACTGAGTGTAGGTATTTCACAACTTCTGTGAAACTCTTTTCCAATACTTGGAAAGCCACCTAACTAAATGATGGTTAACTACTATAATTTAAAATATATATATATATATATGTATCTTAATATCTGACTGCAGTTTCCTTTTCTGGAACTTGTATTTGTCGCTTTTGCATATACTTCCCATTAGATATTTGTAGGTAGTGTAAGATCTCACTGTAACTTTCTCCTCTTAAGTCTGAACAAATCCATTTGTGTCTACTTCTCATTAGAAATTATGACCTGCAGTTCTCTAAATCTGAGCCTCTTTCCTCCAGTTTGCTGATATCAAATGGGACACAGTGCTCCATATAGGTTCTAAAAAGTTCTGCATTGATTGGAATAACTACTTCATTCAATCTGCTGTGTTCTTGATGGTACGACCAGTATGCAACTGGCCTTTGCTGCATGGGTACATCCCTAATTCAGTTCAACTGGTTGTCCAGCAGGACCTCGATGCTATTTTCTGCAGAATGGTTTTCTGTGCAGCTCCCACCCCAGCTGTACTGTTGCATAGGTTTATTCCATTAACCCTGGGGGCACTGCAAATGAGTGACTACCAATATACTGACTACTATACTTCAAACCATTGACCCTGCCCTTTGAGCCCAGGCCGTTCAGCAAATTTTCCACATAGTTTACAGCTTTGCTCTGTGTCTTACAGTACATCCATGCTGTTGCTAGCTGAACAATTCATGGTTGCTAAGGAATGTTCTTCTCTCTGTGGGAAAGAGTATAATCATTTTTCTTTATTCTCTTTTATTACAGCAGCCTATTTGGTCATGCTGTTTTTCTTTGACATCCCCTGAGCTGTACTTGTCATTGTCTGCTTACCTTTGATGACAGAAGCTGGAACTTCATAACGAAGAAGATGTGATTGTTTTTCTCTCTCATTTTTTGTCACTATATAGAAAAATAACCCTTTTTCATAAAATAGAAGACCTCCATCTCTAGTTCTTCACTGTGTGGGATGAACTTGGTGATCAGAGGTTCTATTGCCTACTGAGTTGAGTGATGTGGGTTGTTCTTTAAGTGAGGAAAAAACCTAGGAATATTGGTCAGACCTACTGCCCTAGACATAAGGTTATGATGGTCAATTGTAGATGAATATATCTTAATTCAGTGAAGGATGGTTTCTGATTTTAACAGTGTTCACCCAAACCTGAGGCCCCAGTCTTGGATAGAAAGAGGTGGATCAAGAAAAAATCAGTGATGCTTTGGACACATTGCAAACAGCATTACTGTTGGGTGATACTTAGTTGGTATCACTCCAAATATGTTAAATTACTTCTTCATTTAAATTGAGCAGAGCCTGATGAAGCTCTCTTTTATACTGAAAGTGCTTGAGGAGTAGCTGAATTTTTACAAGAAATAAAATCTTTGCAAGGTCAACTCCTAGTCTGATAGGAATGATAATCAGCTATTTTGAATGCTTGTTCCATTTAGGTAAAATTCACTAAATGTATTTTTGATTCTCATTCAAGAATTTGGAATTTGTTCTAGGTCCTTGTCTACTTGAAATTTCTATGGGTTTTTTTACACTACCAAAGAGAGAGTGAAAGAGAATTTGCATGTAGTGTAGAATCACCCAAAGTCCCTGTGATGAGATATTTTTGGAAGAGGGCATTCCTTAGCTTGGAGGGATTTGTTAATTTTGCGAGATCTAGCCATGGCCTCAGGGTGGCATACTGGAACACGACAGGGGATTGATGTAACTAGAGTGTTTCATGAACCCATTCTCATGGTGTAGGATGTACTTACATTCATAGAGAAAGACAAAAAACTCATAACATGGTAGTGAGATCTCAAAGGACGTTCCTTGCTTGTTTTAAACACACTAATTTCTCCATTTGTCAAAGTCATTCAAAGTGGGGAGTCTTTCAGAGGGGGGAACTAGAAGAAGTTCCAGTTTTCTTCTCTTACTAGAATCTAGCCATAGTTCTTGAAATCCCTGTCATGAAACAGATTAAATTCTCTTTTATAAATCTGAAAGTATCATCTACTCTGTCATGGAAACCCTGTATTTCTCTGGAACTAAATTCTTTAGAGGCTAAAGAGCTGGTAAATTTCCCTGCTGTATGGACAGGATGTTCTCCCTGCTCTACCTTCTATCAGAATCTATTTTCCTAAATGGAGGATGAATTTTCCCGGAATTGAGTAATGATACAGTCAAAAGCAATGGATTGATACTGTTTCTCTTTCCTACTTAGAGAACTGTGCAGCTCATTATGATTTTGTTAGTTTTATGAGCATTTCTGAATTCTGCTATTAATTATAAAACAGCAGAGGGTTTGGAGGTGAGACACCTGACTTCAAAAAGGCACAGGAAAAGTTATGGTTCAATTTTTTTTACTCATGGGGGTTCTATTTGAAAGAAAAAGAGAAAAGCAAAAAGAAAAAAACAAAAAGAACCCCCACAAATAAACAGAAACCTGAACCACCAAAGCCAACAGACTACTAATGGTGAGAATGAGAGGAAATTTAAAAAAAAAAACCATGGAAAGAATGAGAGGAAATCTAAAAAAGGAGGACATAAATATGAATATGGAAACATGAAGTTTTCATCTGCTAATTTTTCAGAAATCATGCAGTTGACCCCTCAAAAAAAAGAATTTTTTTAACAGACAGAGAAAAATCTGATCTGAATTTAGCTGTGGCCATATTTTGAGTAGGAGGATGGACTAGATAGACATTTTCAGTCTCAATGATTCTGCAACTCCATGACTGTGGTATTGTGGTATTGTAGTATTTGTAAATACTCAAACAAAAGATGAATCCCAGTTTCATGGGAAATCATTAACCTGAAAGAACAAGAAATACTATAATCAGAAAACATTTCAGAGCACGAAGGCAAATGACAATAGAGGGGATTTAGAATGATATAATTTCATATCATTTTCCTTAGGGAGAGATCTGTACTACCTTCTGACCTCACTGAAAAGCTCATTCCATTCCAGGAATAATGTAAAGATCATGGCTATGTGCTTAGTCAAATGGATAATGCAGTTGAAACTTCAAGTTACATTGTTGAAACGGGAGGCATAAAATCCATTTCAGTAAAAAGGCAGAAAAGAAATTCACACTGCTTTATCATTGGCAGTGTCAACAGATGGTATAAAATTACTTCCTTATGTGTTCTTGGTACACAAAACAATGCCAAAGGAACAGCTGCCTACTGGAATAGTTGTCAAGTGTCAAACACAGGATGAATATCTATGAATTTAGTGAAGGATTGCCTGAATGTCATTTACAGTAGAATACATCTGCTACTAGGAAAAACAGGAATGCTCATCCTAGAAGCATTCAAAGATTATCTGTTGTCAGCAGTGAAGATTGCTGCTAAAGAAGGGAACTCTGATCTTGTCACACTAGGAGGAACAAATGCTACAAATTCTTTATACAATAGACCATTCAGTTTTTACAGTCAAAATGGATTCTGACATCAGGTCATGCTTTAACCCCTTCAAGGGAAATGAAAGAACCTTGTGCCAAAGTTTTTTCCATTGGATTAAAAGGAAGAAATAAGATAAAGTTATAGCAAAATATGTTAGGAAAGGCTATTTTTCAAATCCCATAGATGGAACAGAAAATAACTGCTATGAATTAGAAGAAGGAATAGTGAATGATGAAGACATTGGAATAGACAAAAAAAAATTGAAGATCATAATCACAACATGGGAGATAATGAAGAGATGTGGTAAGTAACCCCTAAGGCAATAGTAATAAAATATGAGAGAAGAAATAGACTGACTTCATGGCCAGTCATTAATGAAAAGTTACTTTCTGCTAGTTCAGGGTAACAGAGAACTAATAAAACCTTTTTGTTCATGACCACTTATTTCAGGAGTTGATAGAGCTAGCACAGTGTATTTTATGTAATACTACACTATAGCAGAGTTTTGAGCCATTAGAATGCAATGTGACAAATTCGATGCTAGCATTTCAAGAACCAAATTCATTATCTCACAATATGAGGCCTCCACATTGTGAAAGATGTATACTCTCTAACATTTATCCTTCTATGCTTGTGAATGTTTTATAAAACATACACATAAGATTGTCTAACAAAATTACTTATTTTTTCTCCTAACTACATTACTTAATGTTTGGGAGATAACTTTGTTTCTGTGTAAACCAATGTACAGCAAAAACCAATGGAATCCTGCCCAAAGGTTAGAGCTCTGTCTTGCTGACATAAAATATTAACTGTGTGCCACTGTGGAAATAAGCTCTTAATATATCTCTTCAATTTTTTATTTTCTTTTCTTGTGTGTGTGGTTTTTTTCTGGGGTTTTTGTTTTGTTTTGCTTTTCATTTTCTTATGTTCTTATTATATAATCAGTCTCTATCACTCAAAAATATAGTTCAAGTGTTCTGAATTTGGACAAAAATATCCATAGGATAATGTAATCATAGAATGGCTTGGGTTTGAAGAAACCTTAAAGGTTGTCTAGTTTCAATCGCCTTGCCATGAGCAGGAACATCTTCCACTAGTCCAGGTTGCTCAGAGCCCCATCCAACCTAGTCTTGTCCTCTCCCAGGGTCAGGGAATTCACAACTTCTCTTGGAAACCTATTCCACCGCCTCATCACCCTTATAGCAAAGAATTTCTTTCTAATGTTGAATTAAAACCTACTCTCTTTTAGGTTAAAACCATTTTCCAGTAACTCGATTCCCTTGTAAAAGTCCCTCTCTTTTTTTACTGGAAGGTGCTGTAAAGCCTTATTAAAGCCTTCCTTTCTCCAGGCTGAACACCCCAACTCTCTCAACCTCTCTGCATATGAGATGTGTTTCAGCCCAATGATCATCTCCCCCTGCCTCATCTGGACTCTCTCCAACAGCTCTTGTGTTTTGCTTATGTTGGGAATCCCAGAGCTGATATAATCCAGGTAGCTTGTCAAAAGAGCAGAGTAGAGGGAGAGCATCACTTCCTTTAAATTGAAATCAACTCCCCAACAATTAAATATAAATTTTATTACTGTAATTATGAGCTAATTGCACTATAGTCTTGATTTATCTGTTAGTTATTTGCAGGAGTTCGGGATTTATATTTTTTTCTACAAATAGATTTCTCAAGTTCCTTTCACGTGAATTCTCCCAATGCTAGTTTTGAGACTCTGTATACACCTCTGTTTCATCTTCCAAATTAAATGTTTATTTGAGGCAATTCATTGAAATGTTTTTGATTTTCTTTTTACTCTCAGTTGTTTCAGTGAAGAAATAAATCACACAGTCATAACTAGGATATCGTCTCTGGCAGTGCTGCTTTCATTTGCGCTTGAGTGTGGTGATGGAGGGTAGATTAATTTAAAATGAAAAAGGCAAACAAGCAAATTGCAGTTTTCCAATGCACAACAGAAGCATGGTGTAATAGATGGGTGAGACAAAGAGAGAATGCTTAGGAGAAACCTTAAGCTATAATCATTATGCTTATAGAAAATTTTGCGTTGCCAAGGCAGACCGTAACATTCACTAAAATGAAAAGACCTTGCTTTTAGTATAGATGATGTGAATATTTCATCTGCAGTTGTTATTCAAATTACATATATATATATTTACCAGTAAAAGGGAAAGAGAGAAGAATTTTGTCAAAAGAGAAAACTGTTTTGATAATAAAGACTTGCTACTTCTGCAATAATGGCTATGATTAAAGTTCAATATGTCCTAAACAGCCTGGGGAGATCTGGCTTCCTCACATTCATTTAATGTGGTTTGTTTTGTGGTTATTTTTGTTGTTTTGTTGGGGGGTGTTTTCAGGTTGCATTAAAAACCCAGGGAGAAGGAAAAAAGATTAACTTAGAGAGCAGCTTTTGAATTGGATTAATTTGTCAGCTGTCATAATTTTGTCCTATGTTAATCTCTCCTTGTTCTAATAGCCAGTCTTTACCTGATTAAAACCAGCATCCCTCCAGCTACATTTTCATTTTGTTTTGTATTCTTCCCCGTGTTCATGCAAAACAGCTTTTGTTTTACTTTATTTAAATAAGAACCTGATTATGTTCTGAGAGATGTGACATAATTTTTTTCTATACTGATTGACCTGTCTGTAAGACAACAATCTAATAAAGCTATCAGATGTGTTATCACTCCTTTAATTCAGATGGAGAAGCACATATTAAAACTATTAGCTCATATACTCAGAGGCATCCATGAGGACTGTCGTCAACTTTTGCAGGAACTCAGTTCTATTTCTACTGAGTATTATTTCATAGACTCATCTCAGGCATGGGATTTGGTGACAGTTGCTATTTGGATGAGTACAGACTAGATATTTGGACAGATGCTTTTCCTCTGTAGATGGCAAATGTTCCTCAAGGTAGAGAAAAAGCTGGATTAATTTTGGGTTCTTAGATTTTGTCTTCATTCATACCTGAAATTATTGTGGTTATTTTATCTTAACTACTGTAAAGCTACTTCCTTGTCAGCTTGACTTAAATATTGTTTACTAGAGCCACATTGGTTCTATGGATGGTTGGAATGTCAGAACATTTGGTCAGGCTTCTCTGGACATATTCTCACTAAATTTTGTTGTGGTTCGTGTTTTATGTTAATTTTATTAAGTTGATTGTTAAATAGTATGTTCTGTTATCCCTCATCCCCTGTTTCCCCTGGTTGGTATTTCCCTAAGTTGCACCCTCCCTTCCAGCTGTCCCTCAAAGTGCCCCCCTCCTTGTTCCAGACCCTTCCTTGCTTATCAAGTCAATCCTGCCCCTTCTTCCAGAACATTCCCCACCACTCATTGTTTAGACCAATCACCAACCAAAACCTTTCTCCTCCCCCTATCCTGGTTGGTTTCTGCCCCTAAACTCCACTCCAAGTATGATCCCATTGGCTGTTGTATCCACCCGCTGTTTTGCCATGCTTTATAATCCCATGCACTGAGGTGCTCCGTGCCCTCCTTGCCCTGCTCCCTCTGATAATTTAAAAGTTTGGTTGCAGAGTCTTTTCTGCCTTCTTTGCCCCGTCCTTGCCCTGCCACATTGGAGCCCCACCTCTTGAGTTAGAGCTGCGATAGCTCTAAGGTTCTGCCTGTGGCTTCATCCCAGCCAGGGCATTTCCCCACTCCCGTCACTGCTCTGGAACATCAGAGAGCAAGCCTGGGCTCTGGTAGGCAGTGGCAAAATTTAACTTACCAAAATTCCGAGGTCTGTAAAGAAAAAAAAAAGTACATACATATTTTTGGATCACCAGATTTTGTGTTCTGCACCAAATAGCGGCAATCACATGCAAGGCTACTTGAGAGGAGCCGTAAGCTGCCCTGGTGGTTTATTTGATATGATGTGATATCATTGTATGATATGATGTGAGATGAGTTCCTTCTCCAAGTGATAGAGGAGCCAGTAAGAACAGGTGTTGTACTGGACTTCGTTCCCACCAATGAAGAGAGGCTGCCGAGCAATGTTCAACCTTGGTTGCAGTAACCATGAAATCTCAGTTCACACAAACACTCAAAATCTGTTAGTTTTTGAAACAATATATAATTTTATTTACAATAATTTTGGTTTTTGGAGGACTGGTGGTCTAAGTCTTCTATGAATGTTGGTCATACTGATAGAAAACTGAAACTTAATGTTCTACCAACTGTTTTGCCTCTGAAATTTTCCAGAGTGCCACCTGAATGGTACTCAGGAAGTTGTTTTTTTATCCTAGCTTTACTATCTATATTTTCTTAAAATTTTCAGCGACCTAAATTCATGAGGGACAGATTCTTTTATTGCAGTTTTCTGAATGCACTGTAACTTGAAACTCTTTCTGTTATTTATAACATGATTTATTGAGTGTTTGTGTTATCACCTTCAAATAACATCTTTGACCTTATTGCATGACTCCACATTGATCATTTGTCAGCAGAACTGCAGCTGTGTACAGTATTGTATTTTTTGTCCTTAATATTGAAACATATTGTGGGTCATAGTTTACTACTGAAGTGCAGTAATTCATAAAATATTGATATACATACTAATTTTAATTTCAAGAGATGAAATGCTAATCTCCACATTGATGCATCCAAAGTAGTAACAGAAATTCTACTTCTTGCTTGTTGATACATGATGATTCACAGATAATTGATACCAAATTAAATACAGAATAAATTAATTTCAGTATAGTTTCTAATTGTCTCAACCGATGTTGGTTCATACCACTACTATAAGTATTCAAAGAAAATTCAGTATCTGGTAGAGGTTAGTGTATATTTTTATACAAATATTGTAAGTCCATGTGTTCTCATTTTGACAAAAAAAAACAAATTATGAAGGTAGTGTGCTAAAACTTCAAAATGGCCATATTGCCACTGTTAAAATAGCAAAGTTATTTTCTTTAATAAATAAAATGTGAAATTTAATTTTTCAAGATGATATTTTATTTCTTTTATTTTGAAACAATTTTTCAAACTGCTTCTCAGCATTTTCTTATAAAATAAGCCTTCACAAACTTACCCTGTGTTAACTATTCCTCCATCCTTAGGATAAGTAGCTCTTCAGCTACATCTTTACCTTTTTCTGCCACTCATAAAAGAATTTTCTTTTAATCTGTGTTTTGTTTAACAAAATCCTCTGAAAATTATGACAAGTTCATGCTACTTTATACACAATATGTATAAAGTAGCATGAACTTGATTGAACAAGATTGGATTCCAAACCATGAAAATGTATGGCAAAAAAATAAATCCAAAAAACAACAGAATTAAATTCTTCAGACTTAAATTTCAGAAGAAATAACCACAACCCATTTAGATTTGCAGCAGAAATGGTAGAGAGTGTACTAAAACATCTTTAACCATCTTTTCCTCACACATTTCTAATGTTGTGATAAACCTGTTCATTCAGGGCACCTTTTCAGACATTTCTGAAATACATCCTACTTCATATAAATTAGTATTTCACCATTTTCTGCCATTTCAATAGAAGAAAGCCCCAAATTCTCAATTGAAAAAAAAAAAAAAAAAGTTAATTTAAAAATTTTTAATCCACGTTTCTGTAAATGATATCATTGTGTGTCTCTAATCCATATTACATGGCCCAGTCTCAGGGTCTCCAGGATAGCGCCAAATGCTAAAGCACTTTTAATTTTGATTAAATTGAAGACAAAGCTTTACATAACATGTAGAAAGGTGTTAAAGCTTTTCTATAGGAACTGAACAAACCCTCTATCTTTCGTAAGACAAAAACAACGCATGAATTGATAGTTTGTGAATAAAAGCTACTTTTTGCTCTCAACTGTAAATATATATGTGTAAATCAGCATAATACTTCAGAATACCATCAATAATACAATCTGGGAAATTATGTCCAAATACTGGTTAAAATGTTTCAGTCCAGTCAAGTTCTTCTTCATTACACACTTACTACCCTATCAAATTCTACACAGAACTTTGAGCCCAAACATTTTAAAAATACAGCTTGGCTTAAAGTCATAAGAACTTTTTAGGAAACTGCTATATTTGAAAGTGTTTAGGAGATTTTCAGATTAAAAGGCATTTAACTACTATAATGCAATGAATTGAGAGGATATGATGTAATATCTGTGTCTTTTTATCTCACTTGAGAAATGATTACAGGTTTGATTCCCATACAACTCCAATTACTGTATATATCAAATACAGTAAGTTTTCAAATTAATATGTGATTTTTCAAATTATTTATTTTTCATCTGTAAGAACATGTAAGCTTGCCTACTTTTTAATTATACAGGGCAATGAACTGAATGTCATGTCAGGAGTTAAGATATTAGATTATGATATTTTAAAATCTGTTGCAGAATTTGCTTCTCTTAAAGCATATTTCTGCTGCAGATCTTGTTTCCTAAACCTCAGCTGCATTAGAAACTCATAAAATTTTCCATCTATTCAACATTCTTCTTCAGTTTATTTAAATGGATCCTGCAATTTCTGAAACTTTCACTTGTTAAATAAATCATGTAATTTAAACAAATAATTTGCATCTGTAAATATACTACAGTAAAACATTTTGAGTAGTTTTCTGAGTATATAAATATTATTTGCTAAGTTAAAGTCAACAAAATGTTGGCTATAGCATGAGATACTGAAATCTTCTTCTCAGTGGGTAAAGTTTTCAGTGTTAAATCCTCTCCATTGCACCTCTCCAAGTCACCTGCTTTCCTCATTATTTTCATTATTTCCTCTCTCTTTCAATGCCATATTTGTCCTCTTAGTCTTTCTCCACCTACCACCACACACAAAGATCTGATAACAGCTGAACAGAGGTTAAATATTGTAAAGATGTGTACTTAATGACCAATAGGAGGAGGGAAGGAAAAAAAAAAATAAAAGTTGATTTGAAACTAAAGCTTTCTCTCAGTGGTACTGTTAACTTGGATCTATTACACTTACCCAGCTGACAGATTGACAGTTTTAAGGAACTTGAAGAAGCTTAGCAGCTCCTTTGGAATATCTACCTTTTTTGAAACATGACTGGATTAGATCCTCTAAAACTTTCTCATGAAGAAATTAGTGACAAGTGTGTCTTTTCCATGGATAAACAGCTGAATACTTGTTACAACAGAATTCATCTGAAAATAATTAATTCTTTGTTATATACCCAGTTTGATTATGATTAAAATGATTATTAAAAGGAATTGAAAGAACAATAAGCATTTTTATTGTTGAAGCTATATTGATAAATATTAGTTCATAAGAAATGTTAAAAAATATTTTCAGAGAGGTCATCTGAAGGAAAAAATAGGAACATTTTTTTTCTCCTATTTGTGCCATTGATTGACGATAACAAGATTTCCAGCATAAGAATACCTCATTCCTATAACAGGTTTTTGATAGCCTCTAAATAACTTGTCTTTTTTGCAAAGTAAGATTTACATGCACATCCACAAGCAAAGTCCTGGAATTCATAAAATAATTTTGCATGCTCTATGGGAGGTCTTTACATAGGCAGTCATCCACAGTGAATGTGTTGAGAGATGATGAATGGTTTCACAGATTTAACACCTGGATATAATTTGTGTCTGGGAATTCTACATTTTTAGGTTCATATTGCTAACTAAAGTGCTTCCATGTTTAGTAAAAATAATTTACTTTTGGAATAGGTAAAATTAAAAAAATAATTTTTATAATCAGGCTTGATGAGTTTGAATAAACATAAATTATGAAAACACACGATGTTTCCTCTCCCAAAAACTCATTAATAACTTCTGCTGTAGACACACCAGCGAATTCAGCTGAGTGTTAAGGAGACAGTAATTTCTGGGGTAAATACTGTTACTTGATTTTATTTATTTGTTTTGCCAGATAGTAGCCCATAAATAAGATACAGTTTTGTTGATCTGTTATTTTCTAATAAAACTACTTCACAGAAAACAGAGAAACAAAAAACAAACTAATAAAAATTACCTTTCTCCAAGTTCTCTTTGCAAAAACCAAAGCAACATAAAATTATCCCACATTATGTATATGTTTTAGGGCTCCCAGGTTGGCATCTAGTAGTTTTGGTTTTTTTCCTAGAAGTAAATGATTTGGGTTTTGCTATTACTAAGACTAGTAGTCTCACCCAACTACAAAACAGAAAGGTCTGTATTTCATAATGTTGCTTTGAAGCTTAAATTTAAAATCATAATTTTCTCAACAGCATTTGCATTTTTGTACCAGGTGTTTTCATCCAGATTATTTTACAGGAAACACTATTTTCTGTTAAAGCAGGGGGAAGGGGAGAGAAAAAAGGGCTCGTTGTTTCTGACAAACCTACACCGCTGAAGATTTTTCTTAAGGAAAATCATTTGCATGTATGGAAAGGATTGTGTTATGGAAAGTATGCATTAAGGAAAAGCACTATGCATTGATAGCTCTTTTGCCAGTATTGTTAGCTTTTATTTGCCAGCATTTCTGCCATTTTCCTATTTTTATTTTTTCAATAACTTGTGTTTTACTCTAAGGGACCAAGTACACATGCGAAGAAAGTTTAGCAATAAAAGGCAAGTATATTTCCATATTCAACACATGCTGCAGCTAGTACTGCACATCATAGGCAAAACTAAGCACAGACATTTTGAGTAATTTCTGATGAAAGTGATATAGTTATGATATAGATATGAAAAAAATTGTTTTGAGGGATGATCTGCTGCAGTGGAGACGATGCTCAGGGTAGGATATTCATCTGGATACCAAATCACTTCTTTTAGCAGCTGGCTGATGGCAAAAGTTTTCTCTTGCTGTCTCTCCCTTACATGCTTGCCCTCTGCCTAAAGCTCTATCTTTTGTTTGAAGATGCTGAAAAGTAGCTTTTAGTGCTAGAATGGATATATGACAACAGTTATCAAACACTCTAATCTGTCTTTTGGGAATTAGTCTTAACGTAATTTGTGAAACGTTTCTCTTTCATGTCAATAGAATTACAAAATCTGCTGAGCTGGAAGGGACCCACAAGCATTATTACAGCAAACTTCTGGCTCCAAAGATCACATCATGCACCTGAGATCATTGTCCAAACACTTGAACTCTGTCAGGCTGGTGCTGTGACCACTTGCCTGGGGAACCTGTTTGAACCCAACCGAAACCTTTCCTGATTAGCTTCACACTGTTCCCCCAGGTTCTGTCACTGGTCACCAGGGAGAAGAGATCAGTGCCTGCTCTCCTTCTTCCCCTCATGAGGAAGGTGTGACTGCAATGAGATCTCCCCTCTGTGTCCTCCAGGCAGAACAGACCAATTGACCTCTGCTGCTCCTCATATGGCTTCCCCTCAAGGCCCTTCACCACCTTTGTAACCCTCCTCTGGATGCTCTTTAAGAGCTCAATCTTTTCTTTGCACCATAGCACAGGAGCAAGACCGAGCCATTTCATTTACCAGGCAGTCTAGGCTGGTATGACAGGATTATGCTGTCTGACAGAAAGTATATCCCACACATCACAGAAGAATCCAACCACAAATATTCAATGTCCATTTACCACTATCAGAGCCAGAATCTCATTTATTCCTACAGTAATGTGCAAAGGTTTACTCGACTGGAATATTCTGTAACATCTTCATATCACAGTCTCTCTTCAGAAGTGAAGAAGGCTGGTCCTTTACAATCCTCAGCAATATCATGTGGGCTTGCTACAGCCTTCATATTTTATCTGTGAGGACCACTATTTTGGTTGGAGGACCGGTAGGGAGAAAGGGGCAGCTCCCAGGACATGAAAGAGTCAGAGAAATTGAGAGATAATTGTTGCATCCAGTAATTTCCAGCCTTACAGCTATGAGAAGCAGTCACAACATTTTTAAAAATTCAGCTGAAAACAACCATGATTAGCTCTCCTAGGAAATTCAGAAGATACTTTATTAGCAATTCTTATCTAAAGTAATTATTTCAAAGACCAGCTACCAGGAAGGAATTACATCAGTTTAAAGGTGAGAATAATGATTTTGTATTTATGACCAAATATTTTGACATTTTCTTGCATTCCTCTGTTCTTATATAACTAAGTGAGAAGGTTCCTGCACACAGTTTGTTGAGATTGGATGCACTTGACCACAAAGATGATAACAAGCAGAATGCTCTCTCCCCATCACTATGTGAAGTGCTTAATTAGGCTTAGATGAAAGCAAAGAATAATAAAAAAAAAAAAGTTGGGAATTTTCACACCATAATAGGAAAAACTTATTTAAAGTAATCTTGGTACAATCGAAACTGTCATGCAGCAATTACTGATGTTAAGAAAGGTTTAATATTCATGAGTTTCACTTAGAAACAAAATTAAATAAAACAAAGGATGTCCTTTGGTCTAAAAGAAAGAAAAAAAAATTCAACCACTTTAAGTCAGAAGTTTGTTAGTAGCAACAGTGACAAATATTGTATTTCAAATTACCACACTTGGCCTGCCTCATTAAAAATAATAATGGAAATTTAAGCGTGAGAACTCAAAGGATTTTTAGCAGTTCAAAATAAACATAACAGATTGAAAATAGAAATTCTAGTGCCTTGTTCCATGCAAAAGACAAAAGTGTGTTAGATAGAAGGGAGTATTCACTGTCACAGATTATACATCCCTCTAGCTGAGAGGAAAACAAAGACTCTGTTTTTACAGAGCCATACAATAAAAATAAATCGTACAGAGAAGTCAGTTTCTGGCTCTAAATATATGTTATTGAAAGAAAATTCTGTCATGAATAGAGTGTGTACATTAGTGTGATAATGGAAAAGGGGAAATGGCACCATTTTGCTACAATGAAATTCCTCAGTAATTTTGTAAATGTAGGACATTTATGTAAATTTGCAGATTCACAGTATTATTTACAAAATATTGAACAAGATAATTCTATGTTTCCTTAGCTACAGCATGTCAGTTCTTCTTAGAGTACAATTAGTACACTATTTCAAATTTGATGCATGTAATTTAATTTGCTTTCATTAGCAAAAACCACAAACAACTCCCAAAACAAACTCAAGCCAAACCCAAAGCAAAATAGCAGAAACAAATAAAAACCCCACCTTTCTCATGCCCAGGCTTCTTTCCAGGATGCTGTGACAGATGAGAACTATGATTAAACATACTATTGGTAACCTGGGGGAAAAAAAACAACAAATCAAGCAATCGAACAAACAAACACACAAACCACCATAATTTGTTTTCCTTTTAAGGGAAGATGAGAAAGCAAGGACAATGTCACGCACAAAATTTTTTAATTTATTCCTATGCTTAATTTAATCTTTTGTCACTGCATTTGCACAAGTATTAGTCCACCAAAGCTGTATTTCTTGTTTCTCCAGACTGGCATATGTTTATTTCACTCTTTCCAGCTACATAGCTGCCATAAAGTGTTACAAAATCTTACAGAGGGGTTGTAAAATTGATTATACTTTAAGAGATAGTTTCATCTAAATATATGTAGTCATCTTTAGTGAGATTTCCTTAAGTTTTTTGTTGTGATCATGATTCCTCTGACCTATATTTTGGATATAGAGCCATATGACCATAGAATAATTCAACTGGGAAACTATCTCATCAAGTTTTTAGTCCATCTTGCACCAAGAGATGTGCTGAAGTCAGAGCTACTTAGTCAGATCTGCTCAACTCTGCTCATGCTACATCTAGCCAGGTCTTAAAAATCACCATTGCTTTAGAATCTTTAAAAGCAATTTGCTCCACCATTTTGCTATCCTTTGGGGAATTTTCTCTTCATCATATCCAAACAATGTTTTCTTTTCCAACATATGTCCATTGTCTCTTGTCCTTTCACCACACACAGGTATGAAGGGCCTGGGTCCTTCCCCTTGCAGGCAGTGGGGATCTGATGTTCAGTTCTCCCCTGCAGCCATCTCCTCTCCAGGCTGAACAACCTTGGATCCGTCACGCTCTTCTGACAAGGCACGTGATTCAGCCCAATGCAGACCCTGTGCTATCACCTAATAATCAGTGCCCATGAAACCCAACCCACCCAGTTGCCTGTTTCATTCCTCTTAATTCTCCACTCATCCAGAACATAATAATCTCCATTTGGATTATGTTCTGATGTGGGTAAAGCAATTCAGATCTGTCTAAAACGCTAGAGGACTTTTCTGCATTAATCATTCCACCAGAGGTTTTATATTGCTACTTTTAAGAACTGAGTTCATATGATTGTGAAGAAGCACCAGGGTAAAAATGAAATGCAAATGCATGAGTCTACATAGGGCAGAGAATGACCTATTGAATTACTTATCTCTTTTGCACTAAGAGGTGATGTTGATGAGGAACAGATCACTAAACCACACATTTATTTCACTCCCTTTCCTCCTTCTCAGGAAAATGGAAAAAAAAGTATGATAATGTCAAAGAAATCTCAAATTTACACAAAAGTCTAAATTTTAACTTATCCTTGAGAAGAAAGAGCAATTATTTATATGCTTAAATCTTTAGATGTTAAAAAGTGATATCTAGCCAAAGTTTTCTTCTTTGAGGTTAATTTTTGTTAAGTTCCCCAACTACTAAACCCAAGATTATTCTCAATTAAAAATTAATTAAAAATACAGTAGAGGAAATAGACATGGAGGAAACCAATTAAATTACCTGGTGTTCCACTAAACAGTGATGCTATTGTAGTTCTAGTTAATCTGTCATAACTATATGAGAAGCCAAAATTTTAAACTTTCTATGATGAAACAAAGAATTTGTCTCTCTTTAAAGGTCCACTCTTTGAAGAGCTAAAGAAGGATAGAAAAAAACCTCAAAATTTTTATTAAATGTTTCTGTTCACAATTATGATTTTTGTGTCTGAGAATTTCTTCACTTAAGTATCAAATGTCAGAAAATACATCTATTCTGAAACAGTTTTCATAACAAAAAAAATCTGATTCTGTATAAATCCTTTGTTCTTAAGCTATTAACATACTGTTTTTCTTAACATTATATTTTTTACTGTACTAAACTTTTGAAATTTGCTTTATATCACTGTTTCTCTATTTGCTTCCTCTGAAAAGTAAAGTTATTTGCCCTTGATAATATTTATTAATAATGGATTTCTAGTATGTGATGTTAAAGGCAATTCACTTATGGAGAGCATTAAAATATCAAAATAATAAAGTTAACAAACTGAAAGTATTTTTCTAAGGTGTAGTTGAGTATACTCTTGGCAATACATACAGTATGTCATTTCTGTTTTAGTGAAATTTGATATTAGAGAAGAAAAACCACACTGAATAAATGAAAATATTTTAATATAATTTATTTAATAACTTTCTGGACCCTGTTAAAAACTGTAATAATTGGAAATTATTAGATGAATTTAGGATAACATTATTTGTAGCAATTGTAAGAAATTAAAATATATATATAACTAAAGGAATTATACTTCCAATAATAATAATGGACAGAGTACTTACTTGTTGCACATGATTTTTACAATCAAACAAAAGTCCTTAAAATACAGGGTGATAGAGTATAATGTTCTTTTGGCTTCCTACATAATCTTATTTATCATGTGAATAAGTTGAGACTAGGATTCAAAAGATTTGTTTTTCATCACACACCAATATGAACATCATTTGCAAAGACTAGGAAAATTGTAGTACACAAAATCACTACTCATGACAGAACAACCAATTTTTAAAATTAAGTAAACTGGGAAATTATGCACTGTAAATTACATGCGCGCAATAACTATTATAATTTATTTATTAATGAAAGCTGTTGTCTCATCAGAAACGTGACCTCAAACTTCTATTTTGCCAAAGTGTGTTAAAGTCTGCTGAAGCCCCAAAGTGGAATAGATATTGCCAGGACCAAAAAGATTGAAACATGCTGAAGTGTTTGATGTACCATACAATTTTTTGTGGCCCTCTGCCAGCTTATTCTATGTGCATTAAATACAAATAAATTGCTACCCTCTCATAAAACAGTAATTTCGGTACTGTGCAATGATGCTGTTAAAATGTGCCTAACACTGAACAAACGATGGAGAACCAAATGTTTGATCTACCGAGCTAGAAAGCTTGTTTAACAGTGAGAATGAAATATGGAAATAGCTGAGGTTCACTTTTCTATCATGAAAAAATCACTGAATCTTTAAAGCTTTTGATTACTCTGGAAGTTGTTCTTTGCTCTGCATTGAAACCAGACCCCTTAGTTTGCAGTTCTTCCTCTCTTTCTCCCTAATGGAGCAGCATTTCTATAATAAGAAACTAAATCAGCAAAGCTAATGTTTGCATATTTAGGGATTTCCTTCAAAAGTGCCTCATCCTGGCAACACTTTCCTTGTTAGATCTCACAAATGCATAGACAAATGCTCTGACTCCAGTCATAGTATTGCTGTTGAAGATGACTTCCAGTTTTGTGGAAGGAAAATATTAAACAATGAATCCTGTCCAACTTTTTTCCTAAAATAAAGAGTAATCCTTTTTATATCTGCTGCAATCACAGAGTAAACAAAAGCTAATCCTGATATGTAATTCAGAACAAAATGAGCCTTCTTCCAGTTAATCTGCCATTTGATGAGTCATTTTCTGTTTCCTGATTGTTAGATAGACAAATCTCCTGCAAGAAGGAAACATTTCTCACACCAAGGTGAAAAATATTGACATTTTAAGCCTACTTAGGATATATATTGTCAGTTATGAACCAGCATCTGTTCTCAGTAGATGCCGGTTCACTCTTAAGGACTGTTCTTTTACAGAAGTGGCTTTGTCATTATTTAAAGCTGGGGTATATCACAAAATTAAACTAATACGCTGACACTAGTTTTACTGGCTGTGGCATCATCAACTACGAAAGCATTTCTAATTTCTTGATACCAAGGCTTAACATCAACGTTAGTCATTGTAGCCTATTTTAAAAACAACAACAACTCCTAAAATAATGTTAATTTGCGCTAAACAATGTGTTAAACATTAATTCCAACTGCATGATTCAACAGAGCATCTATTGATCACAATTGTCCAGAAACTAATTTAGCTTGGTGTTGTCATCATATGTCAAAAGTCCCATACCTTCTCAGTAATTTCTCATGGACATTTCCTCACAGCACAGCCAACAAACTCCAACTCTCTCCTCACCCAGCTACCCCACTCTTTTGTAGCACTCATCTTCTTATTGGACACAGCTGTGGCCTGTTAAGGGCAGGCCTGTTCCTAATCTTTGGTGATTAGCACAGCTGCAACTCCTCAGGGGTGAGATTGCCTTCTGCACTTTTTTCTTACATTCTATCCTTCCACAATTCCCCCTTTTCTTTTCATTACAAAGTTGCCGCATCTCTAGAAAGATATGTTTGAGTAAATTGATATTATAACATATTCACATATCTCACCTAGGACTAACAGTATACAAATATTCAGGCAACATGTCACATTAGGAACATGCATTTCTAAGTTCTGATTTAGTTTTGCTTTTCACAATCTAGAACATCAACCTAAGGCTTTTCTTTCATAAACTAACATTGTGTTTACTATCCTTTGCAGGGCCCTATGCAGAAGATAACAAACACAGTACAAACATCTTTTGTGTAATTTCTATTTAACTTTGGAATGAGTCTCTGTGCTAACTTTGATTCATTACCCAAACTTACATTACATATTATCAGAAACTCCTACACTTAGACTTCTAGAATATTGACAGTAACAATAGCTGTACAACCTTATAACACAACTCACAAGAAAAAGCTAAAGGCTATGTATTAGGCTTGTAACAAGTCAACAGTTACCTAATTTTATCAATAGCTATAGAACTTGAACAACATCAATCCAGTATCTGCTGAGTGTACTTATGCTTATGGAATATAAATTTTCACATTTATGCCTAATCAAAGATTAATAGTTGCAATTCACAAACAAAATGCATGTTTCTTCAGCTAAGGAATAAACCATACTGAATGATAGAGCTACTCTGTCCCCAGCTCCCATTGCTGGTTTAATAATTCTCTCCTTCCTTTTACAGTTCTTTGCTGTATTAGTTGGCCACTGCAAGCCTCTCTTGCCCTGCTAGGTTTTCCATGTAGATGAAACAATCTGTTCTTCCCCTAATCTGTTATTTCCCATTGTGTCCCTAGCAGCTCACCTGTACTCCAGGTGTCGAAATCTGTCAGGTCCGGACCAGGCAGCATCCCCCACTGCTCTCAGTGCTACGCTGGTCTCCATCTCCGGCTGCACCTCGCCCTACAGCCCAATCCCAAATCACATCAGGTTACTGTGGAGATGGCCACTATACAGTTTTAGAGAGCTTCTTTTATATATAGTCTGCTCATGTAGCTGCAACTTTGCCATTGTGTCCTGCTGCACACTCTGCCATTCAGGGGGAACCTGGAACCTCCTGGGTCCCCTCTGGACTGCAGCCATACCTGCAGGGGGCACAGGTCTTGCTCCAATGCACTAAATAAGCAAAGTGTGTAGGGTCTGCTCCTCATATCCAGCACTCTTCTTCTCAGGGGTGATATCTCATACCTTGTCCTGACTTCTAGGCTCCCAAGTCTGCATGGCTACAGCTCATCTGGATTTTTACGCACCCATGCTCTTGATCTGCCTGACTCCACTGTCTTATTTCTCTTAGGTCTGCAGTACTCTTCCTGAATCACCTCGGGATCACATCACTTAGCATTTAAGTCCTTTTCCCCAAACTACAACAGGATCACCTCTTCACTGCTGTCTCTACCTGAATCACCACAAGATCATGTCAGTTTAATATTTAAGTTCTTTTTCCCAAACCACCATGGGATCACATCAGTCTCACCGATTACTGTCATCATATTTCAAAAGTCCCATACCTTCTCAGTAACTCCTCATGGGCATCTCCTCACAGCAATAACTCCTTCTCCACAGTACAACCACCAAATTCCCAATTCTCTCCTCACCCAGCTAACTCTTTTGTAGCATTCATCTTCTTATTGGACACAGCTGTGCCCTATTAAGGGCAGGCCTGTTCCTAATCTTTGGTGATTAGTACAGCTGCAACTCTTCAACTGTGAGACTACCTTCTGCACTATTTTCTTACATGCTATCCTTCTGGATAGAATGAAAGAACTGAGCAGAGATACATTAACTGAATATCATCTATAACTTGAAATCCCCTAAAATTTTCTTAGATCCAGCATCGCACCTTTAAGGTCAATAAGAAAGAGCTTGAGCAATAACCTAACCAAAAGGAACCAGAGATGTGAATCTAGAGGATTCCCAGAAATGTCAGCTAAATCCTTAACTTTGCACAGAATACATACCCTGTGTGCCCTACCCCAGATTCACAGTGTTCATCAGGTGTATAACACACAGCATTTAAAACACAAATTACCTTTTCACACACTGAGTACTCAGGTAAATGTCTGAAGGGTAAAGAAGGAAGTCTGGGTTTCCTCTCTTGTGTGTGTTTTGTTTCTCTGCTGTGATCTTCCTTTTCTTTCTTCTTAATTTGGGTTTAATAATCCTCCAGCTCAGCTAATGAGAGTGTTCTCTGACACATTGCTGAGAACTGCTGAGGAGAGAAGCAGCTAAAAGCAGTGTTTCATACAGCTTGATGCTTCTAAACCTTGCTTGGTTTTTGTTAAGCTCGTAGGAGTGAGACTGTGCGTGTGTGTGGCTGCAGGACTGTGGGCATCTCTGTGTGTATGTACTTCCCTAAAAGAAAAATTGCCAGTTAAATGTCATAACTAGCAAGAATTACTACAGTTTAAGCTTTGTGTTTCTTTTCTTTTTATCAACTTTTCTTCTTTTTTCTTTTGGAAAACTGGACTGCAATTTACAGTAACAGCAATGGCTCCAAGCTATCTATCTCGCATGCCTTATTTTTTTTTTCAATTATAGTTGTTTTTTTATTCTTAATACATTCTAAAATAAAACCAAGCAATGAATCATGCATTATATTGAAAGATAATTAGAGTACATAACTGAAAGAAAAAAACTACTGTTAATATTTAAACAAGATTTAACATTGGCTGTTGTCTCCTCATGCTTGCTTTCTGCTCTTTTTTATATTTCTGATAGCAGTTTTTTAAGTAGTTACTTATGGAAACAGGTGAAGCAGAAGCACAAATCTTTGTCAAAACCAATAATATATACAAAAATATTTTTTTTCCAGTAAGATAACAGTTCATGAGTAACATGTTCTGTAATGGTTTTCAGATGCTCCATTAATCTTGGTATAAGGCTGTATTAAGACTATGAGTAGGATTCATGTCATCAATTAGACATCTTAGCATAGGTATTTCCTTAAATACCTAGATTATTTTTTTTTTCTTTTGGCATTTTTCCGGGTTTAACAAAATGTCTGTGCATTAAAATAATCAGGTGAAAGAAAGAATGAGGTTTGTTGAGTTTGGTATTTTGTTTTGCTTTTTTGGGTTGTTGTTTTTTTTTTTTTTTTTGTGTTGAGGCAATAATCACATGAGAAGTGAACTTTAGGCTTTTGTAGATAGAAATTTTCTTTGAAGTTTCTCTCTCAGTTCACCATCTGTAAAGGAAGATATAGTTTGGATTTTTTTACTTCACATAAAAATAGTTACGCTGTTATCTGGAGTTCTTAGCTCCAAAAGTATAGAATTGTATCTTTAACCAAATTTGGTTTATTAAATGTTTTATTGAAAAAAGCAAAGTGTCACATGTAGTTATAGGTTTACGCTTGAAAAATGAATCCTGTCATCTGTTTCTTATGTATTATGCTTAGAAGGATCAGCTTCTACAAAGCTGCATGTATTTTTAAACCACTCTCAGTAAGCTTGCAAAGGAAATAATCAAAATATACCTGCTGTAAAGAGTGGCTCACATCTAAATGTGCTGGGTAATATAGTCTTTAAACTTTGTAGGTTTTTCAGAAGTACATTTCTTACAAAAATTGGATGCAAACGAATCTCCCATTCTACTCATAGGTGGTTGATAAATTTAAAGCTTAAGATCTTTCAAGGATCTCATAGAGACATGATCTTACAATTTCTGAATAACAGGTAAATATTAAGTGCCAAGTCCTTTATGTCTGTTACTGTGTTTTCTGACACAGCACTGCACAGACAAAACTGTTTTAGCTTTGTCATGCAGCCAAGTCCCAGATCACAAAGGCAGGTCTACTGCTAAAAAAATGGAGGTTGGGGAGAGCTGCCTGGTACTGAGGAATGTTTGGAATGACCTTCCCTCAAGTTGCCTTGACTACACACAATGTAGAATTAGTGCTAAGTCCACACTGAGTAAAGATCAGAAGGAATCAATCCTAGGGATATTACGAAATAAGCAAATTAGGGTCGGTTCCAGACTACTTGCCTAAGAAGCATATTCAGCTTACAGAAGAGGAGACTGAGGAGTTGTGTCGGGGCTTTCTCCTGAAGTGTGTGAGAGAGGGAAGTGCTGATCTCTTCTCTCTGGTTTCTGGTGATAGAGTGTGATTGAATGGCCTAAAGCTGCCAGGGGAAGTTCAGATGGGATATTAGGAAAAAGATCTTCAGTAAGAGGGAGGAAAAGAACTGGAACAAGCTCCCTGGGAAAGTTGTCATGTCCCCAGGCCTGTTGGTGTTTATGAAGTATTTGAATAAGGCTCTTACATAGTTTGTTTTACTTTTAGATTGACCTGTATGGAGTCAAGAATTTAAGAACCCCCCAGATCTCTTCCAACTCAGGATATGAAATGATTCTGTGAGAAGGGGCTTTGTACAAGGCTTTCTAAAATTCATTGTTGTAATTGTCCTGGTCACAGACCCTTACCTGACTCCAGAATTGTCTAGATAGACCTAGTATACTGATACGTATGCTAGAAGGACCTTCTGATGATAGTGCTGCTCTTGACCTGCTCTTCCTAAACTGGTGGTGAATGTACCTTGGTCTGGGCTTCAGAAACCATGAGACAATTGAGCCCAGGATCTTAAGAAGGTTTTGGGAAGGAAGCAGAGGAGTGAGGATTCTGAACTTCACAACAGAAGAATCTGGTTTATTAAGGGAATTTCTAGGTCTAATTGGGATTACTCTCTGACAAGTAACCATAAAGAACAAGGAAAGCTGATGAGGTTATGGAGCTGTGTCTTTTAACCCCAGGGAGAGGGGGAGGGAAGGGGTAGGGATCCCACTAACCACGCAAGGGGGGGACAAATGACACCTGGATGGTCCAGTGTCCCCAGGGCTGAGGGGCAGCTTTTGAACTTCGCCAATCACACAACGCCCTTTCTGGAATGCCAAGATTGACGGACAGCACTCAGCAAGGGGAGCAAGGGAGGGGAAGGGAGAGGGTATTGGCACACCTGGGGAAAGAACCGGGATACTGAGACAGGCTATTACATCACACTGCAACAATGTTATATTGATTTTTTCTTTTTTTAAAATAAAACAATATGTTTAATGAAAGAACTCATCAATAAGTCATCCCACTGTGGACAAAGAAAAGCAGAAAACCTACTTGAAAAAGCAGGAGCCTTGTTTATGGACTAAGACATAAACACAAAGCATGAGAGGAAGAAACTAGGATAGGTAAGAAAGGACTACACTACAATTCTTGCTTAATGTAAGCAGGAAATCTGTTCTCATACCTCTGTGTATGCCATTTCAGTAAGGAGAAACACGGCCTGGATACAGTCTGAGGAATGGTGGCTGACTAGGACCCGGGAGTTACAGTGGGCACCAAGCCAAGTATGAGCCAACAGTTCCCTCATTGCAAATGGGATGAAGGGATGAACTGCTTGCTCCATTAAGTGCAAGTGCATCCCATGGTGCTTCAGTAGGAGTAAGTCTAGCAAACGGATGGAAAGCTCTTCTGCTCAGAAGGCCTCGAAGAGGAGGCCTGAAAAATTGAAGAAACTCCAGTGGGAATCTATCAAGATGATCAGGCTTAACCATACGGCTCAGGAGGAAAAATTGAGGACACCGGACTTTCATGGTCTGGGGAAGAGGGGGCTATGGGATGCCATAGCAGCAGAGTCAACTGCTTGAATGTTAGCTCCAAAGATGGCAGAACCAAGATATTTCCAGTACTGGCAGAATACATAACAGTGGAAAAGGCCAGAAATCTCATTGGGGGAGGAACTGGTATTAGAAAAATTTAGGTTTAGGAGGATAGCCTAAGGCTCATAAGAAAAAATCAAAATATAATAAAGAATAATTTTTGAGTATCAGTGTCTTTGGCATAAACACCTGTGCTTTCCCCATGAAGACGTGAGGGATTTCACTAACTTTGCAATTCTTAATCTTACATGTGTAGGTGTGCTTCCAAGAACCGTTTCTTCTTGGGAAGAAGTCTGATTCTCCAAGCCTGTCATTTTCTCCTCTTCAAAATTGATGGATTTCTATAATAGCAAAAGAGTTCTTTTTGCATGTAGTCCAGGTGGACAAATATAAATTATAAAATTGGCCAAGGCAGTTGTGGCCCAGTGCTTTAAAAGGAGCTCATTACCTAATGTACCATGCAAGAGAGTCAGTCACCCATGGATACAGCATATAATGTATCTCTGGTTCAGCTTACATTCAAAGTCTGTATTTATAAACCAACATTTGTTTTCATTGTAATTACCTTCATATTCCCACCTACTTAGTGAAAACAAATGCATAAAATTACAAAGGACTAGTATTCATATTGTCAAAGACATATTGTAGTGAATAAGAGGTAATATATGTTGCTTATATGTCCCACTTACTCTACATGAAAAAATGCAGTATTAAGTGAAGTAAATAGCTATAAAATTGGCGACTTTATTGTGGTTAATATTTCTGTATGCAATTTTAAATGCCAGAGTCTGTTAGCTTCTACATTTTAAAGAAATATCTGTATAAATTGCTATATTTGTGTAGATCAGGTGCTTGTGTGTTCCTTTGCAAAAGAGTCTCTGAGGCATAATTTTACTAGCAGGCATTATATTTGCACAAGGAACTTGAATGTCAGATCTGAACACATTATATGGTCAAACTTAAATGATATGGCTTTAGTACATTTTTTTTTCTCTCTCTGTAGATCATGTATATGATGACTGGAAGCACCACAGCCTTTTTTACAACACATTTTAATGGGAGTATTTGTAGTGTTTTTTTTGTTGTTGTTGTTGATTGATTCGGGGGATTTGGGGATTTTTGTTTTGTTAAAAAGTGCAAACATCTCTTTTGCCAATTAAAGGATTTTATCCAGAATTACTAAAGAGATCAAAATAACTTCTTGCAAGCAAACCTGCAAGAGTTAACAGGAGCACAAGCCATTACTCTTCAGGGATGAAAAAAACCCTACCAATCATCTGATATTGTTATCTTACTCATGTGAAGTAATTCTTGTAGAGAGACCTGGTGGCTGCAAAAGTTGTGTCTAAACTGAGTTGATCAATCACAGGATCTGAGTCTTTCAACTCTTCAAGTGAATGTTACTTATTTTATGTAATCTGTAGCATAACTTAATTCCAAGACCCTATAAAAAGAAATGACTGTGTCTTGGTAAGTGCTTAGGTGTTAATTTTAAAAAGAGAATAACTCAAAAGACAAGAGATCCTGGGAGTCTTCTGGCGTTCTCAGGACTCCTCAGCCACCTTTGACATCAGAATTTCCTGGGAGATGCAATCCACAACTTTCTGCGAGTAGCTGTGGTTGATACACAATCAGAGTCCTCTAACACTGATTGCACGGCTCAATGGCAGCCCCAAATCCCTTCGAGTGTGAGAAGATTCTCCTTGTTCAGATGATGTTGCTTTAGGGAGACTCTTACACATTTAAAAAGTTGTCATAAATCCTTCCTCTTTTACTACTTCTCATAAGGATCCTTGTCTCACATAAAGGAGATTATTGTCTACAGGAAAGCAGCTGTCACTTGCTCCCAGATGATTCTGAGCTCTGTAGCAGCTGAACTCCTGCCAAGCTTGGACCTTATGCTTTTTGCCCCAAATTTGCACACTGAAGATGCCCAGACATGCTGTGTTTGCTCAGCTTACTCTACCTATTCTACTTATCTGATGAGCATTCAAGTCTATGAAAAATGGGATGAAAAATGGGAAGAAATATGTCTTTTGAAAAAAATATTGTAATAAAACATGTTTATTAATTTAACTTTTTTTTCTTTTTTTTAGCTGAATTATTTTATATACTTTCTTGCAGGATATGACCACTGAATAAAAATGGCACATAGTATCAGTGTCTTAATCTGTTTAAGAATACTACAAATAATAACCACTGGAGTGAACATGCAGCTTAATTCAGTCTTTACTTTCTGAAGAGTCATGTAGGAAGGTGTCAGGGGATTGCTATGAAAAATGGTATTCTCTCAAAAAGTAGAACTTTTACAGACTACCCTTAACAAAATTCAGTATTTGATCTGAAAGATTGTAAGGCTTCATAAGGGTTGTTTAGGAATAAGAAGATAAGTAAGGTGTTTAAGGTTTACCTAAATAATATTCTCTTAATAAGACAAAGTGCTTATTTTGGTTCAAGCTCCAAATTAAATGTTAAATTAATCTTTTGGTTTTTTATTTTGTTTTGCTACTGCAATACAATTTGCATTTGCTAAGCTAGACCAATATTTGACCAGTTCAAGGAAGGGGTAGACAGAGGAAAATGTCATCGCTTCACATTTCTATTACAGGCAACTATGGTGCATGATGAATGCATGTTTCCCTTTATCAATCAGTCCTTGCAAACCAATTTGCTTACATTCTGAAGTGAGCTGCATTTACAAGGGGGATCAATTTTTAAGAGGATTATGTGTCAAAATAAGATGTAGTTTAGTAACAAACAGATTTGGAGAAGCAGCTCAGGATAATAAGTAGCTGAGCAGTCTATTGTATGGCTCTTTTTTTTTTTTTGTCTACCTGTTTTCTTCTCTCTCTGTTCTACTTAAAAATTTAATAAAATTAATTTTAATTGCTTTCACTTTATTCAATGTATGAAGTTGTTAGCTGAATAGATTTTTTTTCCAACAACACAAGAGTTTGTATATTCTAAGGACTTTTATTATTTAGTAGTAAATAGGTCTGCATTTAGAGTAATTTGGTGGGGTTTTCAAATACATTAAATAACAAAACCAATACAAACAGCCCAAAACTATTGTAAAATAAGAAAGTATAGTATTAACTTACAACTGCTATATTCAAGAGAGAGTAACAGATTAAGCCTTCCCTCATTTCCATCTTGCAGTCACTGGGAATTTTGCTAATGACTACTAAAGTAGTCACACCAGTCTTGTAATGAACAAAGAACAGAGATACCTGAGAAAATATAATTACATGTTTTCTAATTTATCTAATATATTTTAAAACAACATTGCAATACAAGAAAACAGTCAAAAAAGCCCCAAACAACTATGGCTTAGCCAATGATCTATACACAAAACCAAATGCCTGGATACGTAAAAGCTTTTAATTTATGCACATTTTGCATATGTAAGAGTGCCTGTAGGAAGCCTATTACACAATCATAACCTGAATTTTGTTTTGAAATTACCCTCTTTATTTTAAAATCATATTTAAAAACAGTATTTATTATATCTAATATTTATAAAATGTAGTAATTCCTCATTTAAGCACTTATTTTTTTAGCCTATTCTATATTGTTTTGTGTGTAGATCTCCTGATTAATGCATGTTTTTTCTAAATATTGACCTGTATTTCTGGATTGTTAGTCTCATATATTTTGGCCAATGTTTCTGAAAAGTCTTATTTATCCTTCTGACTAGAATTTTTAGCTGCCTGTATTTGATATTGCACTCCTTGGTTCCTTATTTGTGAAGCTTAAAAAAGTACCTTTTAAGATAAAATTGAGATCAATAGACATAATTATGTAAATGAAAACTACTTTTCAAAATTTAGCCAAACTCTACATTGATACAACATGCCTTTATTTCAACACAATCATAAGTTTTATGAACTATCAATATAGTAATGTCTGTCCCTTTAATTTGTGTTATAAAAACATCAAGATGTAATGATTAAAGATTAGATTCAGCTGACAAGATATAAAGATTTTCACCTTGTCTAGACAACAGATTTTCCCCACAGTGTCAGTCAAAGAAGCAGGCATCTCTACAATACTTCAATACAAAATAAAATGTCTCAAATTTCAGGCAAACAAATGCTAAATTCTATCCCTTGGGCATATGAGATGTTGCTAGTGCATAAACATTTGGATTTACATGATCAATACCTAAAACCAAAATTAAATAAATATCATATAATTATCTGGTTTTGTATGTTACAGAAAGAAAAAATTAAAATGGCTGCTAATGATTACAAATAACTTCAAATTTTAATTTATTTTTCCACTGTGATTCTAATATTGTGATCTTAGCTTTTTAACTCTCTTTCTTACTAGTCATGCAGCTTAAGATTGCTCTATACGTCTCTGTCCAATAAAATGAATTTTTATGGGCTGAGAGCTCCAAAGACAACCCTGGAGGGCATTACACTTATTCTTGCCCAGCTATTCTGGCTCCCTGGCAAACTGATAAGGATGACAGTAGATGGTGATGTGTGCTAAACCTTCCTCTACTGATGTGTTTGCTGCTCTGACTGTCCTCTTGTCAAATCTTTTTAGAGGAATATCAATTTACTAAAAACAAGTGGGGTTTTAGCTATTTAGAAACTAATAAAGGAAAAGATGGTGCCAGTCCCCTGAGAGCAATCATTTGATGTGTGCCCCTGTCCTACCCTTTCTCATAGCAGCCTGTGGGTAGTATCTTTCTCTGAGGACCAGCCTAGAAATGTCATAAAGCTTGGGATTTACTTCTAGTTAAATGAAGGAAAAATCATCTGAAAGTCATTTTTTTTGTGTATCAGTGACTTGTTTCACCGTGTTTATAATTAAGATATCAACTCCTCAGGAAAACATCCCTCTAAAGGGTTCATCCACAGAAATATTCCATTCCAGAGAGAAACCAGCAATTAAACTGTCAGCAATGAGAGGAGAATTCATGTGAATTAGCATTAAACTAAAATATTAGGCTTGATTTAAAGGAGAAGTCCATCAGCTCTGAGGTAGTAGTACATTATAATATCACTGGAAATGGCAGCTTCACAATACACCATCTCTGTCCTTAAATCATTATGGCTCTCCTGCCACAGGACACCTGCTACCACCGTTAGAAATCAACAGATGTTTGTGCTGTGCCTCAGTGGTTTTTATAAGATAATGTAAAAATAAAAATAATGCCATTATTTATCAGAATGAACCTATAAACTCCATGTCTAAATGAAGTCTTGCTTCAACATGAAGCATGCTGTTTCTATGAAGACATTATAATACAGGAAAGTGGATCGTGCAAGTTCATCTAGTGGGCTGAATTCTAAATTCAAGGCAGAAAGTTCAAGGTAACTTTCAATAGTTGGAAAGTTAAGGAGCTACCTCAGTCCTAATGAACTCAAAGTGCACACACTTGGGAAATGAATCCAGAAAATTTAGCAGCATATTAGCATCCTGGCTTATTAAACATTTTTCATTTTGCTAGTTCATGAATGATTGTGATTCAATGAATTCAGTCAGTGGCTGAATCATCAGTTTAGCTACTAAAAGTTGATGAAGATGTTGATCTTGATGAGAGAACTGATGTATTGCTTCTTAGTATCTCTGGAAATAGAAGTCATAGAAGTGACCTCCTTTAGCTGTGGGTAGTTGGCTATGCTGTTGCTAAGGCAGTCATAGATATGACAAAATATTATATTGATGCAAAGGTGAAGAAATTACTCAGTCAAATACATCTGAGTTAAAATCCCTGTGCTGCCTTAACGGTTAACAAAATAAATGAGATGGTATGTTTCCAGGACATAATTAATCTTGCCTTAATGTAGGTGTCTTAAAATTTTCTGATTAATTTTGCCTGATAATTGTCCATTTCTCCCTTCTTAACCTGAAATAAAATTAGGAAGACATGCTTGTGTACAACATTAGTGCCTGAGGATATGTAACTCATCTCTAATATTAATTATAAAACTTACAATGTCATATTGTTTTGTTTCTGTCTTCTTATAAGAAAAATTTCAGTGAAGATGTCTTAATATGCCAGATATAATTTACCTATCATTGACAAAAACCACAAATTTTTTCAACTTTGGATTATGTTCTGAAATGATAACAGGTCTAACAATTTTTAAAAATTATTTTTTGTTTTTCCTGGTAGAGCTTTTAAATATGAATAATACTTCAACTGATTGCCATTTTCCCAAAACAACAGCTCTCACTAATTTCTAAAGAATATGTGGCCTTCCAGTTACTACTTTAAAATTTCAGATTCACAACAGAGAAAGAAGTAACCTAACTTTACTTCCAACTCAGATTTCAGTAGTACATGACATTAGTCTAAAACACATTTTTTAGAGATAATGGCAAAGTCCAAACACATACCCAAAACTGAAAGCTTAGAACTTCTCTTGAGAAAATTATTTTTAAAACAATGCTGTAGGCACAACATGTCTGATTACAGCATTTTCCAATAAGAGATGAGAAGTTACAGATGATGCCAAACGGATCTCTGTCTTTTCACCAAGTAAAAGGTAACATAACCCAAACATCAGAATCATAGAATTGTTAAGGCTGGAAAAGAGCTCTAAGATTATCCATTTCAACCCTTAACCCAGCACCATCATGTTCTCCACTGAACCATGTCCTCAAGTGCCACATCCAAACAAACTTTGAACACTTCTAGGGATGGTTATTCCACTACTTCCTTGGTGAGCCTGCTAGAATGTCTGACCACACTCCCAGGGAAGAATTTTATCCTAATATCCAATCCAAACCTCTGCTGGCATAACTTGAGCCATTACTTCTTGTCCTATGACTTACCTAGGAGAAGAGAATCTTTGCTACAGCCCTCTTTCAGTTACCTTTAGAGAGCAATGAGATCCCCACAGAGCCTCCTTTTCTCCAGACCAGACATCCCCAGCTCCCTCAGCTTCTCCTCTTCAGACCTGTGCTCCAGACCCCTCACCAGCTCCATTGCCCTTCCCTGGACACAGTCCAGCACCTCCATGTCCTTCTTCCAAAGAGGGACCCAGAATTGAACACAGGATTTGAGGTGTGGCCTCACCAGTGCCGAGTACAGGGGACAATCCCTGCCCTGCTCCTGCTGGCCACATTATTCCTGATCCAGGCCAGGATGCCAATGGTCGTCTTGGCCACCCTGGGCCCACTGCTGGCTCATGTTCAGCCATCAGCCCCATGTCCTTTTCTACCAGCTTTCCAGCCACTCTTTTCCAAGCCTGTAGCACTTCATAGGGTCATTGCAACCCAAGGGTAAGACCCAGCTCTTCCCCTTGTTGTACCCATGCGTTTTATTTTGTACAAAAAAATCAGTTAGGTCTTCTGTATTTTATTATAATGGTCTTGAATAATAAGAATACTATTTTTTTAAATGAAATGCTGATCAAGATTCAATTAAGGAACAATAAAAAATTTGAATGATGTTGCAAAGCTTCATTATATATTGAGTAATGCTGACATAAAACAAAATACTTATGACTTTTTGATCCTCTATTTATTGGCAGTGGACATTAATCACATTCATGGTCTTTTTGTTTACTTGACTTGGGACAGGATCATGTAGCATTTGAACACAATAGTGAATTAAAAACATATTCGAAACTAGCTATCCTGCTACATGCTTGATTGTTAAAACCTATTTTCTGTCTTAAATCCCTCAGCAAAAAATGTGGTTTTAAATCAAAAATTCATTTATAACTTCACAGAATATTTTGAAAATTCTACATCTAATTTTATTAGACATAACTCAATTTACTGTAACAAATTATGGTTTATTGAACTCCCATAGTACAGTTACCTATATCTGTTTACATATATTCCTGTATTGTGGACTTATGTTATGCAAGGTTCTATTTTTAGACCTGGATGAAATCAACATGTCTCCACCTCAAGAGTTGCAGCATCTAAATCCAGTTTTGCCCTACATCTTTTATTTCCACATTCTCTACTGGGAGATTTAAGCACTCATATCTGTGCTTGAATTTAGTATATTAATTTAAAATTGAATTGTTTAGTATTAAACTGAACTGAAAATCACAGAATTTCTTGGAGAAGTTTGGTTTATATTCTTTAAATTAATATCACATATCCGTAGACATTTGCATTCTAGAGACTTCCCTCTAAGATTAGTATATGGACTCCAAAACCAGTGACAAGAAATAAATACTTCAGGACATTACACTCCATGCATTTTTAACTTCTACTAAGACAATGTGGATCATCACTTGGACTTAGCTGTTCCACTCCACTGACTGTAGAAGGAGCATATGTAAATAATAATATAGGTGTGTCAGAGGTGTCTGCACTGCAGACATTTGCATTCAGCCAGGTGGACCACCACCATCCCTCAGTCCTTCTTTGTCTCTCTGGAATTCACAAGATTCTGTTTTGTATTTTTTTTCTTATGGGATGTTATATTTCTATAATCCTCAGCAGGTGCTCAGGTTGCTCAGAGAAAAGGGAGATCAAGGAATCATAGGACATGTGGCAAACATACTTTTCAGTAGAAATTTAGAAAGCTTTCTTCCTGATACTTTATTTGCTGCTTCCCTCCAGTGAGTGGCAAATTCAAATGAAGAATGAAAAGGATTATACTAAAGAAAGAACTCTGAATAATCTCCCAGGACCCAGCTGGGTGAAGCATTATTCACTGTTCTGTGTAAAAAATGTGAAGTTTTAATTTACAATTTTAAAATACTGTGGTAAAGCTCTGTAATTCTTCCTCCTGAGATACACCCCTTGGGAGAGTACAGCTGTAAACTTTGCTGCTCTAGGAAGTCAGACCAGTCAGCCATCACTGCCTGTCCTTTGCAAGCAGTTGGAATTCTTTCTCCCAAGGCTTATATATGGCTTTTTATCTCCTAGAACTAATCTCAAACCTTGAATAAATTAAAAAAATACTGTAAATTAAATACTAAAGAAAGCAGTTTTAATGCATTAGTTTTTATGTAGGTTCTCTGGAGATACTCTACACACTATTAAGGAATTATGCAGAGAATCTTTTTCTTCTGTCGTCTATAGCCCCAGGCCTATTTTTTTTGTAGATGGTAAAATTTCTTTAAATATTTTTATTGCACACACACAACCATAACCCATGTTGTAAAGCAGAAACAATTTTTTTAAAACTCAGATGAATGAATAACAAACATCTCCGTCATTCTATTTCTACATCTTCCAGAAAATCATGAGGGGATACAGTTCAAGTGCGACTGCCAGTACATTTAATTCTTACCATGCACATGAGGGCTCTGGTGCTATAATATCCGTGTGATCATTACAAATAATCTTAAGTCTAAAAGCTCCAAACACCAGCTTTAAATCACTAGTTTAAAGTAAGTAAATGAATAAATAAATAATTGAATAAATGCCAGGGCATATTATTGTGTTTCAAGTACATCATTTATCAGAACATAATGTCATGCTGGTTTTAGATATAAAATTATCATCATCAATTGTACATTAGTAAGAAATTAAATCATTCCTCTCTTAAGAGGTCAAAATAAGGCCTGCGCCACTGTGAAAGTTTTAACTAAGAAATTATAACAATAATTTTTCAGAGAAATTTTTGTTTGAAAACAATAATTTGCTGTAATCTAATCAGTGTTTGAAGTTTTGCTAAATGAGTTTCCATATCCTCCTTATGTGTAATTCTGATGCAGTAGAGTAACTCAGAATGTCTCAAGTTAGAGGGATCATAGCTTTCCAAGAGTTTGCAAAGTACATTGCTCTAGAGAGAACAGAGGGGACCCTCACTGCACGATGCTCTCTTTGACAGGAGGATGAGGTATTCTTTGAAAAAACAGTCTTGAAACTGAGTTACCCTTCCAGTTAAGCTGCCAAACAGTACTTTGAATATTTCACCAAAACTGACAGGTTTTGCAAAATGTTTTGCTGTGAGTAAATTGTTCAGGTTTTTTTTCAGGGGAAGAAAACATGTGAAACATGTGGCTTTTTTTTTTTTTGTTGTTGTTTGTTTGTTTGTGGTTCTGCTGTTGCTATTTTGATTTTTGTTTTGGTTTTGCTTTCTTTTCCTGGAGCTTTAAACATCATAACGAATTTTTTTAATAATCCCAAGATGATTAGATGGTATTTGTAAGGCTGTCTGGGCACTGTGACTATAAGAAAGTGTTCCACTGGTCTGATTTACCAGCACAGATCCCATTCCCCATCAGGCATGTAGAAAACATATTTAGCAAATTATGCTTCTGCTTCTCCTTCATACCCATACTGTGTATGCAGCAGGCGACCTGTATTGTGTCCAGATGTAAGTAGGGACTCCTTGATAAGGTGAATAATTTACCACACAGTTACTGTTAAACTCCTATATCTGATATTCTTGAATCAATAAATCTATAGCATGGAGGTAGAGATGGGAGTAACACATTAGCCTTGGTTTTGGTAAAAAAATAGTAACTTGGGCATGTAATATAGTTCATCTTGTTCAGAAAAAAATTCAAAGTGTATTTTTGATCAGTGTTTTGTAAAGTGTCATCTGGACAAGGATTTTTAGTTTCTTTGGCTAACCTTGAATTTTGAAAATAAAGGTAATAAAGGTGCTATATGATCTTCACTGAGAGTATAACCTGGCTTATTTATCAGCATATTTAAGGTGTACTCTGTCAAGACTGGCTTCCCTTTTGCTTTGGTTCATTTCATCTCAAGTCTGTTCTTAAAATCAAAGTGGTCCTTGGAAATAGTGCACACAGAAGCAATAGCTTCTTCTATGCAGAAAACAAATAAAATATTATCATTCACTATAAAATATTTCATGTTTTTGATACATACTCCTTGACACATTTGTTTATTTTTTTAAAAAGCACAATTTTTCACCTTGAAAAGAAATTTTACTGTGGCTGCTGTATCAAGAATTTATTAAATATATAACAGTTATCTTACTTGTTCTTATCTTTCTTGTTCTCTGATGACAGTATCTTGTAAAGCATATTCAGCATGCATTTAATAACTTAGTGGGTTTTTTGTTTTTTTTTTTTTTCACTCTTTCTTTTCAGGCACATGTAACTTCATTATTTTCTATAGCATTTACATCTTGAAGGTAAACTTGTCATTTCTCTCTGGACATCGAGACATTTCACAGTAAGTAGATGAAAAAACAATACAAACAAATTATTTTACATGCCTTTGGATAAATTTGATTTGAATTTTTAAAAAATTTCTTGAGGGGCATACATTTGACTCCACAGTTTATGACACAGATGAAAAGGCACCAAGCCTTGAACACCTTCTGAGGTGTGAAAAAATTCCAGGTGCTTCTGTGGGTTCAATGTTGTGTTGAGTCATGTGCATCCATAGTGAACCATAGTGTTTGCAATTCCATAACACAACATATCATGCTCTTTGGGTTCACTTGCATGCTCATGGAGTTAAGTGCTGCAGCCTTTTGTTTTGTATCTATTATTCTGCATCCTTTCTTTTCCTTTGCATTTTCCTTCCCTCTTCTCTTATTTGAATCCTGACCTATTTCTATTTCTTTTAATTCCTCCAGAGAGTGCTATTAAATATTTTCCTACATCATAAAGTAACATGAACAGTTCTCAGTAAAGCAATTTTCTTGAATATTACCATTTCAAACACACTTGAAAAGGCTCTAGTGCTCCCCATTTTTTATGGGATTAAAATTATGAGTGAGGTTTTAGTACTCTATTTCTTCATCCCCAAATTGGATGTGGTCCAGGTTTTGCTTTTAAGTGTGACACTATTTGTGTGACTACACTTTGTGCTGTCTTTCTTTGTGCCCTATATTTTCTTCTTGTTATACGAGAATAATGATGCAGATTTTATCAAGAAATTGCTCATTGCCCTTCAGTGGTCACACAGTCACAGACATGTGAGCATTATAAATAGACTTCAAGCCCGCACAGTTATTTTCTTGTTTTCATTGCCAAACAATACCACATATTAATGTAATTACCTTCATTCTGACTACCTTAATAACTGTTATTGCTCAGCAATGTTAAATGTCATGGCCATTTACATCTTTCTTGAATTTAGAAAATGAAAATCTGTTATATTGTGCAGTCCTGTGTTTGAGCTTTTAACCGTGTCACTTTTTTGTTTTCACAAATTTACCACTAATATACAGCTGCAAGCATGGACAATTCTAGAATCTAAATGGTTACAGTTTTTATATTTACTATAAATATCATGCTATGTGCATTACTATTTCCTAATGGGTGGATAACAGCTCCATCCATTCATGTTGAAATGTCAGAGAGAATCACATTATTCAGAATTTTGTTTCCTTTATTTTGTCAGTAGGAGGGAGAAAATCCCATTTTCTATTTAATTAGAGAGAAGCTCTACTGCCATAGACAAGGAGACTGACAGTTTTGTTGCATCCTTTAGAAGTTATGATACTGAAATAGACATGACCTTGGGATCTTTGTTTGTTTTCATGACGTACGTTAAGGAAATAAGAGAGATCTCAAAAGAAGGAGGAAAGGTAAAACAAGATATATGCCAATGGCCATTAGGGTAAACTAGGATAAGAAAAGATAAAAAGGTACACAGACCATACCTGGTTTTGTAGGAAAAATGCTCTTTCTCTTTTCAGGATAAATAAGATAACTATCTTCTTAGTGAAAATCTTTAAATTAAAAGAAAATTTCCAGGTAGTCAAGAGCTCAAAATTAAAGCAGGATGTGCATGATAATTGTAACTAGCATAGTGAACACAGTGGTATTACTACACTACAAACACAAATTGGTTGGAAATGCTTTTTTTTTTTTTTTTTTTTTTTTTTTTTTTTAACCTGTATCTGATTCAACATGGGATAAAAAAATAAGAAGGGTTTGAGCCTCTATCAACTGTCCTGTGTTTTCTTGGTCCAAGTCTCTTGGTGCTACAGAATTTTGGTGGCGTTTTTTTATCAGGGGAGAAAGAGTGTAGCAAGACTGTACCGTGAACTTTCTTACTCTTGAGATGTGTCTTTTCACGGTGAAGACATAAAGCTACAGTGCCTGGGAATGATAGATATATGTCAGAAGAGAATTTGCTGAAGCCAGGAAATCCTTTGCCAGAAATTTTCGACTGGGTTATGGTTCATTTGTAGCAGCTGAGTGGTACAATGGGATCATAACTGTATTTGAGAATCTGGCACAATATTTCCCTGAGGTGCTTCCCTTTCTGAAGTAGCTGAACTGCTATGGAATTTATATATTTCATAATCCATTATAGCCCTAGAAAACAAAACAAAAATCTATGGAATCATATTTTGTCTATTTATAGATCTCTTTAGACCTCATTTATAATTACTGTACATATAAATTGTTTTTAAAAAATTTTCTGATGCTTCCTTGCTGCATTTCTATGTAAATATTTTTTTCTATAAATAGTTTTTAAAATTCACACCATCTAGGTATAAATGTTCAAGTCTTTGAAGTCACAGTCTTAATCTATAGATAAGAGGCAAATCTCTGGCATTATATCAATCATATTTCTGGAAAGATAGTTTCGCACTCCCCCTCCATCCCCCGCCTTAAGGATTGGTGTATATTTATGCTAGTAGTTGACAAGATTGCAATGTTGCTCTTTCCTATTTTGAATATGGATCTACAGTGCTGGTTTGCCACTTCAACGCACCAGCATTTGTTGCAGAAATTCTCTACTGTGCACATTTTTCTTGGATTATTAACATTGATTCTCACAAAGTAACAGAGAGGAGGAAAAAAAAAGAAAAAACAGGTAATTTACAAAGAGCAGAAAAACTATATGAAAAAACCTTTCATTTTTATTTCTTCCTCAGGCTGGTTCATAGTGTGCTGCAATGTATATCTCAGAAAAGTACATATAACTCCAGTTTTCCAAGCTGGAAAAAGGCCTAATTATATTTATTTTAGAGGAAAAATACCAAAACCATATTTTTCCGTTCATTAAAGAGGTATGGTAATGATTAATATTTTTAAGACTATCTGGATTTTCATATTTGTGAGACTATCTAGATATATATTCATATTCCTTCAGGTACATGTGAAACAGCTGCAAAGACATGAAAAGCTTATTTTACAACAAAGTAAAGCATCTTATGAAATGTTTTGGCTATTAAAAAGTGAAGCAATCATACTGATACTTGTATTTATTTCTATTCAGAACTTTCTGTTTGCATTTCTAACAGCTAATCTTCCCTAAAGTAGAGATTTGGGTTTAGTTTATGGCAGCAAAGGGGAAAAAGCTGCCAGAAGTGATTTTAATCCATTAAAAGAAGCTTTATAAAATGATGGAAACACAAATTACAAATGCCTTTTGCCAAATATCACTTTCTTCTCATAATTAAATCCTAACACACAGTTGTCCTTCTGTTAGTTACTAAAAAGTCTAACTTTTATTTGTTTACTTTGCAGAATAGTTTTGCTCATTACTATTCAAATCTGTTAGGAGATATCAAATTAAGGCAGTATCTTATGAATAGCAAGCCATTCTAAGAATACAGAAAGAGAAAAAACGTTTTTAAAACTTCTGCAAGCTTCTGAGCTCTTCCTGAGAGTTGTCAAGAAGCCCCAGCTGCCCCTGAAGTCTATGGGAGCTGCAAGTGCTCTTGACCTCTTTAGCATCCCAGCCCTGAGCACCTGGCGCTCCTTTTTATGCACCGTGTTTGTCTAGGGCTTATAAGGAGTCAGCCCCAAGCATCTGTACACATTGCATGCTGTGCTGCAGTGTAGAAAAGCCTGAGTTGCCCATAAAAGAGACAGTTAGAGCACCGGAAGCCGTTTAGAAGAAATTTAAGGGAATTTGATTTCCTGAGGTACCTTTTGGTGTGCATCCTGCTGGCCAGCAGCCAATTCTGCTTGCTTCAGTCAAAGACAAAGGGAAAGGGAGGCCTCCTTCAGAGGGTAATGACTGCACTGGAGGGGTTTTTCCCACAGGGCAGGTGAGGCATTACAGGAAATGTCACAGCTGTGAAAGAGGCATCACCTTGCTGCCCAAGGGCTACCCCAAGCCGTTCTTTGTGAGCAACTCTCACTGTCTTTTCACCCAGGTGTTCCTGAGCCATGACTGCTGGAAAGGTTCACTTCCAAGGGCAGGGACAACCACCAGGAGGAGGCTGTTCTGTCACATGGAAAGCATGTACTCTGACTTCTCAGGGGAGAGGAGTACAATTAGACAAAGCCTAGAGGCTGACTGCTCATAATAAAATGATTCATGTGGTTTGCAGTTTGTTTTCCTCTCGCTTTTCTGAAGAGGCAGAAGATAAGCATCCCGGAGCACCCTCCATTAATTATCAATAGAAGTTTATTTCAAACCATGCCCCTACAAGATGAGAAAATAAAAAGTGTTTCTGTGCACAGACTTACCTGTTTCATGTGAGGGAAATACAGTAACCGTACTCCCTCCAGGGAGACCCTAGATGAAATTGAGCTATATAGCAGATGCTGCCACACAAAAGTTCTAGAGCTGTCATGTATGGCATCTTCCTACCAGCATGGAAAATCACTATCTGACCTACCCACAGTTCTTTATTTAAAGTCACTCTCCAGTTTTTTGGCCTTTGTTCTAAGGTTTACCTGCATTCAACTGTGCAAGTGATTCAGGTATTTACCAACGCAGGAATAGAAAACCAGTCCAATCATTGAGAGAGAATAAAAAAGAATAAACCAATGATGAAGAATTCTCATTTTGACTTTTCTGTTTTCAAAATTGTCCTAAAAAGCAGTATCACCTGCTTTTAATAATACTGATTAGGAAAGAACTTGTTTCAACTGAAAATAGTGAGAAATTTTCCAGGCATTTTCTTAAGAGGAAAAATTGTTTTCACTGTTTCTTTTATCGTTGAAGGAGACAAAACAGAAAGCTTTTATCTAACAAAAGTAGGTGATCTCAATCCAAAAGGTCTGATTCAGTTTTTGAAGGATTAAAACTCAACAAAAATTTGTTTCCTATATCTCTGTCTTATGGACATGATCTGGGCAAATAAAAAATGAAATTATATTGCATCTGAGATACCTTACTGGAGAGAAACTCATTCTTCAACCTGAAAAAGCAGCGCTGTCACTGAGACAAATCAGTTCTCCATTTTTGTTTATCATTAGGCTCAATGAAAACAAAAGCCCAGGTAAGAATTATGGAATTCATGACAATAAATTATGTATGTGTTTCACAAGAAATACATATTAAAAAAACCAAACAAACCCAAAAACTACAGGTTTTTTTTTTCTCTATTTTCTTTCCATAGCCATGTAGAATATAATGTTACACAGTACTTCCTAGAGATTACTAAGAAAGAATACTTCCTCTGAATATTGGATAGTTGTAAATTTTTATGTTATATTTGTAAGTTTTAGGAAAATCATGAGTTTATTTCATTTTTGCTTTATTCTTTATTTTATACATCTATCAAGTTTCACCATTTTATCAAGATTTTGAATTATCCTTAGTTTCAGAAAGTACAAAGGCATGATGAAATTTAAGTTGTTTGGATTTTATTTTAAATAACTTATTTAGAGCTGGAGATAATGTAGCAGTTCTGAAATTTTATGAATCTTCACTGAGCCTTCCTGAACTCTACATGGATAAATGTTTTGACAAGTTTTACTATGGTTTTCACTCATATGCAATGTGGTTTGTCCTTTTGAATTTGTTGTCAGACTGCTAAATAATACTCTTCTAATTGGTGACATTAGTGGTATAAAATCATATTTCAGTCATGTTAAGCTGTGAATGTTGCTAATTATTATTCTTGTTATATATTTATTTTATATCATGCCTAGGGAAGCAATCAAATTGCAAAGTGTGCAATAAAGGTAAATTACTATGAGATCACAGAGGTTGTCCCTCAAAGGGGTAAAAAGTCTGGGCTGACGCTATAATTTACAAATGTGTATCACTAGAGGAGTTAATTAGCATGAGTTCCAAAATAGTAGGAGTATTTCCTCAAATAATAACAGTGCAACAGTGGATGTGGCTTTGAAAAGATTAAACTGACAGTAACTAAAAGTGATGATCTTAATGGAAAAATGGGTTAAAAGTCTGTAGCAACTAAAAAACTTTTCTTTGATTCTTTTTTTTTCCACTTCCTTCGAATTACAATAGCTAAAACAGCTTTATCAAACACGATGTCCTTCTGTGTTGGCCTTCTAGCATTCCACTGAATGGATGTAAATATTGGGAAGAAAAAAGCTGCTAATGATCACAGTTGGCTCAAAAGCCAGGCTGGAACCTTGAAAAAAATTCTATCAGTTAGATAGGAAATTGGAGTTTAAAATAGCACTTCTTAAGGACTACAGGGATTAAAAGAGTCCTAAACAGTAGTAAAGCTAACATAACTAATAATTAAAACTGTAAGTTCAAAAGTCATTTTTTGCACTATTATGGGATTCCTAGAGCTCCAGCACATGCAGTATTTCTGTAGAAAAGCATCAAACAAGCAGTTGTTTAAAATCAGGATGTACTGTCTTTCATAACGTTAGTGATATAATTAATAATTCATTAAATTTAACTGCCATATGGAAAAGCCTTCAAATGATAGCAGTAAAATCAGCCTCTCAGAGTGCCACAATGGAAAGCATTTGCTTATTATATTTATTTTTTTTTAATAAATCTCCTTCTTTTGCTTTGACATTATATGAAGATTAATTTTTAATTATTTCCCAAGATTATTAATTCAAGTCCTAGTTCATCAAAATGTTCCTTGAATTTCAAAGCAGATCTTGAATTCTCAGTACTTTGTTTTGTAGAAGCTTTGAGGTACCTGAACTTATATACTTGAAAGAAATGAGGGTTAATCATAATGGTGTTGTGCTTCTTACCTTTAAGTAGCTTCTGGTTAATTTAGACAACTCTGGGACACTGGAGTATAATGAACAAAAAATGACATCCAAAAAGCAGAGCACCATGCAAGCTCATCAGACTTTCATAAATAACATAAGCAACTATTGTAGATTTACTCTTTTATTTAATTAATGGGCTATGCATGCCTGGAATGACTAGCCTTTCACATTTTCTTTCTGTTAGTTTTCTAATATGATCTATGAGATGAAAATATATTACCCATCTTATTATGAGTGTTTTGCCTTTAGGGAAAAAATGTAATTGCATGCATTTTGATCAAATTTACCAAGTAGAAATGAAAGACACTTGTTTGCAGCGCAAGAAAACTCTATTCCAAAACTAAGCAACCATTAAAATTGCACATATTTCTTCTGTTCCTTGTCTTTAAGAGCAATCAGTACTAACAAAATAAATGTCCTTCGTTCATTTTAAGTCAGCAAAAAGGCAGAGTATTCTAGTGGCTTAGTCTATAACTTGCTGTGGAGATAATCTTAGTTTAGTTCTTTGCTGTGCTATGGATTCTCTCTGTTATCTGGTGTAAATTGTCTAGACATTAAGGAGCAAATGCTTAATAATGCAGATTTGAGCCTTTGATAACTGCTTTGGGAATAAGATGCATGACAATTATCTAGTCTGCTCAGTGACACAGTTTCCCCAAGTCTTTGACATAAAAGGATTGTTGCTCATCTCAGCCCCTTTCCCAGCCTTTCTGTGTGGGAATGCACACTGCAAGGTCTTTATAATCCCCCACAGGCAAGACAAGCCTGCTCTGCCTTCATTCTGAGATAACTAGAAGCGCTGCTATTTTTGTATGCATAGTGTTTAGACCCTGCCACAGAGAAGGATTTGCCTGCATCAGCTAAGTACTGCAGCAATTACTCTTAAGTAGTTCTTGGAGAAATTGGTGCATATGGCTATCTTACTTCTGCCCTCTGAAAGCATCCTGTCACAGGTATGGGTCACAGTACTGAGCATTTTCACAGCCCAAACACTTCTGTTCTTTTAACAGAGTCTGTACACACACACACAGACACACATATAAATATATACACGTTTATATTTATCCTTGTATGTGTGTCTATATATATGTGTGACAAAATTCCAAAGCATAAAGCCAACCCACAAACTTGGGCACTCTTAAAATAAATTAAAATGCCTTCTTTTTAAGCTTAGAGTTTTTCACTGAAAGGCAGTGCCATTGTTTTAAGTTAATTCTTTTCAGCAGCAACTTATAATTATTTCCTGGCACATTCTCAGGCAAAATATTTCCAGATTTTCTCTCTGTTTTGCAAGCAAAGGCACTATCTTCTAATCTGAAATTTATGTTCATTGGAGAGGAAAGGTGACTGGGAAAAGAAAAATTCCTTGTGACAGCAATAGGGCTGGCAATCTCGTGTGATGTCAGTGTTGAGCTGTGTACACAGCTGGTTGTGATCACTGATATATAGAATAAAGTTCTCATGACTGTTCTGCAGTGCTTAACTGATTTGTGTCACCAGCTGGTTTATTGCCATCCTATTATGCCTTGCACTGTCACCCATCCTTTCAACCTTTTTGTTTGCTTTTACAAGCAGCTACTTCATTGGTAGCATCCAGCAATTTAATAACTGTATAAATCAGAATACAACTCCATGGTCTTTTTCAGAAGCTGTTTTGACACCTTCACAGTTTTCTTCAAGCAGGGTGGGGGCTGTCTTTTGGATCGCAATAATAGGAGCAGAAATTATGAGCACCTCATTTTGACCCTCTATGAGTAGGCATTTGAGACCCGAACGTGGTTAATTAAATTCTTTATAGATGCATATATGAGAATAATTGTTCACAGGAAATACCTGTTTATCTCCAAAGAAAAAGACTCCTAATCAACTTATGAATGAGTAAAATTCTTGCGCATCAACTTCACCTCATATGTCTAAACTGAAACTGAATCACAAGTTTCTTGTACTCCTATTCCCCAGACTGAACTTTATTAAACGTCATTATGGTGCAAGAGACACAGCAAACTTTCAAAAACAGATTTGATGTGCATCACCATCTACCTAGATGTAATATTTTCCTCTAAAAATACCTCAGTGTAGGGAATATCAGTTATAATAAGTAAATAAGAATCTTCCTTTTCCCCTCTCTTTTCTGTGTAATCCACAGAGATTCCTTTGCCTTGATTGGTCAACAGTTCTATCTATCTATCTATCTATTCCTAATCTTTATACTCATGCTTATATTTAGCATTTGTTTTTTAAGATTTTAAATCTCATAACAGATTTTCTGGTTTTCCCTCCTTCCTATTCCAATTTTCTCCCGTAAGCACAGCAAAAAGCGCCTTGGAAATTAGTGAAAATAGATATATTTTGGCAATAAATTTAATAATTGTTTATGTAATTTAATTTTTTCATTAAAAATGCAAATTAGATAGCAAAAGTGGATATATGTAATTAAGCTATTTGATTTGTAATCCTTTCTGTAAACATCATTGATAGAAAAATTGTGCCAATAGTTAGATTTAGAGTTGCTTTACATGAGTATCATTTTCTTGACATTACTTAGTATTGAATTCTAAAAATATTACTTACATTTCTATAAAGTACGAATATTGAATTTCAGAGAAAATATGTTTTACAATAATTGGAATTAATAAAAAAGCAATGTCTCTTTTATGAAGCTTTGGTTGAATTCAATTATTTGTTGACATGTCCTTTATTCCTATAGTGTTGCAATTCTGGATTCTTGTGATAGAAGTGAAGATTGGTCTGTGGTAGACATTATTGAGTTTAAAGTACTCTCTATTGAACAAAGAACATACTGGTATAATTTTGTTAACAGTGGTTAATTCTAGAAACATTTTATTTGAGGGGTTTTTGGATATCTTGGAGCCTCTTGTCCCAGAAGTGCTTCAAAGTTGCTGGGTCAAAAGGATTTTCCCAGCCAAAGTTTACACTCGCATCAAAATGCACAAAATCTCTCTCTTGTTTTCTGTGAAGAAAAACCCCAGGCATGTAGAACTTATAATATTCTTTACTCAAATAAGGCCCTAAATTTGATTACAAGGAATTCAGGAACTTGAGTCAAGGTTAAAAAAAAAAATTCCTTCAACCCCTGGTAGTTTCAAGGGGGATTTTGGCTTTTTTTTTTTTTTTTTAAATCTGTGGTTTGTGATTGTCCCTTACTTATCAATTTTTTTTTTTTTTACTTTAAGGGCAGGGGGATTATTTATGGATGTATGGACTATCTGAAGCTTTCACTGCTAGAATATGCAAAGACAATATATTTTATTCTGTAAAAAATCAGGTTTTTTAACTTTTGCATAAATTCTTAACTATTTGAATGTATCTAACAGGCAAGCATCATTTTTATGTATGCAAATGGAGATATATTTTTCATAGGTACTCTCTTCTCTAGGTATCAGATATTGGTGCATGGAAAGAGAAGTATTTAAAGAAAGATATAAAAATAAGAAAGTTAACCCTCCAGGAAAATCCGGTGAATGGAAGGATTGGATTCTTCCAATTCTTTACATAAATAAAGTATTTTTATGCCATCCTATGAATCAAAATTTATGTGCCAAGTTAAGTAGATGGTGAAAAATTAAAAGTCTAAGGGAGCAAAATTAAAGGTCTAAGGGAGCAAAACCTATGACTCTTATGCATTCCTGAAAATTAGTTTTAGATATATTTCTAATGTTGCTTATTCACTGTCACTCTGTTAACTAATTTTGCTCAAAATTTTCATTTATATTTTCTGATATACAAACCAACATATATTAATCTAACCTTAATGTTTCTGAAGTTTCTTTATTTTTCTGCATTTATATCCAATAACACATAAAAATATGTCTTTTCCTAATGGTATAGAATCTAAGTTTTCTATTTGAGAGAGATTTAGGCAAAAATTAAAATGAAACAGATTACTGTGGGTTATTTTGCTTTACTCTTGTTTTTATTTTGGAGTTTTTTTGGTTTTTTGTTTGGGGCTCTTTTGTTTGTTTTTTTTTTCAATTTTAAAAGCACTAGAAATTATTATATGCTTGCTTAGGAAGAGAAATATACTTGCAACTTCTTTATAAAGATACTTTCCAATTACTATTAAGTTTAATAGCCAGATTTCCATGTATTCAAATTGTAAGAGGTCATATCTAATAACAGTTTTGATAGGTATATGTCCAAAGAACCAGGTTAGTTAAAACTGATTTACTGTCTTTTAATATCTCAACTTGAAAAAATCCCAGTGGTCTCATGTCCTTCAAAATGCTTTTATGCCAAATAGAAATGCTAGACAGTTTGAAATGCTTTATTTTTAAGACTGAATTAATCTAGAAAAGAATGTACATGAGTAATATATAAGAAATTGTCTTAAGTTTAATGCCAAGGAGAGTACATACCTATGGAGGAAAAAAAAATTATTCTGTGATATATTCTGAAAATAACCTCTCCATTAAGTACATAAAAGAGACCTAAAGGAAGGATGAAGAGGGACTTTTTACAAGGGCATTGTGAGAGATTGGAAGGAGAGTGGGAGGCAGCTAGACTCCAACCAAAGCAGGAGAAACAGATGATGCTCCATCAGCCTTTGACTGTGTTGTTGTTGTTTATTGCAAAATTTAAGGTTCGAGACTGAGAAAAACTCCTGGCATCACCCCCACAGAGTGAGCTGGGGGAGGGTGGAGGGGGTGAAGGGCTCCCTGGGAATAAAGTGGGGAATTTTTGGAAGCTCGGTTTCCCTGAAGGCGCCGGGGAGCTTTACAGGACGGTCCCGCACTGCCACCTGCCGGCGGGAGCGAGTACAGCGCCGCGCCTGCTGCCTCTAGGGGCGAGGGGCGGAACTGCCGAATCCTCGGGGATTTCTGCCTTCGACAGAAAACACTCAACACCGCCAGACGGAAAGCTCTTGCTTTTTAAGACAAATCTAAGCGGGACTAAGTTTTCTTCTTCTCCCCTCTTACAGGTATTCCAAAACAAGCGGTTTCCAAAACATCTTCCATTAGAAGATGGAGTCGTGACATGACTGATGAGCTGCTCTTCATTGCTGCATCAATTGTTTACATGTTTTTATCTTGATAAGTTTTAAGATATTTATGTTCATATATGTTTCATACAGGTTTGTTACAAGCCCTTTTTAAGATGTTTGGTTTTTTCTCTCTATTTGATACAGTGGGTAGAATATATTCTATGTTACTGATTAAAAAAAATTACTGAGGTGATGGGGGTTTGTGTGCAAAGGGACAAGGGAATAAAAAATAAGATAGAAAAACCTCAGAAATCAGTTAGCAGAGATTGATGAATTTATAGCAAGAAACCTGAATCCTGAGCCTAATTTCCTCTTCAGGGGAAGAATCTCAAAACACAGGCTATATTCAATGTCATTCTGAAGGACAGCATCTCATAACCATCCTAGAAATTAAGTTTCAAATTGTGATCAAGCTGTATTCTCATTGTCAACTCCAACTCATTCAAATGACTATTCACTTTTCAGGTCATATTGCTATTTACATAATTGGCTGAAGCTAATATATACTAGTCAGAAATATTTTGATACACTGCATTTTCTTACTTTATGACTCATGCTTCATGCCTTGATATTTATCACAGATTGAGCTGCACAGTATAACTGTTGAGCTTGTGCCTATTTTACTGATTAAACTGAATATTTTAGTAACAGAATTTACATGTACACTGATTGCCCTGTGCTCTTGCATTTTTTTTATGAGAGGAGAAAATCTACAGGGTGTTACTTTCATGTTTTTCTATAATCTATGCTCTGTCTTCCTGATGTGCATGTGGTTAAAACTTCTTCCAATTATTTGCAGGCTTTCTCATTTTCCAGGACTTAGATAAAGTGTATATAATTCCAGAATTTAAATCCTTTAGGAAGGTGCAGAAATTAAAATAGTTCTCTTAAAAATAAACCAGTAATTTCCCCACCATGAGGAAAGAGCAGTCATATTTGAAAACCTCTCCAAGCAAACACCTACAGTTTTAGGAATCATATTTTCTGTAATTTGGGAAAACTAAAGACAATACTGTGGATGTGATAGAAATGTGGTTTTGGTTGCTATGTAAAGCAAGCCTCACTTTCCTCTGCTACAGATTTGTACTTTGATGTTTGTTACTGATTTCACAGTGAAGACTGTGAAAGCAGGTCACTGTTTGGAATGTAAAACTAATTTTTTTAATAACTTTGAATTAATTTCTGTTTTCATTTTAACCCTTTATGTTCTCCCTTGTGATGGTGAACATGAACATAATTTTGATCCTACTTATGCTTTCATAGGAAGTAATTTATTGAACACAAATACTCAAAACAGGATTTTTTCTTTTTCTGCTCATTTGTATTTATACCAAATGGGAATGCAAATGAGCCAGGAAAGATAGTCCTGCATCTTTGTCTGGATAGGCAGTGTGTTGAGTAGTCCTAGGGACAAAGGCAGTGAACTTTTGGGGATGTAAGAGTGAGAAAATCCCTTACAATTGAGGATTCTCCAGAACTACAACCTTTTTTCCTTTTTTGGGGATAAGACATGTTATCACTCTCACAGGAAGTTTCTGGTCCTGTGTTTTACTTCACAGAAGAGGCATAACCTCAGTGGACTCATAGATGAAATTGTCAAATCTAAACCAAAAGTGGTCTCAAATCTAAGTGCTTACATGCTACATTTAGCCAAGATCATAGCATTACTGAGCCTTTGTTTAACATGACTCAGTAATTTAGTTAAAGTGCATTTGTCTATAATAAAACTTCACACAGTGTTTTATTTATGTTAGTTTAAATTAAAGAAACCAAATGGAAGATATGGAAGTTATCTTTATAATTCAATCCCAGTCTTTTGGGGCAAATTTCCATACCAGCTTTTTCCTACCCAGGTCAGAGCATTAACTTGAATGCCAGCATGCTGTACATATGAAAACTCTTGGAATATATGAACTGTATGGGTGACTGTGGAACTGCTTTACAACTTATCCTTCTATGTGGATCCCAGGTACCAGGTGTAGATGAAAATGTTATTATTTATGCAGTGAGAGGAAGCTGCTGATTTTCCTGGCAGGTATAGAGAAGCTTTCAAACCTTACCCTCTTTTGGATGAATATGATTTTTCAGAAGACATTGCATTAGAATCAATAAATTAAAAATCATGCAGATGGAGCATACATCAGGACTAGAGCATTAGCCTGACTCAGGAAGTTATGAGCCAGGAATGCCTACAAGCAAGCTAATATCAGCAGTGATGTATTTAAAACCTTAGCAGCTGCCCTTTGTTGGAATATCAAAGTGCACAGTGAACAAACAGTGAGAAGTGTGAGCTGAATTGAAAACTATCTGACTGCTTTTGAAGGGGTCAGCAGCAGCACCAAATGTAGTAGGAGGACCGTGACTAGTGGTGAACCTCAGAGGCTAATACTGAATCTGGTCCTCTTTGCCCTGTTCAGTAAAGATCTGGATAACAAGGCAGAAAGTTTGCAGGCTGAGCTGAGAGGAGTAGCTGTGACACCAGAGGGGTATACTTCCCTCCACAGGGACCTGAGGGGGCTGGAGAAGTGGGCTGATAGATATTGTATTCGCAGGGAACCCCAACAAGGGGAGAGAGAATGATGCATCTGACTCCATCTTATCAGAAGGCTAATGAATTACTTTATTATACTATATTATTCTATACATCTAAAACTGAATCTGCCAAGCACTCAAGCCTGCACACAACTGCACTCCAACTGCACAGAATCTCGTGACCATCAACAGTCCCAACACACACACACACGCACACGGCTCTGACAGGCCAGGGAAACAAAACACCATTACTTTGGGTAGACAATCTCCACATTGCATTCTACTTTTGCACAAACACAGGTACAGCAAATGATAAGAATTATTTTCCTTTTTCTGAGGTTCAGAGAATGTGAAACCCAGAAATATTCTTGGGAAGAATTGTGCCTTGCTTTTCTCTGTGAAGAGAAATGTGGCTACAGATAGAAATCTCACGAGTTCAACAAGCAGAAATGCAAAGTCCTGCGCATGGGAAGATCTTCTAGCTCGGAAGAAATTTGGCAGTGCCACTGGGTAACAAGGTAGAGCATAAACTAGCAATGTGCCCATTACAAAATGGGCTACATCAATCAGAGTATTGCTGGCAGTTTAAAGGAGGTGATCCTTCCTCTGTGCTTTGTGCTGCCGAGGCTACACCTGGAGTGCTGAGTACAGTTCTGGGCTGCTCTGGGGACATGGACATACTGGATAGAGTCCAGCAAAGTGCCATGAAGATGTGAAAGGGAATGAAGCATCTCACCTCTGAGGAAACATTGAGAGAGCTGTGATTGTCCAGCATGGATGAGAGAAGTTCTTATCAACGAACATAAATACTTCAAGGGGGATGCAATGAAGATGAAGCCAGCTTCTTTCAGTGGTTCCCAGTGACAGAATCAGAAGCAGTGGGAACAAACTGAAACACAGAAGGTACCAGGCAACACTTTTTTTTTTTTTTTCAAATATGATGATCAAGTACTGCAATTGGATTTCCAGGGGTGGTTGTGGAGTCTTGATCCTAGCAGATAGGAAAAAAAATCTAGACACTATCTTAGACAACTTGTTCTTAGTGACCCTGTTGTGCAAGGGGGCTGGACCAGATGACCTGAAGAGTTTTCTTGCCAACTTCAGTCATTCTGCAATACTGTGAAAGTCATTCACAATTAAAATCTTGCTGTAATATTCACTATTGACATTATAAATGGCTACACTGACAGCAAGCCGGATTGACAAAAAGAAATCCGCATATAATTTGGATAAGTATTAAGGAAAACTCATTACTCTGTAATTCTCTAATTTCACCATACTTAGGTGCAAAATTACATAAATACGGAAGGTCAATTTCTTAAGAAATATTTTAAAAAATCTTTTTCTTTACAAAGAGGAGGGATTAAACAGTAAAGGAGGAAGAAGAATTTAGCTTTGGCATCCTTGTGAATCCATTATAACTATATGTTTTATGAGTTTGAAAATACTAGAGTTGCCATACTATAGGATGGTCCCCAAATGACCCTAAAGGAAATTAGTTGAACTGAAGTAATTTCTTCAGAGTTTAATCACACGTACTTCTCACTCATACAGTAGTTCATTTCAAGACTCTAGCCAGCTTATCTCTTCTTGTTGAAGGTCCTAATTGAGATATTAGGTTTTCTATCAGTAGGAAAAATTGCAGGAGAAGGCAGTTTAGGGAATCCAATGAAGATGGACAGAGAAAGAAGGAGATTTTTGGGAGTTCCTAATCCACCTGGAACTTGAAGGAATTTGAAGCACAAGCCTAGATCTGAAAGCTTCAAAGATCTTACAAAGTCCTGCTTTCCACATATAGTGACAGATATCCAATCAACAGGGCTTTACGGTGTTTTTTGAGCATGCTGTGCACATAATGCCATGACAAACCAGTGAGATATAGGTAGTGTGCAGGGTATTAAGAGGCTCTGTATTATTTTCAATAAGAGGTAAGTGGGTTTCATTTTTCTATATCTATTTTTAATTCCAATTTATTATTATTTTTATCGTCTCTGAAGAAAATTCTGTGTTTGAATAAAGGATACATGAGACCAGCATTATACAAATAAACATGTCTGTATTGGCACAAAAGAACTACAAAAATCTGTACGGTGGATTGGAGTTTCTTAAACAGAACAATGAAAGATGAATGACTATATTTCAAGTTTTAATGAATACCTGACTGAGGAGACATATGACAACAGCATGAGCAGAATTTAGAACAAAGGATTTTCTCAATAGGATATTAGTGATCAAAACTCTCCTGCTCAAAAATGAGACAGAGATGAAGCTTCATATTCAGCAGAACACAATACTGCCAATATGGACATCAAACTTTCTGTTTTTCAATTCCAACCCATAAAACTTTACATTCCAGTCGAGTAATAAAACCAGACTTGTTTTGAAAAGCTGTCCTCTGCCTTATCATAAATCTTTTGCTTGTATTGGTCCCAAAGTAAAAAAGTTTGTAGTAAAAGTTTTAAGTACTTTTGAAATTGCTATTACAACTGCACTGAGAAGCCATGATATACAGAAGAAATCCCACTCTCTAAGAAATGGAGATGAGTTTATTTCTATTGCTCAGATATGGAGTTAAGTTTTCATTATTTTGAGGTAGAATTTTGGTCAGAACATTGGCTACATCTATGCTCTTAGAAAAATTACTTAGTCATGTGCTTGGTTGAAGAAATGTGTAAGCCTAGGCCCTAGATTTTAAGTTACTCAAACCCACTCAGTCAGGGTTGAGATTTACAATTTGCCAACTGGAAATAGGTAATGGCTTATGCTGAGTCTTTGGCCGAGATTGGCATTTGTTTTGGAAGGTGTTAAATGGCACATGACTTTTTTACATGAGAAACTATTTTAATATTTTATTGGAACAATGAACAGTTCCAATGACAGTCTCAATGTGCACATTCCTTACCACTTTAAAATAATTATTACAGAGACAGTCCCTGCATAAGTACATGCAAAAAGAATCAGAGACCTGGAAGTGTATGTAAATAGCAGAGATCACACAGAATGAGCTTTGGCAATCTACTCTGCACTGATGCAGATTTATCTTGAATATTGTGTGCAGTTTGGGATACAACAAAATAAAAAGGACATTAAGCTGTTAGAAAGCATCCAAAGGAAAGTCACAATGATGGTGAAGGGTCTGGAGGGAAAGATTTATGAAGAACTTCTGTGGTCAGTTGGTTTCTTCAGCCTGGAGAAGAGGAGTGAGAAGAGGCCTCGTTGCAGTCTAAAACATCCTTGTGAGGGATGGATGAGGGGCACTTCACTCTTGTGATCAGTGACAGGACTTGAAGAAACAGCATGAAGCTGAGTCAGAGGAGTTTTGGGTTGGATATCAGGAAAAGGTTCTTCACCCAGAAGAAGGGCACTGGAACGGGCTCCCCAGGGAAGTGGTCACAGCACCAGCCTGACAGAGTGCAAGAAGCATTTGGACAATGCTATTGGGCACATGATATGACTCACAGGGATAGTCCGGCATAGGGCCAGGAATTGGATTTGATATTCTGCTGAGTCCCTTTCAACTCAGCATGTTCTGTGATTCTATGAAACTTCTGAAAAGTATTTCATGTGGTAGATTCATTCTAGATGATCATCTCAGAGCCAATCTAGAATAAAAAACAGAGAATCGAGTAGTTGTTCAACTAAGAACACAAGTTAATAGAATTTTCATTTTACCTACAAAGGAAAATCCTCCCTAGACTATTTCATCTACTACCAGGGATTTACATACTCAGACAAGGATTTAAATCAGTTCTTAGCTCTCCACTTCTCATACTGTGTGAAATCAATTATGATTTTTTTTGACTGATTTGAAGCTAAATTTGTTTGTTTGGGATTTTATTGTTACAGATAGTGTGAAGTAGAGCTGAGTTTACTATTTCCAGCAGAGACAGGCCAAAGAAGGGAGGATAGAATATGCATCAGTCCTGTAAAGATCAGTAGTTCTTTAAGCAAAATGCCTGTGGTGTAGTCTTCAGCTTTCCTTTCCACCAGATAGTGATGAGATTACTTAGAAAATATTCCAATGCTTGGATTATATTTTTTTTGCTGGTAGAGAAGACATTAATTATCAATATACAACTATATTCTGTAGTGATTATAAGCAACAATGAAAATGCACATCTGCACTGAGAATGTGCTGTTCAACAGTGAAGAGGCTGGGTCTTACAGATGACGTGCTACGGTTATGCTAAAGATACTGAGACATCAGTTCTGAATGAAGTCTAGAGGAGAATCTGTGTGGTAAATATCATGCCTATAAAATTTTTGGAACAAGAAAACCCCACAATAACAAGAAAGAGTCTGAGAAATCACAGGGTTTTATCCTCCACATCTTTTGACCTTCTCCACAGTGTCCAAGATATTATTTATGTTTTCTGTATTTTGTTTAATTTCATAGGAAACAGACTGATGGACTTAAACATTTTCTTGAAGGTCCATAAAGACAAAACAAAAGTTTGGTTTATCCTTTAGCAAGGACTTTAACTAAAATACACTATTAGATACAATGCTATAGTTTCACATAATATCGTCTCAGCATCTTTCTTTCTTCCTACATGCCTTGCACCTGTTTCTCCTGTGTATTCATAAATCTGCTGCTCCAGCATAGTGTTTTTAAACCTCTAAAAATCTGTTGAGATTGCTGGTTTAGCAAGCTGATGAAAATAATAGATCTTTAAAAAATATTTTTGATTCATTAGATTCTGTACATCATGTTGATTTTTTTATGTGATTGCAGAGTATGATAAAAATGCACAGATTCTGTTTTTTCTCATAATCCTCATTCCTGGATTTTCTGCAGTTGAAACTGTCTCCATCCTCAAAATTACCCCATTCTGAGGAATGTTCAGTCCCCAAGGACCAACAGACCCTTGAGTCTTAAGGGACATTTGTCCTGAAATTCCCCTAGAATCAAGAAACCCTGGAGGCAAAAAGCTTCCTAGAGATCTGAAGAGAGGGCAGGGTGATTCTATAAATCTGACCAGTGGAATAATAACATGGTGCTTGATAAGCCTTTCACACTGGGACAAGCTGTGGGAGCTGCAGGTGCTTCAGGGTCTTAGATCTGCAAAAGCCAGATTTGTTAAAACTTCATTTGCTGAATCTGCTTTTTCTATCATAAGATTAATTGCTTCAACTAAACACAGTGAAACAGAGCACTGTGCACCATGAACCATGTTAGAGCTTGTTTGAAAGTTAATATTTACAGATTTTAAACTAAACAAAGTAGCTATGCTGATAATTCATTTATATATTTTGAATGTCTGTAAAATGAAGAAGCAGAAATGATCTTTTTGACACTGAAAATTAGAATGAAAGAATTTTGTTTCTCCTTTGAACAAGGTATAGAACAGCACAAAGCAGTCTGAAGTGCATATAAACCCCATTTTCCCATGAGACTTTATCAGACCCTCTATGCTCAGCTCTCTATTCTCTCTGCTATAATGAGCATGGTATATTTTTATCCATTTATTTCTCTCCTGGTATCAAAAGCAGCATTTCCCCTGCCCATATCAGCCCATTCTCTTTCATTGACCATAGAGCAGTTAAACACTGCTAGTGAAACCTAGGTAGGGATTCCGTTTCAGATTTAAGCTGTCTATACGTTGGTGACTATATATTTGTCACATGGACCCTGGAATCTTGGCCACATTGTAGTCAAAGCACAATACAGAAAAGAAGCCTGTGGAATGAGTGTGGTGATAAGCACCAGGTGTGTGACTGAGCAATGAAATACACTGCAGTGGGCTAGAACATCCAAGTGCTGTGCTCTCAGGCATGACGCAAGATGCAGTGAGGGCTTGCATGCTCTTGGAGTCAGCTGGATGCCACACAGGATCAGAGGACAACTTTGGGCATTTAGGTTTGATTGTCATTCCTTATACTGTGAGCATTTTTTGTTTGCTTGTTTTGACTGATTGGACTGTTTTGTTCCGTTTTGCTGTCCCACTAGGCCTGTGTTCTGTCTCACACTCGTGCATTATCAGGTTGTAGGGAGCTGGGTAGATGTAAAGCAAGGGCACAACCATCTCTCCCAGAAAAGGTGTAAATATGTGGGGGAACTCACACTCACAGGAAAGGAGGACGTGCATCTTCATGCCCTGTGAAGTGTGAAACTGTAGGTTTATGTGTGAATTAGAATGCTTTGCTATTGGTTATAAAAAGGTGCTTAAAAATGTATAGGGACATTTTTGGAGCGTCTGGTATCTAGTGTATGGCAGCTATCGACCTTGAACTCTTTGACAGTTGATGTCATTGACAAATCAATAAGCTACTTCAATGCCTGATTTGATTTAAAACAGGTGCAACAAAGAGTTGGCCTGTTACACACTCCAGCAAGCTCTCTATAGAGAGCTATAGATCTAGGGAGCTATAGATATATAGATCACCAAAACTATTGGCCAAGTCAATAGAGTGCCAAAATTTGGCAGACACTATTAAGAGCAGACTTCAGTTTTACAAATCTTAGTTTTTTAACGTCCTTAAAACACTGTAACAGAACTGTTTACCTAATCATAGAAAAATGTAAGTTGAAATAGATCTCTGAAGGTCAACTAGTCCAATGTTCCACTGTTGTAGCTCTACCCTCAAAATTGCTGTCAAACTGTTCAGGACTTTACCCAAATAATTTCTTAGGATGGAGATTCCATATCCTCTTTGGAAATCTTTTATCAGGGTTTAGCAACTCTTATTGTTAAGTGTTGCTTCATTGTTGCTCTGTGATTTTCCATGCTGCAGCTTGTGACTCTGCAGTTTCTTCTGCAAGTCTATAATAAGAGTAGAAGAATATGGGGTCTTCTGAATAATCTCTCTTTAGATAGTGGGAGACTCTAAATACTTAATGGATTTTTTCTTCCCTTCCCTTCCCTTCCCTTCCCTTCCCTTCCCTTCCCTTCCCTTCCCTTCCCTTCCCTTCCCTTCCCTTCCCTTCCCTTCCCTTCCCTTCCCTTCCCTTCCCTTCCCTTCCCTTCCCTTCCCTTCCCTTCCCTTCCCTTCCCTTCCCTTCCCTTCCCTTCCCTTCCCTTCCCTTCCCTTCCCTTCCCTTCCCTTCCCTTCCCTTCCCTTCCCTTCCCTTCCCTTCCCTTCCCTTCCCTTTTGCTTTTTTTGCCTTTTCCTTATTTCCTTTTTTCTTTTTCCCTTTTTTCCACTTTTTTCACTTTTTTTCCCTTTTTTCCTCTCTCTGCATCCCCCAGCTGGAAAAAACAGAGCTTAACCTCTTGTGCCCTGGATCCTTCACCTCTTCTTCATATGGAGCAAGCCCAAACTGCAACAAGACTGATAGAATGGAGGTTTTTTCTTAGTTTTCTTATTTCAATGCTATATTAATTATTTTAACAAAGCTTTTAGTATAAATTCTTGCATAAATCTCTTTCTCCCTTTTCTCCAAAATACTGTGAAGTAGTTTGGCAATGTAGTTTTGACTCAGATACAAAAAGGGATTTGACCCCCTACAAATGCTAAGTATAAAGAATGCATTATTTGACTTTTGAGTGACAATATTAAACAATATAGTATTGTATGTTTTTAAGAAGAATCTGAAGGCTAAAAGGTCTACTTCAAAAACAATTACTTCTTTATTGTTTTAAAGTCAAGGTTAATGTGATCTCAGTGAATTAAAATGGTTTCTTTTTAGTGAATATAATCATGTATGAAATAATTTTAAACAAGAAGATGAAAACCATTTTTAAGTCAGAATTTCACAAAAGAGTAAAAACCTCAGAAAATGTATTTAAAAAAGCCATTACATTGAAAATGGTATGTCCCCCCACCTCTTTCAACTCTTGAACATTATGTACCTTTTTAGATATGTGGGTCTAAAATACTATAGTATGTGGGTGCCATTTATCATAAAGTGATGTGTCTTCCAAATAAGAATGACCCTCTGCAGAAAAAGATCCCATTATGTAGTGATGCCACATTGGGAGGCTCTGCCTCCAAGCTGTCAGGAAAACTAATAAACCAGCTAATGCAGTACACTGCCAGCATTATTAGCTTTGAGTACAAATGTTAAGGACACTTTAGCTTAGTAAGTAAAGGAATTATCATTTGTTTTTAATCCTTTTTTTTTTTTTCTAAAATAGGAAATTGAAGGAAATAATAATCTAATCAATGTAGATTAGACTAGAAAATTATGCCAGAATAAACTACAACAGACATCTTTGCATTCAATGGTAAATTAAACAAATGTACCAGTTGGAAGTTTTATAACTTTAGCAGATATTTTAAGCTGAGTTGACAATTTTAATAACGTCGCAAAACAACAAAAGTCCAATACTTTTAAGGCTCTGAGTAACTCCATTTCTCACTGAAGTCAGCAGGAGGTAATGACACTCAAAACATTTACAAATTCCATTTCTAGTACAAAGGTAGCAGCATGAACCCCTAAAAAAGGATTATTTTATACCTATAACCACAGAAGTTTCATGCAAGTTCTACATAATTCTGTCTTACAGTTTGAATGAATGCATGCAAATTTACTAATTTGCTTGTTTGGATCTGATTCTGGTTTAAAAAAACCCTTCCTTTAATTCTAGGTTAAAGTTTAACTCTTCAATAATCATGCTAAGCTGGTCAATAACATTAATTCTTGGATCAGATTCACTGATACTCCACAGCAAATTTGTAATGGTTCAGTGCAAAGAAGTCATAAAGCTGATTCATTAAGTTCCTGAGGATTCCCTATAGAACTGCTGTAATGGTGTATATTTTGGGCTTGTGCCCAGAGAAAGTTCCCTCATAAAATGGGGTTAGTCAAAGATCTCTTGCTGCCAGAATAAGCCTATAGGCTGTGAGCAAAAGCACAAAAATAACCTTAACGTGGGTGACATTATATTCATGGCTGGACTGAACTACAGCCAAATCTCTTCTGGAAAAACGAGACAGGCATTCAGTTACCCCTCAGGCTCAGCAAAACAAGGTTAGCACATCCTGTCACGTAAGTAGATGTGATCATTTTATGTATTCTTTTAAATTATGTGGGAGCTTAAAAGAATTGAAATGGCAAAACATGCTTTGTCATGATGAATGTAAGATTTAATTAAAAAAAACTAATAAGGTGTCCATAACGCCTTTAACTCTTAATAGTGCAATAGCTGCTGGTTGTACTTTATCCTCAAAACTATAAGATCAGAATATTCATTCATTAATATCTTAAAAAACAATCTTACTATTTTTTTGAAACATAAGTATAAAAGATCTTATCACTTCTGGCTTCATTGATTTACATTTTCACTTCACAGATTTCAAAGAGCTTTTTTACTTGCTTTCATTTCCTTCCATGTCCTTCAATATTTCCATTAGCAGATCTGAGAACATTAGTCTGGTGGGTTTTATTTTCCTTTATCCAGTGCTTTAATTTTTTTATGTTATTTTTCATTTGGGTTTTTGTCATCTGTCCCAGTTCAGAGTGTCCAACTTTGACTATATTTTAGCTTTTTTTCCCTAATTTATTAATCATTCCTACTCCTAATATTTTATACATATACACAAAAATTTACAGACAAACATAAACATAGAAATAAATTTATAATAATTTCTATAGATTTTAATTAGGTTCTACTAGTCATATATATGAGATAGCAGACTCACTCTGACTACCTTTATTTCTGTTATACATCTGAGCTAAAACTTTAAATTCCACCTATAATCATGGAGAAAGGTAAACACTTCCACAGAATTACTGTTTAATTTAAGTTAAATTGTCAAGGAATAACACTCAATACAAGCAAAAATCAGGTTTTTAAAGTATTGTCTTAAATATTCCCTTCCTTGCAAAACTAGTCTTGTGATTAATTTTCCCAATTTATAAGGCACGTATTAATATTTGAAAAGAATTTTCCCTTCTGAATTGGAATACATTCACTTGTTTCCTTGATAGAACAGCTCATACAAATTCCTTGCTCTCAGCTGACAGTCTGGAAATTTCTTGTGAATAAAGGAGTATTTTATTGCTTTGAAGTGTTATTTGCAATTGGTGACTGATACTTCTTTTTTTGTGTTTTTGGTTGTTTTGGTTTTTATTTTTTTAGGGTTTTTTTCCCAGATGTTAAACTGAGTTTTGATTCAGCTCTCACTGGCCTATACTTTGAATGAAAGTTCTAATTACTGTGAATTTTAAAAACCCTTCTGGTGTGTCAGTTTCAAAGCTATGAAGCACAGAAAAAGTGTTATCATCTTCCTTGTTTCTTGTTCTTGTTCTTTTCTTATTCAAAAGGGAGATTGTTTAGAAGAGGGGAAGCTAGAGTATTCAAAGTAGCTTCAGATGGTGGCGTATATCAACAACCAAGTGCGTGGAAGAGATGTGCTGCCAAATCAGATGTTCTGTTCTTAGAATACTAAAATCTGCTGAAAATGTTGCAGTAGCATTGATAATATTCTGAGGAACTGGAAAGTTCCACTAACTAACTGCGTAAACTTGTACAGAGATTGTACTATTGGATCAAACTATTGAATTAATAGCCCAACAGTAACAGGTTGTAGTCCAAGGAAGTGGACTAAAACCAAGTGACCAGAAATGTAAATTTCAAAAATAAATTTATTTGTTAATACTGGATAGTTTATAGCTGCAATTTGTCCACATTAACACAACCAGGCTTGCTATTTCATTTGTTAGGCAAGAGGTGAAGTTTGTGTGCTTGAGACAGATGCCCAGCCTCAGAGCAGCAAGGGGCTCTGGGCTCAGCCTCTTGTTTTCCTCTTGAAGGACTGTGAATAGGTAATTTTTAGGAATTGGAGCACGAAATGGAGAAGAAACAAACAATTTTTCTTGTGTATTAAATAATTATATATGTACTCCTCTGGGATAAATAATGGTATATATTTTCTTATGAAAATGTGTACAATGTTGAAATATCCTGGATAAACTAATATTCTCAAAACCAAATCTATCTGTCCTTTTTACTTTTCCTGCTTAGAAATGTGGAACAAGCTTGGAGGTGCAGTGGGGTGGCTTTTAATGTACTGTGGATACATTGTTCTTTATCTTGTCAGTATCATGTGTTTCATTAAGTTACATTAATCCCTGTTTCTGAGCCATTCTGTTGTGTTCTACTAAATAATTTCTCAATTTCTCCCTATAAAAACTGAACTAAAAGCACATATTTTCATTACCTTGGAAAGAAATTTGATTTTGAAACAGAAATAACTGATCTTGAATTTGGTAAGGCTCCTTGATTGTAGAAGGAACAAACTCTTTCTTATGTCCAAATGTAAATTGCTCTCTACCTGACAGTGATGAAGACAGGGCCTTTCCCTTCCTATCACCTCACAGTAGTGATATACTGTTATTAACTCTTAGTTAAAAGTGGTTTTACTCTGAAACAGATGAAACTCAGAGGTCCCGTCTGCTTTTGGTAATGTTGTTTCATAATTATTCAAGTAAGGTTTCTTGTGACTGTTGAGGAATACATTCAGTGCTGGTAGGTCGGGCTGCAGCTGCAGTTGGAGGTGCAGGCTGAGCTCTGGGTGTTGCAGCCCCATCCAAGAGGCTGTGAGCTGCTGACCCTTTGCAGAACAAGGGGCACAGGGGCCACAGGCCCAGCCAGGTGACCAGGAACTCGGGGACACTCAGCTGGAAGACCCCAGACTGTACCATGCACCAATTGTATGTAATGAGGGTATGAAAGCTCAGGAGTCCTTTGGTCAGGGTCTGTCCTCAGAGGCACCAGCTTGGCCTGCTATTCTGTGATTGCACCATGATTAAATTATTTTAGGGATCCAGATGTCTGAGGTTCTGCTGTGGAAATCCGAGGGTTGGGCCAGTATGGAAACCTGGTCTGACTGTGTGAGAGTGGGCTGTGTAGGACATCGTGATGGGCACTTGTCATCTCCCTGAAGCTGCCCATGGTCTTTGGTTCCAGAAGTGACAGTCTAAGGTGGTGGGAGTGTGACAGCCAGAGGGGCTTCTGGATGGTCAGACAGGGAATATTCCTTAACACAGTATCATCTAAAATTACAGTGAGCTTTTAGGACCCAAATAATTTATGCTCTATATGCTTTCATTGGTGGGAATCTTGACAGGCAGAAATAGGATCTCCAACACAACACAATGAATCTGCTGGTAGAGTTGGTTTGTTCCCGTTCTATATAAGTGCTCTCTGACCATACATATTTATTACTTAATATGTGAGCTGGTCTAGGATCCTTCTGATTTTCACTTCATTTATAAACCTTAAGCCAATCTGCAGATCCCTTGCTCTTTGAGATAAAAAGCTTCCTGCTAATCCTTTTGGTGGTCTTCTTTCACATTGTAGTGGATTTGTTATGATATTTCCCAATGAACTTTTATAGAATGACAGGCACCATCTCAACAATTGCAATGATTTTTTGAGAAATTAAACTTTGAGTTGATCTTAACTTTATGAACATTTAACATTTAATATTAGCATTTAATTAAGCTTTCTTTATTTTAAGCTGTTTTGAAGAAAGGAGGGAATGAAGTCAGGCCACTCTTTTTAACTTGCAAATAGCAATTAGATACCTCCTCTAGTTCAAGAAAAAGCAGCTGGTATTTTGAAGACAGTGTGCCTTTGACTCAAGGAGAAATTGAAATTTTGCTGATAATACCTCACAGGTAAGTTCAGCACATGGAAGGCAGAGATGTTTTGCAAATGTGAAACTAGGTAACATTTGTCATGGGATGTCTCATTCTAGTTCAATTTGTTGTATTTAGTGTTATACATCACTGTAGATGTTTTTGAGCTAAAAAGTAATGCATAATAATTTGAAATTATTTGGGAAGGGATTTTACAGTAAAAACTGTTTTCTTTTGTCATACAATGTTAGACAATATGAAAATTTGAAGTACATTAATGATGAAAAACCAGTATTGTATTTCCTGCCTCTCAGGCATTCATATTTTCCAGGTAGAGTAGAGCCTTAGGACACCTTAAAAGAATATTTGCTTCAGGCATTTCTCATGTTATTTTCTTCTGTTTGACAGTGAACCATTCAAAGCCTGAATGTCATGAAAATAATAAATATTGTAATTATTTACAATTTTTATATCCTTTCTTTTGCATTTGGAAAGCATAACTGACTATATTATAGATTGTGAACTGAAAAGCAGTGGCTAAAGCAAATAGAAGCAAACTCAAAATATAAAGTCCAGTTTTTTACCTAAACTTTTCTGGAACTAAACACTCAACCAATCTTGAATGAAAACATTAATAGGTTTTCTGCTTTAAAAAACATAGGAAGATAAAATTAATGGCAAAACTTTTCCTTAGGAACGCTCAGACAGGCAGGAAAATTTACTGACATATTTTCATCCTAAAAAATATTTATTAGAAGTCATATGTTTATATATTAAAAGCAATAACAAAACAAATTAGAGAAAAATATATGACCTGGACATTTTGAGTTAGACTTTAAAGTTGATTGCTGATTATTTCTCAGAGAGAAAAGCAAAATCAGTATTGCATATTAATCAGATAATGCGTGCTAGATTATTTTGCTCTGTTATTTTTAAAAGGGAAGGAAAAAGACTTCAAATTTGAGTAAGGAGGAACATCCCTTACATTTTCAGTCAAACTGAATGTAAATTACCTGCTTTGCTGGATGCTATGACATGGTAAGGCTCTCTGATTTTTTAAATTAAGCGTAATTGCAAATACAATGCAGCATTTTGAATATAATTACAAAACAGGGGAGTGTAGGTTTGAAAAAATATAATAATCTCAAAACACAAGAGGATTGATTTGGTATTAGGCTGTCAAGGGAACTCAAAAACTAAATGACTGTAAAGAAAATGTAAATGTAGATGTATTTGGCTAAAAGATTCATCTGTTGGGATAGTAAAGGAATATCTGCTTTTTTAGGATTATTTAGCCTATTGGATTTTAGGAAATAAATTAGGAAAACAAAGAGGGGTTTTTGTTTATTTGTTTTTTCTAAATTGAGAGATAAGCTGAGACAGAAAAATAATGCAAAACCACAAATTAAAAAGAATTACTTATTGCAATAGGGGGAAAAAGTATTGAATGATATTGTGTCTTTATTTGAAGAACTGGTATTCATTCTAAAGAGAAAATGTGAAGAACATAAAAACTAAAAGAGAATAAGAGATGATAGTTTGACTATGAATCTGCAGTCAGGCCTACACCACACAAACAGTAATGCTCCTCATAAAACTAGTAATAATAAATTCTTTTGCATACAGCATTTTGTTCCCATACAGTGCAAATCCACAGGTAAAATACTGCTGAGGATCCTATGAGTGTTGCAAACAGAATAACAGTGATAAATCAAAAGAAACCAAGAAATAAATTGCAACACGGTCATGAAATTTTGCAGAGATATAATTGAGCGTAGGCGGGAAGAAGACATGAATAATCCAATATTTATAATTAATTAGGGTTACTGATTAATACTTCTTCTGTGATTCCATGAAAGTCTAACGCCATTTTTTTTTGCTCTACAAAGACATGATTATCATATCAAACAGCTTAATGGAGAAGAGGCTAGTCATTGTATAGACAGTGGATAGATGGCGGGAGAAGAGAAACTTCCAGAAATGAAAAACAATTAATGTCTTAATGATAAGACACATTTCTGAAAATAATGATATTGCATTATAAAAAAAATAGATGGTGCAGAAATCTTTTATGACTGGCAGTGTCTTTGAAGTGGTAAAGACTCCAAAAGAAACTCCAGCATATATTTGAAGATTCTCTATACAGACTGCTCACAATTCCAATAACAGGAGGTAAGAAAGAGAAAGGGAATATTATTAGGAAGATGAAATGAATGAATGATTAGATTATTATCATACAAATGGCTAGGTATCTCTATAATACTTGTAGGTACTTTTAAAATCTCAATACCTCATATCCAATCAGTATTTCAAATATTAATCAGAGGAAGGACCTGTAACTGATTCCCTTTCACTCAAGAAGGCTCATTACAGAGCTTGATTGTAATATTGGAACTGCCACTGAGATGTACCAGACTAAAATCTGAAGTGTCTTGTCTGCTAGAGCAAGAAATCAAAGCTTGTGATTTCATTAATTCATGTTATTAATTTTTTGTTCTAATTGCAAGTGGTTTTTGCACTAGAAATATAAACATAAGGGGGAATAATTTAATGTTAGAAGTAGATTTTGTAAAGATACGCTCCGTCTCAAATGATTTAAACATTTTAAAGGTTTTAGCAAATATTTAAAGTAATTAACTCTTTGCTATGAGGTCAGCTTATTATTTTGGAAACTTAGTAAAAGAGACTAAGGACTGCTGGTTCAAAACATTTTGGGTGCATTTGGGGGGAAAGGACAGGTCAGGCCGTGCCTGGTGAGGTGATGCTCTGTTCTGCACACCCCACGTTCTCCAGGCCTTTACCCCATCCCTGCAGTGGCCACCAGTCCCTGGCACACCAGAGGCAATGCTCCACAGCTGTCCCTGGAGCCCCTATCCCAGCTCCTGAGTGGCCAAATGACCAAAGCCCCACCTGGGGGCAGGGCCCAGGAAAGTCAAAGGGTGCTTAAGGCAAAGCATGAAGTGAAGATCTCTTGAACCCACCTCCTCATGTAATTTCTGCCAGTAAAACACCACTAGAACCAGGATTGGTAGCTATACTTGTTCTTTTCTGTATCTTTTCTCTCTTTCTTCTTCTAATTCCCTCTTCTCAGAGTTTTGAGTAGCATAAAATCGAACAGGCTTGAAGTTTGCTAAATTGAATGTGCCAAATTAATGCTTTGTGAAATTCTTTACGTTGACTGAATGCTGCTCCAAACTTTTTACAAGGTTCTCAAATGTCCTGAAGTTGACAGTAAAGTTTTTTGTTGTTTTGACCTTTGGAGGATATCTTGTCTGTATTTCTCCTGTGCATCTAACTCAGAGTACATAAAAAACCATAAGCCTTTTTAAGAGGCTTGAAAAGTGAGGTTTTGGGGCCTTACAGCCATTCTTGGCACAAGACCAGAGAACTGGTGGGTTTATATTTTATGTGCATTTGTGCAATGTTTTTTTCAATATAAGGATTATATAAGGATTCCTAGGAATAGAGAGGATTCCACTCTTCTTGTCAAATGCCATAATAACAAGGGCACAGATATTTTTCTTTTTAGCTTCTTTCATCCCAGCTTCAACTCCTTTTCAGAATAATGTCTCATCTGAATAGGAAGACTAGACAACCGTTTACACAAAAATTTCTCTTTGCTAGAACCTGAAGGCTGGCACACGGGGTAGGGCTGGGACGGAATTATCTTTCCCCCACAGCAGTGTTTAGAGTGCTGTGCTGTGTAGCCAGGATGGTACTGATATCACACCTCTGTTTCAGAGGAGTGGGAGCAGCGTGTGAGTGAGTGTGAGTGTGTGAGCAGCGCTCATACAGCATCAAGGTTATTTCTTCTGTCACTCCTCACCCCTGCTTCAAAGGCCAGGAGGCTGTGGATGAGCAAGAGCTGGGAGGAGACATAGCCAGGATTGCTGGCCCAAACAGACCAAGAGGTTATTCTGTCACGTGATGTTGTTCTCCGAAACAAAAGCTAAGTAAAAAGAGGAGGAGGGAGGTATTTGTAGTTAAGGTGTTCATATTCAAAAGCAACTGCTACACATCCTGAGGCCCTATTTCCCAAGGAGTGATTGGTTGGCAAGTAGAGAATATATATTTTTGTTTTCTTTTGCTTCCATGTCTGTCCTTCACCTTTCTTCATTAGGCTGACTTTATTTTGATGCACAAATTTTTCTTTTTCTTTTTTCCTCCTGTCCTGAAGAAGAGAGAATTTATAAAGTGGATTTGTGGACACCTGGTGGCTGGCGATCCAAGAGCCCACCACAGTCCTTTTTGGTGGCTGAGGTAAGGCACTTGAAAATTTGAGAGGAGGACAGTAATTGAGAGAGGTAACAGGCACAGTGTGGATCAACCATTGCAAATGACAGAATAATTGGATTTTTCTGTGCTTGTGTGTGATTATGATGAAGAGGCAAGGGGTGAAATGCATGCAACTAGTCACTCTTTGTTGGTGTCATGATGTTGTTTTAACTTGGGTGTAGGAAACTATTTTTGCTAAGCATATATAATAGCCATGTCAAGGTTTTTGGTAGTGCAGAGGTTACAAGAGTGGCTCTTGTGAATAGATACCAGAAGCTGCTCCCATGTCAGGGTAAGTTCCATCTGGCTCCAATACAGCACCACTGCTGGCAAAAGATGAGCCCATCAATAGTGCTGGTATAGTGCTGCAATAATTCTGGGACAATATTTAGAAAGGGTAAAAAAAGGGGAGAGCAGTAATAAAATTAGAGAGAAATAGTTCTGCCAACACCAAGGTCAGGGAAGAAGCTTGGGAAGAGATGCTGCGAGAGTCAGAGCAGATATTCCCCTGAAGCTCATGGAGCAGCCCATGATAAGGCAGGTTGTTCACCGGCCATACATGGAGGTCCGTGGTGGAGCAGATCCCCATCTGCAGCCCATGGACAATCACACACTGGAGCAGATGTGTGTGCACAAAGGACACAGTGATCCCATGGAGATGTCACACCAGAGCAGGTTTTCATACATGGCCTGGGAGCCCAGCAAGGACCTACACTTGAACACTTTGTTCCTGAAGGACTCTACTCCTTGGAAAGAATCCATGTTGGCATTCTTCATGAAGAACAGCATTCTGTGGGAAGGATTTATGTTGGCAAAGTTTGTGGAGAACTGTCTCCCATGGGTGGGATGCCATTCTGGAGCAGGGAAAGGATGTGAAAAGGAAGAAGCAGCAAAAGAAAAAAAGTGAAATGTGATCATAAGTCCCATTCCCAGTCCTTGCCAAAGTGCTCAGGGAGGAGGGAAGAGGTAGATGAGTCAGGAGTGAGGATGATACTGGTAAGACGAGGGTGGAGGGAATTTGGGTTTTGTTTTGTTCTTATTTTGTGCTGTCTAAAATAAAATCCTGCCGATTCTATCTTAGCTACTTTACCCCACAGGTTCATATATATAGATATACTTAGATGAGTTGCCATTAGACAAAGTATGACTGTGCATATGCAAATACTGACAGCACACTTTGCAAAGAGTAAAGGTGTAAGAACACATGAGAAATATACCTCATGGTTTGTGATTTCATGTGTTGAACCAGATCTTCACGTTCTTTAAATCAGTTCATAAAAGACTATGTAGAAATCTTTGGACTTCTCTGACTCACTGCTCAGATACACCTGCCTTAATCACACCAGTGGTTCATGACCAATTGAAAGGTCAAACTGCATGACAACTCAATCTACTCTTCACAGTTATTTTAACATGTTAGCAAGAATATTATTCTAACTTTAGTAAATGGATGAGAAATAACAAAAATGTCTTCAGCTTTCTACAGAAAAAAGTAAGAACAATACATATGTGTTACAAAAAAGCATTCAAGCTTTTTTTTTTTTTATGGAGTAGACTATACAACTGCCATACTGTAAAAATTATGTGAAGGAATTAGAAATAAATAGGTGTTAAAAATAGGTATCACAACTTATATGTCAGTGAGAAACAGAAGAGGATTTCAGGCTGCAACTAAGGAAACTAACTGTGGGATACAGGATGCAACTGATGCAATCCACTGTGGGGATTGAATTGTGAGGTTTAAATTCTGTGTCATGGCAGAGGCTTACAGCAATCCCATAGTGTTCATCTCAGAAGAGCCATAGGGGCCACTATTCCCATAAAAATAATCCCTAGGTCATAACTATTGTGCAGAAACAATATCTGAATATTCAGTTTAAAGTTCTATAGTAGCAATTCCATTAAAAGACCAAGAATATTAGCCTGATAGTATACATTTTATGTAGCACCATTTTGAACGTCAGTTGAATTTTGGGTCTGCATGGCCAGGTTTTGGTAGTGGGAAGGTTACAGGGTGACTTCTGTGAGAAGCTTGACAGAAGGCTCTGGAATGGACACACCACTGGCCAAGGCTGGGCCAACCAGAAATGGTGGCAACACTTCTGTAATAACATATTTAAGAAAAAAAAAAAGCTGTTGTGCAGTTGTAATTTCATCCAGAGAAGATGCAATTGGAGTGAGAATATGTGAGAACAACAGCCCTGCAGACACTAAGGTCAGTGGAGAAGGAGGGGGAAGAGATGCTCCATGTGCCAAAACAGACCATGGTGAAGCAGCTGTGCCCCTGTAGCCCATGGAGATCCATGGGGAAGCAGAGATCCACCTGTAGGCCTTGGAGGAGATCCCTGCCAAGGCAGATGGATGCCTGAGAGTGGGCTATGAACCTGGGGGATATTGAGGAGGTTCCTGGCAGGGACCTGCAGACCGATGGAGAGAGAAGTTCACACTGCAGCGGGTTTCCTGATAGGACTTGTGATCAAATAAGAAACCCACACTGGAGCAGCCTGTCCCTGGAGGACTGCTGGAAGAGTGACCACATTGCAGAAGTTTGTGAAGAATTGTTGCCTATGGGATGGACTGAAGTTGAAGAAGTCCATGGAGGACTGTCCCTGCTGGGAAGGACTGCATGCTAGAGCAGGAGAAGGACTCTTCTCCATGGGCAGGAACAACCTGTGATGAGCCAACCATAGCTCCCATTTCCCACCTCCCTAGGGCCACTGGGGGAGGAAGTAAAGCTTGGGAAGGCAGGAGGGGTGAGGGGAAGGTGGTTTTAAGATTTATTTTACTTCTCATTATCCTGCTTTGGTTTTGTTAGCAATAAATTCAATTAATATCGCCAATTCAGGTCCGTTTTGCCTGTGATGGTTTTTGGTGAATGATCTCTCACAGATCTTATCTGAACCCATGAACCTTTTGTTTCATTTTCCCACCTCTTTCCAGTTGTAAAGGGGAGTAATAGAGTGACTTCAGTAGGTAGCTGACATCCACCCTGGGTCAACCCACTACACTAATCTAAAACATTTTGAACTGGATATGAAATCAAAAGTTCTTACATGTTTGCGAACTCAGCAATTCTGGCAGTTGTAGAATTGTTCACTATTTATCCCAGTACTGAGTGAAGGTCTCACAGAATTGGCAGCACCTATAATTTATGTTATCTGCAGTGTGATATTGCACTTCATTGTAAATTCATTGTTGGCTGTGATTTTGTTGCCGCTGCTAATGTTGCCTTTTGCATTTTGTTCAATAGTTGGTAAGGCTCTGTCTCTAAAAGAACATTGTAATCTTGCAACAGATACAGAAAACCCCCAAAAAACAAATCAATAAACAAAACTAAAAACATTGCTTGCTTCACTTTGTCTTAATCCCTGATTGACTTAAAATTCAATGGACTCATCACATCTCAGAGTGGACAAGCACTGCAACTGCTGCAGCAAAGTGGAATGCTACAACCATGTCAGTAGGGTGGCATAGATTTACAAAGGTAATGATTTAGCTCACTTTTCTGTCACTGTAAGATTAGAACAGACATTAACCTAATGAAGCTCCTGCATTCTTCAGAAATACTTGGAGGCACCTCATCATGGTCTGCTACTGTTCAGCATTTTGTCAATCCATGATGCTTTACAATGTATCATTCCTAGTATGTCTAGCTGTTGTGCTTTGTCACTAGAAAGATTATTTGAGAATGAAGAATCTCTGACAGCTTGTGTTCCATCACCATCAAAAATGAAATTTACTATTTTTGCTTCCACACAAGAACCTGGGAGTTCTCATCTTATATTGTCATCCTTATTTCTCTTATATATGTACTACCACTGAGGCAGAGAAAAACAGCTAGACAGCGTAGGAGGGAAAAGATAGGAAAGGAGTCACAAATGCAGTTAGTACTTCCTGCATGGCTGAAAAACTTAGTTATCTTAAAAGAAAGGCATACTGAATTAAAAGACACCAAACTTTCATCTTTACTTTTAGAATTAGAATTAGGACTCATATTTCCCTAGTCTCTGATGGTTACAGCTTCTGAGTCATAGAATCATGGACTTGGTGATCCACATGAGTGCCTTCCCACTCAGGCATATTCTAACTCCTCACCCTGTGCCAGACAGCCCAAGTGTCACACCATGTGCCTGAGTCTTGTCCAGGCACAGGAACTTTTGAACTCAGACAGGCTGGTGCTGTAATCACTTCCGTGGGAAGCTTGTTCCAGTGCTTAACCACCTTCTGGGTGGAAAATCTTTTCCTGCTATCCAGCCTAAACCTCCCCTGACTCAGCGTCATGCCTTTTTGAGTCCAGTCACTCATCACTAGGGAGAAGAGGTGTACCTGACCTTCCTCTTCCCCTCATGAGGAAGCTGTAGACTGTGGTGAGCTCTTCCCTCAGTCTCCTCCAGGCTGAACAGACCAAGTGACCTCAGCTGCTCCTCATAAGTCTTCCCCTCCAGACCCTTCACCTTCCTTGTGGCCCTTCTTTGGGTGCTCTCTTATAGTTTATTGTCTTTCTCATATTGTGGTGTCTAAAACTGCACGCAATACTCAAACTGAGGTTGCTCCAGTGCAGAGCAGAGTGGGATAACCACCTCCTTTGCCCAGCAGGTGATGTTGTGCTTAATGCACCCCATCCCTACGCTTTTAAAAGCAGAGAGGAAAATAAAGCAAGACAAAATGCAACTGGTGTAAAGACTATGGCCTTTTGCCCTTTCTTTCTTTCTTTGCATACCATTTCAGAATTAAAAGGGAGGCAGGGAGCAGATGTATTTCAATTTTACCTGCAAAGACAGATGTTTCAGTACTGAGTACTCTAGCATCTCAAAATAATGCACATAAGAGGAGCAGCAAAGAAAAGAGAGGGATATCTAAACAGAACGTTCATGAAAACATATAATGAATAAGAGTATAATTGCTATCTTTGTTTCTATGAAAGTAAATATCTCAGACTTATGGCATTTTCTCTCTCTTGCCCTGCACTTCTGGCATCTAGAGGCTGCCATTAACACTAGGTTAGAAGAAGAACTGTGAGAAGTCTTGGTGAAAGGAAAAAAAGTGAGTTGCTGAGGGAGACGAAGCAGAAATAACACAAAGTGAAACAGGAGATTGTAGCTTGTCGCAGCATATGTTGCAATTGAGATGACCACGATGCACAGAGTATCACCATACAATTTCAGAAAGCTCCAACCCATACAAAGCAACACCAAACCTCTCCAGAAGGCTTCAAGCATTGGCCCTTCTTCTTCTTAAGCCCAACCATTTGTACTCCAGATTGTTCATGCATGGCACCTGTGTGCCCTCTGTTCCCTTTCATGACAGGTCAGTGCCCCGGACACTCCATGTCTCATTACCTTCAATACTGCTCACCTGCTTTTCACAGCTGTAGCCCATTAGGGATGAGGCTCAGCCACAGCTCCATTCCCAATTACCACAAATTGTATACCTACAGTAGTGCTTGCAGCTAAAAGAACCCTCTGTCACCATTGGCTGCTTCAGACTGCAGCTTCATTCTGACTTTCAAGATGCAGAGGTCTTAAGGAACTAGAGGAAATTGTGAGGATTGCATTCATGAAGTTATAGTGTAAGGTGGAAAGATGGTGAAGCTGGAACAGGAACTGGGAAAGGAATGATACAGAGTATACAAGTTCCAGGTCTCAAAATAACATGTTTTTTATTATTAGAGAGTAGCACTGTATTCAGGTGGGAAAGAAGCAAGGAAAACTATGGAAGCCAAGTGTAAAAAAGTGTAACAGCAATCAGTTTCTAGAAAGACTATGACTAAGTTCCTGTCTTTACAGCGATACTTTAAAATCCCTATTAACAGGTCATAATTTCTGTTTCAGAATATTTTCCTTTAAAAAGGAAAAGAGATTTTTCTATTTCCTGCCCACACATTTGCCCCCTCCCACCCCCCCTGCCCCCCACCAAAAAAGATACTTTAATAAGAAACTAAGAATTGACATGTTCTAAGCATGTATACTTGAAAAGGAGTTATTGCAGTAATCATTGAAGGTACTGGTTACTCAAGGTAGTAATTGTCCCATTGTGTCTCCTGCATGGCTAAAAACAGGAGCAGGCCCATGAGTTCCAGAGTTAACAATGGGCTTAGGAGGGAGGGAGAGAGGATGATGTGGGAGTATGGGCAGCCAAACCATAATTCTGCCCTACCATGAATCCCAGCAATGCTATACTGTCGTGAATAATAAATACTCCATCTGAGTCCAGATTAAGTGCAGAGTTTTGTCCCTGTCAGGCAAGAGAAAGGTACTGAGACAAAACATAGTCTAGGAAAGCAGAAGATCTTTATCTACGAGGACAAACTGTGTGTCCAGCCTACTCATATTAAAGATAAGTTTTACATTTAAAATAAGTAGTCTGTGACTAAAATGAAAGTCTAGGAAGATTACAAAGGGGTTTGAAAACAGTGACTTGTGCCAAATGTCTCTTAGGATAAATAACTATTTTGATAATTTCTTTAAGTGGAGCATTTCAATGTCAGTGTGTTCCCTTTCAAGATGGAACGGAACATTTTGATTGCTCAATTTGAAATTATTTTCTTCTGTGAAATATCCTTCACAATATGTAAAAGAGCAGAATTAGATGTAATTTATCATATTCTAACTAAATGCATTCTTTTTTGTTAGCAATAATTACTTAACATACATCTGTGAAAGTCCAATAAAATTTTGGGTACCTTTGAAATTTCACAGAGAAAAAAATGTGAACCCACTGAGTTTTTTAAAAACAGGAAAACCATCTTCTGTTTGTTTCAAATGTATAAAAAAATACATCTCTGGTATAATAATCCAGAGAATTTATTTACAGGCCTTATATTTTCCAGTTTTCAAGGAACACCATGGAGTCTAGTCAGTTCTCCAAGCTTTTGGTCTGAGAGCAAGAAAGACTAGTTTCCAAGAGCTACCCAGAAAAATAAAAACACTAAAATAAAAACACATCCTCAGGGAGCAAGAGTTCTGGCACGAAATCTATCCTGGGGCAATCAACTGCATAAATGTAGCTAAGTATGTGCCATCTGTGAAGGAATTTGTCCAGTGAAATCAGCAGCAGTTCTCTTACAAAACACGCAATTGCTTCAGGATGTGATTCTATGCAGGTAAATTCAGGATATCTAAAGCTGTTGCCAGCCTGTTATCTTGAAATGTCTGAAATGGAGACTGCATTTTGTGCGGCAGGGTTTACAGCAGAGAAGCTTCTCGATGTTTATTCCAGCGTTCAAGTGACTTGTTTACCCCTGAACAGATGGTCATTCAACCACAGCATACATCAGCTGACACCTTTATTGCCCTAATAAGGATCAGGAAGAATCACTAACAGGTTTCTATCTTGTTAGCACAGTGGGATGTGCAGGCTACAGCATAACGCTGCTAAGTGCCAGAGGTATCAAACTAGATGGATCCACCAGGAGTGCGGCAAACTGATCTGCCTTGTTGTGTTGTCAGAGCCCTGGGCTTCTTTGCATTGGTATTGGATATTTTTACAAGGCTTTTGTTTCTCTCCTAACAGGTTTACTGATCTGCAGCATTTCCTGATTTTTCCTTGCTTTTACAGGGTTATATAATATATGTAGCTCAACCAGGGGCCACAAAAGCTGTGGGAAAGAGTATTCACTGCTTGAATGGGATTTGTTCTTTGAATTACACCAAAAACAAGGATTGTGAGACTTGTGGAATGGGTATAGGTGTCATTGCAATGGGAGCTGCCAGGCCCCTGGGAGAAGGGAACAACAGTACTTTGTGTTGCAGTGTGGGAGTGTACAATGGGGTTGTAATCTGTAGCTGTGGTTGCAGGGAAAGGGAGAAAGGTGCACCCCCAGAATTAAAGAGGAAGACCTCAGGCTGAGGGGTCTGCAGCTGCTGTGGGCATCCCACCACTCCTGGTGCACACAACACCAGAAGGAAGGTCAGGGTTCATGGTAGAACCCTTTACACTCTGCCATTTGTAGCTCCATCTATATGGTGTATTTCTTGGATCCAGAACAAAACTTGGGGCATCACATTCAGCTTTTCAGAATGCATTAAATGTTGCAGTGGTTGGAGCTAGCCTACAGCTGCCCCAAAGAAACAAAATGCTGGAATACCTGTGTGAGGATGCTTGGTCACCATTTTAATTTGTTTTACTGTAAAAAATTACCCTCTATTGGTTCACATTCACTGTTTGTGCAAAAATACTCCTTTTCCAGTAGCAATGGCTGATGCACAGCAGACTTCCAAAACTAATAAAAATATTTGGCTTAATACATTTGATAGTCTTGTCCTCTTAAGTACACAAAAGCAAAAGGTTTTAGAAGAAAATGCAAGCAAATTAATCCATCTCTTCTCTACAAAAGATCTGACCAGAGCTACATACACACTGTTGGCATCGTGCTTGCTTTCTGCCCAAAGACATACAGCAGTTCCCTTGACCATTTTCACATACTGCATTTCTAGCATCCATGTTTGTAGAAATGATTCAGCAAATATAAAGTAATATGTAAGTTCTGACAATGTACATGTCTGAAACTCTCTAAATATTTATTTTTATGATTATTTGCTGTAATTAAGTCCATTCAAAAGTAATTGGGTCAGACAAATGCTGTTTGCTGTGTAGTAAACTGCTCAGCTAAAAAAGCAGGTACAGTACAGCCTGGGTCCTGTTTCTTTCTTCTGTCATCTGGAAAATGTCTCAGCTCTGAAAGTACACCACTGAAGATATTTTTTTGTCTGGCACATCTGTCAAAATACAATTTGATTATTATTTTCCTTTTTTATTCTTATTAAAGCAATAATCAAAATACAAGGAAAATAAATTATGGTAACTGTGAGAGTAAGATTTCCCTCACAGGTAAAATCTGCCCCAGAGGAATTCCAAGCACTGAAACTGTTTTAAGATTACTGTATGCATCAAAGGGGAGTATTTAGTGCTTTTAACAATAAAGCTATATTCCAAAAATGATTATATAACTTATAAATTAGGAAAACCATCATTATCACCAGTAGTGACAATAGAGTAGATTCTCCTAAAAACAAATTCTCCTAAAAAGATTTGCATTTATCCAATCCATATAACTTGAACTTCAGTCAAAAGTACTGTGCTTCAATCCCACATTGCTGCTGCCACAGGGATGGTCTGGAGCTGGGGTAGTAAGGCACAGACAGCAGCACACTTCAATTTGCACCAGTTTAGGGGATGCTAATCTGATGCTGACATCGCCTTGAATTTCGATGGCACTATTTGAGTGACGTGACCCTAGGAAGCTTTCTGCATGTGTAAGATACTGAAAAGGCAGAGCATTGTAAAATTTAATAACAGTAATGATATTTTTGAATTATCATTGCTGAAAAAAATCAGAAATTGAATTAACAGATTTCAGTTCCAATATATTGTGCTACATCTTCATGACTGCCCCTTCTTAAAAAGAAAAAAGTGGTGCTTTCATCCATTTATTTGATTTTACAGAAGTCCATCCCACATTTATGATGTGCATTTATGAGTTGCAAACAGCTATGCTTTTATTCCTTCAACTGCTAGTAAAATCACACTTCTGGGAATTACTGACACCAGTACTTGATTTTCCATAAAAATACACAGTTTTTATTTTTGCAGCGTTACTCAAAACAGAAAATCTCTTTTCCAAGCCCTGCTAGCCCTATTTGCATTAAAATTATTCTGCATGCATATAGACATGCACATTTTAAGATGTATTTCTTACTTTTCATTAATGTAATTTATTGAAAGAATGTATATTTTACACAAAGAGGATCCTCAGATAAAAATGTATTTTTGTGCTTTTTCCCATCAAAGCAACATGACTACTGTTATGAAATACATTATTTTTGCAGAATATGTGCATGGGGCTGACATCTGGACACAGTTTCTATAGAAAATCTGTGTCTTTATGAAAAATGAGTTTTAGGGCATCTGAGATGAGCCTAGAAACTATGTTTAGATAACTGAATCAGATCTCTAGGTGTATTTTTACGTAACTTCAATGTCACTGATAATATTTGGATTTCCAGATCAAAAATTATTTTTGAATTTTTGAATTAGCAATTAACAGTTGACAGAAATTTATTCAAGTATCCAGTAACAGTCAAACCTCCAAAAATCTTCACAAAGTTGAGGATACTGCACGGGCCTTATGGGAGGTCTGAGCAAGGGAGAGGACAAAGATAATAAAGCCAGTCTCTTCTTTCTACCGGTTGCCAATTTGATAAATATCTCTTGGAGCTGGTGTTAGGTGTCAAGCGAAGCATCTGAAGTGGGCAAAAAGTAATACATCATATAAATAAAAATGAAACTCTCAGCATCTGACAAAAAATGCCTGCAGTGCAATACTTTCCAGTCATAACTGATTCTTTTAGTAGAGAAAGGAAACATACTGAAAGACTTTTAGCCCTTCACCTTGCCACAGAAAATAAAAATGGCTTCATTCATGATAGAAAAACACTGGCATATGAAATATAAATTTTCTCTCAAAAAAGTATAATTTTTAATGCAAAAAGAAAGGCGGAAAGCAGCTGTAGGATTGTTTAGTATTCCAAACTGACTTGCCCACTTCAGAATGTCTGTTCTAAGTGAATATTTAGTAGTGCAGCTGGCATTGTTACTGATTGAAGAACTCCACTTATCACATTGAGCATCTTACTATCCTGGAAAAAAATCTCTCACAGCTTCCTACTCAATTTATCCATCATCTGAGCTCAAATTTCTTATTTGTTTACTTTTCTTTTCCTCTTTTGGGTTTTTTCTTTTGTTTTCCTTTCCTCCCTTGATCTCCTCCAATTCTGTTTTCTTCCCCCCTCTAATTTTCTTCTCCCTCTACTTTAACTTCTCCCTCTGTGACCTTCTCACTCTTCCCTTTTCTCTTCCTTCCCTTTAATTTTTAACAGGTCTGAATATTTACCTTCCAAATAACAAAAGAAGAATTAAAAAAACAGCTATGGAAAAGACTTAATTAAATTATATCCATTAATTTATAGAAAACGTTCTAATAAGAGAAGCCATATGCAATGGTTTAGGGGCTAAGATGTAATTATTGTGGGCAAAAAACCTCATCATTAAATCAAACTCTGAAGTTGTAGCTACTGCAACACGGACTTCAACAAAAAGTGGTAATTTTAATGCATTTGAAAATAAGGTATTTTGCTTAGCACTAAGGTATGACGGTGATGGAAGCAGGAGAACAGAATATATAAATCTAGAAGATGAAGCAAAGCCTGAATTTTCAGAATATTAAATAACTTTCTCCAAAAGGTGACATTAGAAAGGGCATAAGGGGAAAATATTTGTTAAATCTGTGTCAGAATGGGTTTTTACATGCTCAGTTAGTTGTGCATCATATTCTACTTGCTCTGCTGTGTTTACATGCCCAAGAGTTCCAGAATTATGCTCTCTTTTTAGCCCAAATCATGCTGGAAATATCATTTGTACTTACACTGAGTCATAAAAATAAGCAACTAAATAAGAATATCAGCAACAGCCCTATCAGCAGATACATGTCCTGTAAAGGTAAAAATATGTGTACAGTACAGCATCCTTCACTTTAACCCTTTAATTTCAGATAGAGATTTTCTCAATTTAAATAGATTTTGTACAATATTCCTGTCTCTTCAACAGATTCAGTTATAAGTCTTATTTTATTAGAAATGGCATGTCTTGACTCCTTCATGAAGGAGAGAACATATTTAAAAATAATCTCCATAGTAAACACACATGACACACTCTAGAAATAGAAAAAAAAGTAAAATTGTCCTGCTTATTCCCTTTTCCTTTATTTTTGTCCTTTTCTTTTGTTAAACAAAGTATGCTTAGCTAGCTGTATGCTCACCCCTCTTGCTTTATTGTGGAAGTTTCCATATCATGCTTTGCCTTAGGCCATTTTTATTTTAACTTAAGAGTGGAAATAATAAAAGGACCAAAAATGCAGACTATTACTAAGCCCTCATTGCTACTGAAGATAATCCAGAGGCAACCTAAAGAAAAGTATTTGGCAACTCAGCAAAAATACCTCCTTTTTTGCATGATAATATATTATTTTTGTACAGTACATTTTACTTCAATATCATTATTTCATAAGTTATAATAATATATTAAACAGGTAAATACAGGAAAAATGCAACTTTAATGTATCCAAACCCCATCAATAAACATTCGCTAGGATATTCTATTTGAATGTCAAACAAGCAAACATTGCTTTTAAAAATGAGAGGTAGCAAAAGCAATATCTTCCCCAGAAAAATCAGCAAAAATACTTCTGTGTCATCACCTACACTTAGATGCAATTGCTAAAATCCCAGATCCTTTACAAGGGACTTGAGGTGCTTTCTGTGTCCAGCCTCTTGGACAGTATTGCATTCGGTTCTGGATAATAGTGCAGTAACAGGCACAATAAAGCTTTGATTTTAGGAGTGTTTCTGGCAGCTACCTTTCAAATGCTCTTAATTATTATTAAACCTCTCAATCTTAATGTCGAAAAGATGCATTTATCAACAGTCTATCCATTTTCTCAGATAATATTCTTCTTTTGTGAAGTGGAATCATGGAATGTAAAAAGCAAGATCAATTGCTATTTTGGTATGAATTACTTTAAGTAGATCCTACTTTTCCTAACTCTGTGGGCTGTACTTTCATTTCTACAGGAACAATTTCATTTTAGTAGTGGCTGTCTAATCAATGCAAATTCCAAATTTAAAGGATGGTTAGAATCAGAATGGAAATACATAGAAAAATAAATGTGTAGTGTTCATGGAGTCTTCGTGTAGCCCTTTCTGTTTGTTTACTTTTTCTGTTGCTTGATTTTGAAGGTGAGTAGGTGTGTCTTTTCTGGATGCTTCATTATATGAGTCATCTTCATTAGTGAATTAAATTTTGTACTGTGGTGTGAAAACCAGGACTTCCTTTCAGACAAAAGTAGAATATTGGTTACATCTTGTCTCTAAATTACACAGCTATGTGCTTTGGAAAACAGAATTCTAATCTAAAATCCATTCATTGTGTGAGTAGATCTGTGCTTTAATTGCTATAACAATACATATGCTGCACTAGCTTAAAGGCAGAAATTTCCATGGACAAAAGTGTATTTTGCTTCAGGGTGAGACTGGAATGTAAACAATTTAAATTCCTTATATTCTTGTATTTCTGTTTTCTATTCTTATGTTTTGTTTTCCATTTCTGCCAGGTTTGTCTGTGCACTTTCCATAGTCATCTTAAAAAAATCAACAGTGTAACAAAAGAAATAATTTTTTTTCACACCAAAAAGAAATGTCCCTTGCATTTTGTGAAGTTATTTCATATAGTATTTTGAATCTAGAGAGTAGAATAATAAATCACAGATTACTGTGTTTTATTATTTACAAAGTTTACTTTTCAGAAGCTAATGAACTCAATAAATCAGAACCCTTCCCCATAATCTCAGAAGCCAGACAGTATTGCTGCCACTGACAACCCACTTGTTGTGGGGAGAAAATATTGCTGGTTGTTCTCCTGGGCACTCAGCACTCACAGGCTGTAACATCCCGGCAGAATGACAGTAACTTTACGTGGTCAGTCCACTATGGCCCTGGCTCAGGGTGCTCAGCAAAGGTGGCCCTGGGGATGCCCAGTGAACAGAAATGGCTGCAGCACAGGTGGGTGCTGGGTTGGCAGGATGGCTCCAGAGGACCAAGTGGCACTGGAGAAGATGACTCTGCCCAGGAAAGCCACTACCCTGTCTGTGTGCTCAGGCAGGGCAGCGACAGGGAGGTGCTGAGAGCTACTGGAGCATGCTGTGGTCTGCATGGTAGAGGACAAAGCTTCCCTGGGGACAGAAATCCAGACTGGCCTGAGCATGCTGCAGCACAGCTGTCCATCAGCAGCAGTGTGCTCTGGGGGGAGAGCAAAATACAGCTTTCAATCCACCAGTACACAGCAGGGACACTGAAATACCTGCTGCTCCAGCAACTGGAAATCTTGACCATTTAACCCATTGTGGGGGTCAGAAGTGAACTCTCATCAGCATTTTCTTCTCTCAGAACATTTCTTTCCCTCCAAAGCAATAAAAGCAGGAGTAAGATATCCGGAAGGGGCTGTGGATGTGGAAGGAGAAGTATAAATTCAGCCCACATTCTTCCAGAGACCAGGCCATAATTCTGAGTGGCTCATACCTCTTTTGTTTGTCGGTTTTTATTTTCTAGCAGCACTGTGGTGACAGTTCAATTCCACCAGGAAGATCAAGGGACACTCAGTGTCACTGCACAGCAACATGACTCACAGGAGCCCGACCATATTTTGGCTTGCTGCTTGTCCTCACCAGGTGCCTGCAAAATCTCTCAGTCGTATCTCAGTGGCACAGCCTTCTGCTGCTGCATGCCATCAGTCCCAGCCCCAGACACGGAGAGAACCCAAGGAGCACAGCTGGAACACGAGAGCCTGTACCAGCCATGGGCCTGGAGGTCCACAGTGAACCTGAATGATGCTCCTGCATTTTGGCACAGGTGGGCAGGGCTCTGTGAGGGCAGGCTGGGGGCAGAGCAGTAGGGAGAGGTACAGGCAGGGTGAGCAGTGTCAGAGTAGGGTGCAGGCTTTGCTTACAGGGCTGCTTCAGTGTGGGGTTTGGAGCAAAGAGAGGAAAAAAAAGGCCAAACAAGAGATATGACCCCCTTGAAGATGCCCAAAAAAGATGCCAATACTCTATCCCTGGCCATGTTCAGGTGAGGTTGGATGGAGCTTTGAGCTTCCTGATCTGATGGGAGGTGTCCCTGCCCATGGCAGAGAGGTTGAAACTAGTGATCTTTAAGGTCCCTTCCAGCTCAAACCATAATTCTGTGATCCTAAATAGGAATAAAGTAGCCTGCTCTGAAATTCTGTCTGCTGTGGACAGACTGCTGTAGGTACCAATGGTAACTGACATACATCTGCATAAGTGTAAATTTGACGTCATCTACTAATGAAATGCAGCAATAAGCATCCTGGTTGCCTTCAGATCCTTTGACTGGTGGTTGCCCACACTGAATAGATGGTGCTGAAATTGTAAACTAAAGCCCTCTGATACGTAGAAAAATTCACTGTAGCTTATTTTTCCAGAATAATTTCTTTCATAATAGTATTTATCTTCAGAAAAAAAAAAATCCACTAGCAAATAGCAGTTTTCCGATTAAATGACAGGTTAAAAATAACTTGTCCTCTGTTACATTAGAACAGTGAAAACTGAAGAAAACAGTAGAACTCGAGATTTTATAACTTTAAAATATAAGTGAGTGTTTTAAAGATATAACTGCTCTGTAAGAAAAAAATGTCACAGTTTTCCTCACTTTAAAGATTTGTAAAAATTTTTACAAATGAAGAAAATGAAAGGTCTGTTGAAAACTCCAGTCTCTCCTAAATTCCAGAAAAAAAGAAAAAAACAAAACAGTTTCTAATAATTTCTAGAATTTAACAGTACTCTTTTAGGCCTAGTTCGGTAACAAGCTACTGTCAGAGACAGACAGCTGAGATAAGTGGACTCTAATTGGGAAAGATAGATATGCAACTCCAAAGGCAATTACAACATCCTAAAACTGACCTCTAAATTTGATCTAAATTTGATGAGTCATTCTTAAAGCGCTTCCTTTGACTATAAATAAAAGCATGGGTAAATAACTTGGGTTTAGGAACCTGAGACATTTCAAATGAGAAAAATTAATAATGTCCTTAAACTGATATCATATGTGAAGTTTAGACTGTTAAAAAGATAAAAATATGTATAATCCTAAGTGAGAAACTTAGCTTGTAAAATGCTTTTGTTTATGTATCACTTAGAGTAAGTTAACTTTGATCTAAGAAATTTTTTATCTGCTTACTTTCTACTCAAAATTTGAAGTATGTAATCTAATTCTCCTAGGGGAAAATAATCCTACTTTGAGTAGAAAAAAATGTATAGACTTCACAGATACACAGACATTCAGATTTATATCTTAATTTCCAATGTTGCTTCCTCAATAGCCAGGGGAGGAAAAGATTTTGTTTGCACAAAAAGTCAAGTCTTTAGATCTGCTGTGCTTGCTTTGTACAGATTATCACTGTAAACAGCAGTAGAGAATATTCCCTGTGCAAAATACTGAACTGGTATATAGATACGGAATACTCTTAAACCTCAAAAATAGTGGGATGAAATATCAAAGAAAAATTATTTTAAATCCCCATATTTTCAGATACTAGATCAATAACCAGCTGCATGAGCAGAGCAGGATCACCAATATTGTTTCGTTTTAATTTAGATTAGGAATTTTCAACCTCTGGGATCCTGATCTGATACCTAGATTTTGAAACCATAGTAGGTATCTATCATTCATCTTTCTGTCCCAGGTTTACCATCTTGAAATTGTGAACTAAATAGAACTAATCAGAAAATTAAGAAAGAAAATTTGTACTGGGCCAATATTATTATGCTGTGTTCTGTTCTGTATATTGAAGTACTGGCATCTTATTTATAATATTCTTCTGAAATTTAATACAGTAATTACCATTAAAACAACCAAAACAACTAATATATAATGTTTGATTTCAAAGTGTTTTGTGTAAAGCTTCTCATTGTCCAAATGTCCATCTATTTTTAACCTTATTGGCTTTAATTCAATTCCAGATCAAGATTATCCATTCCATTTAAACTTTTACCTAAAGACTTATGCTGATTCCTTAGTATTCTCTTTGCTTGAGTGATTCTTGCTGGGGGAGGGGTATGTTGTTTTGGTTTGGTTTTATTTGCTACTATTTGATTCTTTTTATTTCAAGGATCTTCATTCAGGTGAAAAATACAAAAAAGAAGAATTCAATAATTTTTTTTTCAATAAGGCCAGTAACCTCTTGCAAAAACACTCTAGAAAAGCAATTATTGAGACAATATTGATTTGATTGTATTTTAACATATTTTTTTCTAAAATTGTTATTCTATTGCTAAGTCTATTGGCACAAATGTTTCCTTTTGGTTATTGTTTCAGACTTTACTTTTTCTTTTGAGAAAATTTTCCACTTAAAGTTATTATTTACCTTTCTACTCTTAAGATTCGATTCCTAACCTACAGCCAAGTTCTGTTATTGAAACATTTAACTGGATATGTTAATTCCAGGAATGTATCCCTGTCCTGATTTCATTTGAGAAAGAGTTACTTTTCTTATTAGTAGCTGGTACAGTGCTGTGTTTAGGATTTAGGATGAAAATGTTGATAACCCCCTGATATTATGGTTGTTGCTGAGCAGTGGTCAAGGACTCCTCAGCTTCTCAAAGTGTCCTGCCAGCAAGGCATCTGGAAGGCACAGGAAGCTGAGGGGAGACACAGCCACTACAGCTGACCCCAACTGGCAAAAGGGATAATTCCATACCCTATGGCATCACGCTCAACTGTGGAGAAAGCTGGCTGGGTATTGGCCATTGGGTGCTGAGGTGATGCAATGCATACTGCTTGTTCTGAATTTTCAAATTTCTACTATTACTGCCATTGTAATTTTTTTTGTTGTTATCATCATCATCATCATCATTATTATTATTGTTGTTGTTGTTGTTGTTGTTTTGTTATTATTGTAGCCGGTTTTGTTATTATTATTTTCCCTTCTTTTTCTGCGTGATTAAACTGCCTTTATGTCAAGACGGGGATTTTAGGGGTTTTTTCTGATACTTTCCCCCGTTGCAGTGTGAGTGGGGAGGGAGGGAGGGAGCAGCTGTGTGTTTTGCTGCCTGCTGGATTAAACTAGCTAGGGGAGGGTTAAGCAGTGGAGAAAAATAGACAGGAAATTGGTTGAAGTCTCACAGCTTTTTGGTGATATTTTGGTGGTATTTCAGGTGTTCTCTCAGGTGCTTGACGGAATTGAATCTGTGCATTTGTACTTCTTCTGTGTATTGTATTTGAAAGAAGACTTGCAGGAACACGAGGAGAAATTCTCACAAAGAAGCAAAATTAATATTTGGAGTTTCAGATGGACAGACCTCATTTCAGAGGTTATCTCTTTTCCCCTGAACAATTTATTAGGCAACATTAATGCCCTGATGCCCAGTGTTCATTGTTGCTGGTTATTTCTGCAGCATTATGGCACTACAAGTACTTATTTCATTCCAGAAGCAGCTGCAGAGCCAAAGGAAAAAAAAAAAACAAAAAAAAAAAAAAACAAACCAACAACAACAAAAAACCAAAACCAAGAAGAAACAAAATCTCTCTATATCAGACCTTTTAGAAGAGTTAGCTGGTATCAAAATTCCTGCAGATAACCCCATTAGATCTATGCATACAGAAAGAGTTAAATTACTTACTGTATGTCTTAATCTCCTTTTTAGCCCTGTAGGCCTCACCCACTGACCCTTTTCTTTTGAAACTGAAGGCGCCATCACTTCTCTAGCTGTAATTCATCTTCTCAGTGGGTAATTAGTTTTGCACTCACAAATGCATTGGGATTACATTGAGGGGATACACTGAGGGTCAAGTCCTGCTTGAAAAACTGAATTTCCTTTATGACAAAGTCACTCACTTAGCTGATCAAGGGAAACCAGTTGATCTAATTTATTTTGGATTTCAGTAAAACTTTTGATAACGTCTCTCACAGTCTTTTCTTATAGACAAAATGTCCAGCACACAGCTGAATAAACACAACACACGATGGGTAAGGAACTGTCTCACAGGTCAGGCACAAAGAACTGCAGTGAATTGTTACATGAGGCTGGTGACCAACCAGTCACTACCAGGGTCCTGTAGGGCTCCATTTTAGAGTTGGTTCTCTTCAATGTCCTTATAAATGGCTGGGATGCAGTAATTGAAGGCATGCAAATTAAGCTTGCTTGACACTAAATTGGGAGGAGCTGTAGACTCCTTTGAAAGCACTGAGGCCCTGCAGAGAGATCTTGAAAAATCAAAGGGCTGGGCAGCCATGAGCAATATGAAGAGAAAATGCTAGTTTCTGGTTCTGTGATCATGGCTAAGAGCACTCTGTCCTCATCCATGCCAACGTGCCTGTATTGATATCGGAGAGAGCTTGTTATTCCAGAGATAAATACCTTTTAAGTTATGTATATGTTAATATACTGAGTCTCAGTTAATCCACAAGTCCTATAAATACTTTAAAGTATAAATACTTTAGTAGAGTTCTTTTAAATGTTTGGTGCAGATGCTGGCAGAAAAAACACTCTAGCTTCCTTATTAATAAATATCTCAGGGAGTATTCTTCATCCTGTAAAATAAAATCAGAAAATAATATGCTATCCAAAATTTGTCAGCTGTTTATCTGCATAGTTTTCTAGTGCATTTTGAGTCATAAACTAAGAAAGTACCTATCCAGAATTTCTATGTTAGAAAACAGGGACAATGTATGATATTTTTATATTAGGTCTATACAAGAAAGAATCTTTTTGCAACCAAGAGCAACAGAATGCATAAATATTCTAATTAGAGATCTAAGTTTAGGATAGCTATCTTGACAGTACAGATGTGTGACTGAGTCATTTTAAACTCTAAGTGTTCATTGCTGTTAAATCTATATACTCATTCCTACTTTCATAACTAATCAAGTTGACATTTCACGTTTGAGACATGTAGATTTGAAATCTGTCTGCTGACTCCTTTAAAAGTGTAATAGTTGTGTGATTAAACATTTCAGGGGGATGAAAAATGTTCATGCTCTATGCCATGTTATCAGAACTTAAATGAGTGATCACTTTAAAAACGCAGTATGAATGCACAATTAAAATGCAGAGGTTTTAATATCTGCATGCAGAATTGAAGCAAATAATAAAAATTAAAATCTTAGAATAACATTTTTAAATAAGAAAGTAATTCAGATATAATACAACACCAGAATAGTTTTGTTTCATTCTCACTGAACTAGCATAAAGTATCATAATGAAATAGAATAACACCTAGTTGCAAAGTTTTAGAGACCTTTTGTGTCAGATATAGTTTAGAATCTTGAAAATATCTATATAATCTATTCATCCAGTGCATCACTATTTTTAATCTTTTAAATTTTAATTAAGAAAATAGAGGGGATTCTGACTTCCATAAGAGTTGTTCCATCTAAAAATTGCAGTACTAGATATTTTTCAAGTCAAAAGTGATCTTGTTTAAATGTTCTGTCTTGGATATGAGTAGAAAAATCTTAACATGACTGACTTACCTAAAAAATCTGATGAGAAATTTTCTTGATTCAGAGATAAGAAACAGCACATTGATGCTTTTCATCCTAGGTTTTATTCTGAGATGGAATTAAAGGAATTAGTCCTTTAACTTAGTAATGGTTCACTGAGATGACTGTCCACCATAGTACAGGTATAGTATCCGAATGTTGGGTCTGTTGATACTAAATTCTAGCTCCAAATGAATAGTTCTGATTTTAAGGTTGTAAATTGTTTGTCTTTTCACAGGAGAATATGCAGGTACAGTAAGCATAAAGGAATATAAATACTCCTCTTATTTTAAGAACTGTAAACATGTTTGGATTTCAACAAATAATAAACGTGTTAATATATAAAAGCTAAATTATTTTATATTAGAAAACTAACAAGACCCCTCAGAAACCCCTGATTTGAATTTTCATAAATTACAACTTTTGATTATGTTAAGTTTTATCTATGCTATATTAAATTTAGGTAAGATCTTCCTTCTGCTTTCCTTCATTCACCTATCGCTCAAACCAGAAAGATGATGTGACTGGTGTATTTTTTTCAAACATCCTGTGTATGCATCAAATAGAAAGTTTCAAATAGCATACTAGGAAGCTCTTTGCTTTCAACCTGATTTATATCTAGGTGCCCTATGTACAAACTTGTGTTTAGCAATAGATGAAACAGAAGATGGTGACACGGTAAAATATGTCTGAACAGCTGTATGAACTGCCTGTAGCAATGTAATGCTGTGATGCCAGCTTCATTCAGACCTACAGAGGTGTCAGCTGAACCTTCAGTCTCATCTAAGGCTGCTGCATGTCCCTGTACAAATACCTGAGCATAAGCGTAAAGCTTCCTGTTACAGTTAATGCTAGCGTGCACTTGAAACCTCATGGAAAATAACATAAACCTCATTTTTGTATTTATTTGTAAAGTCTGTTAGAAAACATAAAAATATCACCAAGTAAATTCTTCAGCAAGGAAGACAAAATCATCAATATCACATTACTACTGGAAAAGAAACCCTGTCATTAAAATTACCCTGCTGGTTGAGAACTGGCAATACTGGCAGCTGAGTGTGACCATTCCCAAAACTAAAACACACAAACTTAAGAAAGGGGAAATACAAGGTCAGCACAACAGCAGAGGAAGGGGAATTTACTAGGAAGTATGTATGGAACTGCTTTAATTGCTTATTATTAGCATTTTCCACAATAATATTGCTTTATTTATTTTATTTTTTTCTGTAAAAATAAAAATAATTACTTGATTTGACAGATATGATTTTCATCTTTTGTAAATTGCCAACTTGCTTTTTTGGGGTTGTTTTTTGGTTGGTTTTTTTGGTTGTTTTTTTAGAGATTTTTAGTGTTGCAAATATATGTTATATATTACATGGTCTGGGACATGTTCTATCTGCCTGGCTCATCATACCCTGTGCTGTATAGGTAAAATAAGTCAACCAAGCTACATAGTCACTGATCTCGTACAGGAATATGCACGTGATACATAGTCTTATATTCCATACATTCTGCACCTAAACTGGGACAAAAATCTCATTCCACAATATCCTTGACCTTGGGAAGGAAGCAATTCTGCAAACACAGTCTTTCCAGGTGATTCATATTGTGTACTGTCAGTTTTTTATTATACTTCCCTTACACACAAAGGACAGCTCCTCATTCCTCCCACAACATTCTCTTTTGTACACAACTCAATCCTTAGACTTATATGGTCTAAAACTGAGCACAGAAATATCAAAATAGTTAAGAAAATTAATTCCTATGATAGATTTAGTCTTCCTTTTGTCATATACAGCGCTCATCTTTGTCTCATCTTTCCCTTTCCCTAATGCCAGCTAAGAACACAATCATGCCTTCCATTTCCACAAACAGCTGTTGCAGCCTGTGAAATAGCTTGACAGAAAATATTCCAGGTGGGAATCATAGACGTAGCAGTACTGCCAAATAATGTACATAAAATAAATAATTTTAAAACTCTTCTTCTCCAAAGGGCTCTGTTAAATATGGGAATTAAATAGCAAAAAGATAACATAAAATGGTAATATCATTCTGGGTAAGAGTTGACTCTAGGACAAATTCTGAACAGCATATGTGTTAACCACTCGCCTCCACTTGTGCACACATACACCCACATCCCCACGCACTGACACTTATGAAAGTTACTGACATGTATTCCTGTATCATCTAAGATGTACCCTTTTTAGTATGTGGTAATATGGGTAATACATAAAGGTGCACTTTTAAAAATTTTGAAGAGTTTTTTAAATTGTTGTGTTTTAAAGCATCTGTGGTTATTTTTTTCCTTTCTAAGTCTCTGCATCATGAATATACTGCCTTTTAGGATGTCACTCTCCTGACTTTTATTAATGAGTTTTCATTTGAATTCCAATGAATTTTCAAAAAGGAACATACTGGTTTAATCTCAGACGTGGCTAGTATTTTATTTCTGACTTCTGGAGCATGGTGTCTGGACTTTGACAGAGAGACTTGGTGCTGATTTTATCAAGCTATATAGTGATAAACAAAGACCTCATAGACCTATTCTTGATGATGTTGGCGCTAACTCATAAAATCAATTTATTTCAAAACTAACAAATTGCTAGACCATAATCATAATTTTTCTCTGCCAAGGGTTTTGATTCATTTAGCTCTACCATGTGATTTTCATTACTGTTAAGTACAGTTAGCCCTTGTGGATAAATGAAGATGGAAAATGCAGAATACAAAACAGATTTGTCATAGTTTGAAGATGTGAAAGCAATAATCCTATTTAATTTAGAAAGATATTAGTCTGGACTGAATTTTTCTCTCTAAATTTGGCAGTCCTTGAGCTTGTGGACACTTCTCTGTTTTTGCTAAATACCTTTCTATATAATATATTTTAAATTGTTGTATGACTACTCCTCTTTCAGAAGTAAGCTAAATGATGGAACAAAGAGAATGTCCTAGGGCCAGCCTTACCCATGGAAAAACCCTGGCACCTGTCAGGTAGGTAGATTGAAGTGGATGAAGTAAATGTAGGGGTTTTATAACCTACAAAGAGGTGGAAGATCGACTTCTAATAACCTCCCAATTACAGTGACTGTATTGCTGGGCATGGCTTAGGTTTTGCTGCTCTTTAATGATTTCTATCAAGGAACAATCTTTAGCACAGTAAATCTTTACACACGACTTTTGTTTTCAAGAAAAGAAGAGAATTCGGATGAAGGTAAAGCTGATATAGATGAATCAGTCAAAGCTGACAGGTGAATCATCGAGCTTAACAAAAAAAGAAATAAAAAAGTAAAGAAAAAGTTAATAAACAAGTACAAATATTCACTTTATACTATTTTGGAAAGGGTCTTCAAAATAAATATAGGAAATTCTTGAGCAGGTTGTCTTCCTCTGGAAATTTGAAAAGGTATCATGAAATGGAGACAGATTAAGACAGAAACTAAAAATCTGCATGAAGTTTAGAGGTCACTATGGTATTTTCTTAGTCATTCAAGATATTCTAATGGCCTCTCTAAAACATTATTAAGTCAGAATAAAATAACAATATTATCATGCTTTGATATAAATAAACTACATGCTCTTAACCATATTTCATCTTTACAGATATTATTATTATTTCTTATACAAATAATATAAACATATATTCATTGTTGTGCAAACACAGTTTAAGCAGCATTATTTCATCCCTACTAAATTTGCTTGTACTCTGGAGGGTTTTAAAATATATCAGCGACTGCTATTTTTTGAGTTTATATCTGTTCCTTCCAACTATCTCCATGTGTTTTCTCTAATTATACTTCCATTAGATTCAACTGCAGAAAGAACTTAATTCGATGAAGACCCTACTTACTGTCTAGAAATAAAAATCTTTTTGGCTATCTCCAAGATTGAGTAAGAATTTTCAATTACAAAATAGCATTCAATGATGAATAAATAATCTGAACATTTACTTTGTTTATCACTGATGTTCTCCAGTGATACTTAAATGGCACTGAAGTGTGTGGTTAAGAGACAACTCTCTATGAACATAATCACCCATAAATAGCTAAATAGATGACTCTGCATTGCTATATAAATAAAACACCCTTTTCTTGTCCAACTAATCATGTTTGCATACTGAAAGACCATTAACACAAAATGTTATCCAAATTATTTCAAATTTACCAATCACTCATTTAGGGTTTCACTCAACTTCAGGACTTTGCAAACTGGAGCTCAGAAGATTTGTGGCACGCGTATACTGACATGGAAAACAGAGCAAGGAACGGATCTCATACTATTGCTAGTTAAGTATCATTCTGTTCCCTTTCTCTGTTTTGGACAATCACAAATAGGTTTGTCCAAGTTGGGATGTAGGAACTGTTCCAGGGATTGGTTACTCTACAGATTTCTTCTAAACAGTAAAATGACCAAGATTGCTCCAGTTTCAACAGTTTATATCTTACCTACTACTTCAACCGAATACAGAATCCTTCAACCAGACAAGTTGGACTCTCACCCTTAATTGACCCATATATCCATGTCTCTCTCCTTCCATCTTGCAAAATGGAGTCTGAAGTTCAGAATTTATAGATACCAAAGTGTTTGGGCAACAAGAGAAAACAAAACAGAAAAAACACCAGCAAGGCAGTCTTCTCAGCTCTATAAAGACTTGTGTCTCTCCCTCTCTTTTGTTTACAACATAGACACACTCTCCATGTCTTCTGTCTTCTTATTTTGGATGTATTCACATCTGAAATAAAAATTCCGCTGAACTTCAACCAAAGTTTTCATTTTAAAAGTAAAGGAGGAAAAAAAGAACACGTTCCCACCCCAAAACCCCCAAATCAACACCAAGCCCAAACAAGCTTTTAAGAGTACTAAATCAATATCCTTTGATTAGAAGGTTTTTCTTAATTTCTCTAAGATATATATTTAAAGTTATTGTCTTTGTATTAAAGGAGAGATAATTCAGTCCAATCTACTGCTTGAGTCAGGACCAACAAAGTAAGATCAATCTTCATTCAGCCAGAGTAGGAATAACTCCAAGGATGGAGATTGCACAGACTGAGTTTTGATGTGCTCCTCCAAGAAAACTGACTATTTTCTTGTAATCACACATCAGGTAGCTGAAGAACAGAATTAAAACTGCCTTGACTTTCTCTTCCCTTATCTCAACAAATCAAGATGAAGTTCAGTAATGGCTATGGGGTTTGTTCCTTGTAGGAACTGCCTCCAATTGAAATAAAACTGGTAGAGGTCTTTAAATAAATGTGCAAGAATATTTGGTTGAAATTTGCAAGGAAAATTGCGAAAAGCATTCACACAAGCCCCAAGACCTCTTTTGCTCTATTGATAGTTCTCTATGCAATTTAAATGTAATTGGAATAGTTTTTTTTCCACACGCTCTCAGTGTAATGGAAATAAGTCCCACTGTAAATTATAATATTTCATATTTTCATTTCTACCTATCTCAGGTGATTGAAGAAGCTAGTGAGCATTCTGAAATGAGATCACATCACATTGTCGGAAGGCCATGCAGAATTATGAAGAACTACATCTTCTTAGTGAACCTTTTTGTTCTTTATGATGGCTAGCACCATTCTATCAAAAAAGTAGTAACTCCAGTTAGTCCAATTTAGAGTGAATAAAGCCACAAAAATAATTTGGAGTGAATAAAACGACAAAAATATGCTTGGTGGATTCATGCATGTTTTTGTGATGTTTCCATCTCTCCAATATATCATTTATTATTGACTTTTAAACCGTTTTTTTCTGCTGGATAAATCCTACATGTATAGATACTTAGAATGCTTGTAGTACTAGCAATGACAATATTAGAAGAAAGAGGTTGTTTTTTGTTTTTTTTTTAATAATTAAACATTTGACTATAAAATCCCACTGTGGAATTTTAAACCTTGAATTTCTTAAAGCTCAAAAGTAGATGTTTGCTTGCCTTTTGCACATGAGAGACAAGGAAATTTTCATACTGAGTTTAAGATATTTTACTACATATCACTTCTATTTATGATGTTTAAATGAGCATGACCGGAAAAAAAGACCAGGAACCTACATACACATTTGTATTTTGAGAGTTTCCCCTTCTGTCAGTAGCTCTGATTACTTTTTAGTCATCACAGTGACCACCACATATTTCCTGTGAATATAACTGACGAGGGCTGATTGACACTGACTGCTACCAAATTAGCATTTCCATGGCAGCCAACATCAATTACCATCAATGATGGGATGCTCATCTAGGAGAATCTGAACAGCATTGCAATATAAACCTAATCATTTAGGTTACAACAGATGCAAAAGAAACATTAACAAATAGAGAGGGAAAATAAAGGAAAAATAACCTAATGTCACTGTCATTAGAAGCAGTATACTTGCTGCTATAAACAAGAATAAATATGATAAGGAAGTAACAAAACATGAAACTTTTGTTCTTCTTATTTTCACAAATATCTATTGTAAATGCAAATCTTTATGTTGTAAAAAATGTCTTCCAGAAATATTTACACAAGGAGTGTTTTTGGGTTTTTTTCAAAGACAACGTGTTCACGTTCTTTTCTTATTATCAGTCTCTTAAATTTTGAATTTCTGATAGGTCTAGGAGATTCAGAAAACTTGAGTAGACTCAATATCTTCATTCTCTTTGAAACATAAGTATCTGATGAGAATCTTGTTAAGATGTTCAGGGATTTTTCTCGTTTCCTCTAGCTTTTTACTATTCTATCCTGCTACTATTCTAAAAACTTTCAGTTAAGATTTGGATACATCATCTGAAATTAGGTTGAGACCTGAGCTAACATTTGTCTTTGAAAACAAAGGGCTCCAGGGCTTCCAGGTTGAAGAAGTGCTGCAGATAACTCTACCAGATTTCCATTTAGGTATGACTCTAGGATGCCGAAAGATGAAAAGATGGACATGGCTAATTTTTGAGACAGCCAAAATGGGGAAATTCAAACTCATAACCAGTGCAAGGTAAAATGATTTCATGTTCACATGAAAAGGTTGGAGAAGGAGAAAGTGCACAAAAAGATTTATTTTCTTTTCAGTTATATTTTCAAAATATTTTTCCTTCACTTTTTGTAAACTTATTTTTGAAACATAGCTGAATGTACAGCAGCTATTTAAAAGAAACCTGCCTACAGTATTCAAAATCAATAAGAAAGGATTGCCAGTTACAGTTAGGTACAACTAAATAAGAGTGGAAATTCGGACTTGACTACTGAGAATTTGAACAGAAAGGCAGTATTTTCCTAGGCTCAAGAAAACTCCTGTGTCTGCAGCCTCACTGACCCCAGAACATTCATATTTTTATTTGAACTCCAGCCAAGACAATGGTTTTGTGACCTAGTTGTGACTTAATGTGTTGTGGTAGATTTAGATAATGTAGTTATTAGGATTGCATGTTTTTCATTTGGCCAGAAATAAACCCAGTTAAAAACTTTATTTCCTTAGATGTTGAGTTACCTGAATTATTTTTGATTTGTCAGGCAGACATAAAACTAAGACCTTGTTCACTCAATACTGAAATATTAGTCTTTATTTATTCTATTTACCAGCCTTACAGGAAACCCATAAACTGTCAGTGGCTATAACTTGAAAGACTGGTATGCAAGGTATAAATATCTATAAAACTGTGCATAAGCTTCCTTCAACTATGATTAAAATTTGAAATACACCAAAATATAACTGATGTTGATAGTTTATATCCTATAGGTTAGTGTCAAGTAGTTTAGTGAAGCTACATCATTATTTTGTGTTGAATCACAGCATACATGGGATCTGAAGGGAATACATTCCTCTCAACAGTCTATAAACCCAAGCAGGTTCATAAGCATGCACGTGTGCATTTTTATTTAGTTGCTGGGGAAATTCATAAGGGGAGATATTCTCCTTGACAGTATCTATAATACTAAATAAAAAAGTGCCAGAAACCTGTGCCTATCCCCAAGGCAGTCCATGAATTTATACTCTCAGAGTTGAGACTTAGTCTCATTATACTGGAAATTGTTAATGCCGAATATTTTTATCTTGGAAAAATCCACTTGGAAAAGTATACAGATAAAAACTAGGGAGTGAACTTAATTTTTAAGTTCTATGTAACTCATATAAGTAGCACCTTTCCCAGATTTATTTCTAATGTGAATCCTGTGACAATTACTGTAAAGGGCATGAAGAGTTTCCATCTTCCTTGAACAACAGAACGGACATCCTGATAAATAAATACTGACTGAATTTCCAGTTTGCCTAAACATGTGGGTGGCTCTTAATGTATTTGTAGTTCAAAATCTACAGATTACCAAACAATCAAAGCTTTTTATTGTGTTCCTATTTCATATTGTCCCCCCATGTTGTATCTTTATTGAAATAATAGTATGATAAGGAAAGAGAAGGGAATTAAGTGTGGGAAAGGTGATGTGTCCCCACACACTTCTTACTCAAAGTAATTGTGATCTTCTTACTGTTAAAAGATTGGCTTCCTATAAATTAATATTGCTTCAGAATTGATAGCAGCATTACATAGATTACATCTGACACCTCTGGACAGCTTGTTTGTGCCCCAGGCATCTCTATATGTGTCTGCAATATTGACAGTATAAGTTATGTGGGTAAATATTTATATACCTTCTGCAAAATGTGCTGAGGGGCAAATCAAAAAGCAGAGTTTTCTCTGCTGGAAGTGAAGGGGAATTTGCTACAGAGAAGCAATTGCACTGATCAGGCACAGCATGCTTAGTATTGAAGGAATTTCTCTCTCTGTCCGTCCTGTGTTCATTTTCTTGCAGGACTCTGACCCCTTTTTAACATCTTACTGTCTCTGCATTTTTGCTGTGAATAAAATATTATGCATATATTAACAGCAATTTTTTCTTCCTTATGTTTTAGTATTGTTTGTCAAGACCAAATTCCTGAAGGTCCCCTGGTTTTACCAGTGAAGCTTCAATTTCTTTTTTGCATACTTGTCCTTTCTGGAATACTTATTATAATACATTCCTTTTTACTTGTAATATGTGGGATTAAGGGCTTGGAGGGGCAGGTGGGTGGTGGATGCTGAAGTTCTGGGCTTATTTTTTTTTTTGCTAGCTGGGTTTTGTTGTTGTTTTTTTGGGCTTTTCTTGCTTGAGTTTTGATTTGTTGAAGTTGCTTTTTTTCAGATTTTAAAATATATCTTTCTTTCAGAACTCAAGAAACCCTTAAAATTTGATTTTCAGTTTTTCCTTTCCATCTCCCACTCATATCCTATAGAAAAATAATGCTGTTGGAACTGATATGTCTGCATGAATGTATTTGGTCTATGAGATGTTTCTTCCAATTTTCCTTTTCTTTGCATTACAAAATATTTTTTTCTTTATGTATTAACATAATTAGTCATGTTTCAGTCAATTATTACAATACTAGAATACTTAATTTGGACATATAAACACTTATGCTGTAAAAAATGAAGAATGCTAATTTACTCAAGTACTTTTATATTATTAAATATTAATTTAAAGTTGTAAGGATTTTTTTATGTTTATAGTTTTATTTTCTATAGGATTACATCTGCTGGTTGATGGAAGCAACAGTGAAAACAAGATATCTGGATATCTACAGATAAAAGGATTCACAATTCCGTAGTATTAAAAATGTAAATTAGGTGGAATTGACAGTATGTGTGTTAGATGAGACAAAAACTACCTTGCTGGTAAATGCCCACTAACCTTGTTATAAGGAGAAGATGTCCTGCTCTCATGGAGTCTCTGAGAAATAATTTACTGGGCTTAGTTATGCCTGGTTTCATTTTGGAAAATATTTGCCTAGAAAATTAAAAGTGATTTGGAGTTTATAGAATTATTATAAATAAGCAAAATGAATTAAGAAAAAAAAATTAGACTAATATTTCAAAACAAACCAAATAATTTTGACTAGTTTCTGATTTAGACTAGAAAAATATAAGTTCCTTATTAGAGAATCAGGAGTTTTTGCTACCCCTGAAAGATTACACACTGACTCACACTTCCTTGTCTTGACTTATACCTAATGGGATAAACGTCACATCTGTCCTTGAAGCTTTGTCACTGCTTTGCAGAAGAAGGAAATGCCTCAAAATCAGCATGCTCTCAGAGGTCTGTGCTAACACAGTTTTGTAGTGGCTTCTAAACCAAAGTTTTGGTCTTATGCCCAGGCAAAAGGAATCTGGTCGGTCTATATAAGTAAAGGTACCCAATATAATGGTACTTAGTACCAAATACCTGCATGTATTATATTCATAAAGTCAAATTGAATAAGGTGATATTCTCTGTTGACCTTGATGTCCATGACTGTATCACTGATAAAAAAAGTGTATAAGGAATGAATAAAAAACCTGTTTCAAGCATCAAGGACAGTTAAGACAGACTACCTTACATTTCTATTACTAAAGCTAGTCCCGTGCAAAACAAATTTTCTCCGGACATAACCACTTGGATGTCGTAAAATGGAGTCAAGAGACAAACCCACTGTTTAGGACAGTGAGCAACTGGAGTCCACTGTTTAGACATGCTTTTTGGATATAGGTCAAAATCTGGGAATTGATAACATATTGCTGGATTGGATAGTCAAAGTCAGTTGGATGTTAACACAAATGAGGTAAGCCAGGCAAAGTATGATAATTTACTTAAACAACCATCCATTGCCTATGAATGTTAACTCTAGAGAGAGGATTTAGGTATTTACAGTCTGATTGGAAAAGCTGCACAGGAATGTAGTAGGATAATATAACCCATTAACATAGCTGTCCAGATGGCTGAACTTTTGTTTCAGTACTATGAACTGTGAAACTCAAGTTCAGTAGCAGACATTCATGCCAGTACATTAGAACTCACAAGAGAGCAGAAGTCTTGAGGCAAGAGCTTTCAGTTTTTATCTCCCATGTACATTTCCAGCTTGACATACGGCATGCAATTTGGGCCCAACATTTTTGGCATGTCAGTCCAGTGAAGGGCTAAGAGAGCATTGGGCAATAATTTTACAAAGAGATCTTCACTCAAATTCCTATTAACAGCAAATCAGGGAAATGGGGGGGTTGTGACGGAAAAAAATTTATTCTTCCATGTGAGCATTTTCCAACTCACAGCAAGCAATCATTGAAGCCTACTGTGTTCACTATTATGAAAACCATTTATGCATAGTTAGAGCTCCTATGTAAAATTGACCAAATAATGAAATGAAAGCTGTTCTGAGTAACTCTTTGCTGTACTCTAAAAAAAGCAGTTAATTACTTCCGGATATATTAGAGTTTATTGGTATTGTACAGATGTGTATAATCACTGCTTTTCCCTGTTTGAATAGCAGCCATCTGTTTGCCTTTGAATGACTGCAGCATTTAATAAATACACTTCTGTCTGTATCTGAGAAGGATTCACTCTTTCTCTGCCAGTGGAAGCAGGATGGCAAGACACAAAATGATCTTCATCTGTTAATACCAACTAATCTATATAACTATTGTAACTGGCTGTCCTGATTTTGATGAGGTAGGTTTAATTTTCTTTGTAGTAGCTTGTACAGGACTATGTTTTAGATTTGTGCTGAAAACAGTGTTGATGATAGCCTGATGTTTTAGCTGTTGCTGAGCAGTGTTTGCAGAGCATCAAGGCTTTTTCTGCCTCTTTTCATGCCTTCTCACTATCAAATAGGATAAGGCTGCATAAGAGGTTAGGCAGGGGACAGAACTGTAACTGCTGGCCCCAAGTGACCAAAGGGATATTCCACACATGACATTGTACTCAACAGTAAAAGCTAGGAGGGAAAGGAGGAAAGGCTTAACATCAGCAGTTACGGCCTTTATCTTCCCAAGAAGCTGATCTAGAGGATGAAACTCTGCTTTCCTGGAGGTGATTGAACACCTGCCCGCTGAGAGCAGTCAGGAATGAATTCCTCTTTTTGCTTTGCTGGTATGAGCAACTTTGTCTTTCTCTATTAAACCATCTCTATCTCAACCCACATTTTTGCACTTTTACCCTCATAAATCTTTTCCCCATTCTTCTGTAAGGGAGTGAGTGAATGGCTGTGTGTTGTTTACCTGCCTATGAGGTTAAACTATGGCAACACTGACTTAGACCAATACAATATTTTTTGAAAGTGCTCCTATGATTCAGTAAACTCAACTGTGCTAAGTAGATGTCAATCATTTATAGCATTTACAGAAATTGCGGTTGGGATTCTTTCTCCTTTCATCAATATGTGATAATTTCCTAAAAATTGCTTAGAGAATTGTTGTATTATCTGTGTTCCTGTTATTTAGCTAAAGAAGCAAAAACAATAGAGAGAGAAAGGAAACTCAGTAAATTTACTCTTAAATGTACAGGAGCCTCAGAAGCCAGAATGCTACAGTTACTATGCTATTGTTGTTACTGCGAGTTTTTCTTTTAATGTTGAATACCACTTCAAAAATAAGTGAGCTATAGCCATGGAGAATATGAATGATTTTAAAGTAATTAAACAACAGTTATTTAATCTTTAGATTTTTTTTACCCTGAAAGCTGAGTATATAAAAATGAACTCATTATGCTACCTCTGAATTTCCAAATACAGGAATTGACAAGTATAAATCATATAAGTTACCAAAAAACTACTTTTAAAATTTTGACAGTCAGTAGGAGAACAATGGAAGATTTAATTTAGATTAATTTTGAAATGTGCAACACTCTGCAATAAATATCTCTAATTTTTTGCACTTCATTAACAGCTACAGCCAAATGCAGAAATTCCATACATCACTTTTGAAGTAAAATATGTAAGATGGAGAGTATCAGGATGTACCTTATAACATATGATGGATAGTGAATCATTTTATGGTTGATGGTTTCAAAGAGTTGCATTTAATTTTGGACTTATTCAGTGTTATTAAGAACTACTGAATCAGACTCTTTTGAGCATCCTGCTTTATGATGGTATTGGTATTGTACAGGTGATGCTTTACGATGTGAAAATCATGAAAATGGTAATTTCTCTTGCTATGAAGAAGTCCAAGTTTTGAGGCCAGTCCGTTTTAAAATTAATTTAGCTGTCAAGGATACCATAAGAAAAAGAAAGTAACAACTAATGTTAAATAAGACAGCTGCACAGATGGTTATATCTGCAAAGCTTATCAGTGGAAGCCTTTTGAGAGTATTTCAATCCCAGCCTTCCCCAGAGGTTTTGGGGCTCAAGAACAAAGTGGAGCCAGCGCAGCCAGGGGTGGACCCCATCCAGTCAGTGTGGTGGGAAGAGACTCCCAGGCAGAGCTTTAGGGTGGTCACAGCTGGGTTCCACCCCTAGCCCTGAACTCTGCTGCCAGCTGAGTGCAGCCCTGCCCTGCCAGACCCCATAAGTGGTGTGACCTCCTGGACTGGCCTGCACAACCCTGTCCCTGTGGCACTCCCTGTGTGTCCCAGGGCTGTGTCTCACCCTGTTCACCTCACTGGGCCTGATGCTGAGGTCATAGCTCCCAGCACCTCTGCTGGTCCTGAAAATTGGCAAATTGAAAATTTATACTCTTCTGTCTTCCACATGTACAAAACAACATTCACAAATATTTCCAGTTTTTCAAAGACTATTCTTCAGATATGTCTAAACATTTCAGATGAGATAACTGATCCTGGTTTTAACTTTTTCTCATATTTGAACACAAAATTCATATCAAACTTTTAACAACAATCTCTACAAATGTGATAAAAATTACATATTGTCTGGTCTTGTTCCATGAACTCCAGTACTACATACATCTGCCTAACTTGAGGTATTTCACTTACAGATATTCATATAAGTTTTCAATGGAGGAATATAAGTTCTTTCAGGGAAAGATTCAACTGTTTTGAAGATGTTAATTCCTGTCCTGAGGTGGCTATTTTGCTATATGAACTGTTTGTTCTGAATGAGACCATGTCAAATTAGACATCTGAGTGCCTAGAGAGATCTCTTGGTCTTTCCTTTGAGGACAAGATAAGTGTAATGAGAATTTGCAAGTGATTGTGAGTTAAAAGAATTCGAAATGTAAATCCTTTTTGAAATATAACTGCATTATCAATCTCCCTCTTTCTTCAAAAGAAGAAATCAATCTTTAATTTGAAAGAACACATACCTCAGATTTTGTGCATATATTAAGACCTTATATCCAAGCTACATATGAACAATCATGAGGTTTTTTTTAAAGTGAGGGTATTAATTAATAACACACCTGTTAATAAAAATTATATTTTAAAAACAAACAGCAAACCAAACAAAACTCAAACAAACAAACAAAAACAAAAACAATCCGGTCACACCTCTACAAGATGATCCAGACTAAATTTGAATGCAATAATGCCACATTTAGGGAGGAAAAATCTTGAAAAATTGAAAAGGATCAAGTAATTAATTCTTAAAAAATTCTGGGTTCGTTGGGACCTAAGTATATGAGCACATCGCTAAGCATAATTTCTGATATAATGTAAAACAGATTGTTTAAACACTTTTTCTTTGCAACCTTAAAACAAAAGGTTCTTGAAATAATTGTGATAGCATCTTCATTCTTTAAAAAAATTATGCTTTTAAAAAGTATGCATCTAACTGAAAGTTTAGAGTCTTTGTTATGCAATAACTGCAACTATTCTTTTCTTTTATTCTTTAAATTACTGAAATTTTTCTCAATTCAATTTTGTCTCAAAGAACTTTAGGTTTGGGAATAATTTCATTTAATAGCTAGGCATTCTGAGGAGTAGAAATTCTCCCCAAGTTTCCTAAATGTAAGAAAAGCCTCATGAAAAATCTATTTATTGATAAAATACACAAGCCACCACATGATCAGCCAGTTGTGCATATTTCCTGCTCTACTATATCCTGCTGGCTGTTAGTCTTGTTTCTAAGGAAGGAATTTACTGGGGGTTTTATTTTTCATTTTGTATTTTGCTGTTTAGGTATTTTTTTTGTGGTGGGCGTATTTGTATGGGGTTTTATTTTTTTTTGGCAACAGATCAAACACCAAAGGCTGGTAATGACCTTTACTTTATCTGCTTGTTTTTAATTTAGACTTATAAAATAGAACAGTTAAGTGAATTGAAGGACAGAAAAAATTTCACATTAGAGCTAGCTGGATATTGACTGTGAATGTGAGGGTTACCTTAATTGGGTGGTGAGGGAGTAGTTTTTGATAATTACTTTGGTTGGTATTGATTTATTCTGCACAAGTACACAAATTTTTGCCCCTTTGTCTAATAAGTCAGCAGCCTAAAAGGAATAGAGAATCATATATTTTGTTATCAGTCATCAGGTAGATGTTTAATGTGAGCTATGGGGGAATGTACACAGCCCCTTCAGGTAATGCTATGGGTAGCAATTGCTGTAGATATAAATGGGAGTGCAAAGACTAACACACACACAGACACACAGGGAAAAAATAAAATGAAGAAAAAGAGAGAGCTTTCTCATGCTAATAGGATGTTTGTGTTCTGGTTCCTCTTAGAAGCCTTACCTTTTCTAAGGCTCTCAGCAGCGACTTCCAGCAGGGCTCTCATTAATATAAATTCCAATGTGCTTGCAGGGCTTTAAATTACACTTGTTAATGCACACGTTGCTCTGCATGTGAATTTTGTGGGATCAAACCCAAGGAGCAATTATGATGATAGATGTAAATACTAGAATGTGTGGAGGCCATTAATTAACTGTGTGGATGTTTTACTACAAACGCTTCTTATCACATGGATTTTTATGTTTTTTCTCTCTCATATCTTCTGGACTAGCAGTCTGCTATTTACGAAATTTGAAAGAAAGACAAAAATCTAAAAGAAATTAACTCTTTGTACGTTTTGTGAAAATGTGAATCCAGACAGAGAAGGTAAATGTCAGTAATAGTCTCACTGAGACAAAGTATTTTAAATTCCACTTTGCAGGGCACAACTAAATAAAAATAATTCATCTTAGCTGGCTCTATGATAAAAGTCACAGTAATTAATTCAGAATAATGAGGAAAAAAAAGCCTCCCTTAATTTGATTGTTTTCAGGATAAACGTTAACACCAGTGTGTATGATGTAGGTATAGAGTCTGAAGATATATATGTAAAGTTGACAGAAAAATAAAATAAATCTACAGATCATGATCTGTTGTGTTGGTTTTTGTAAAAAAATTACTAATTTTTATAAGTTTGATTTGAATTCTGGCTATCCTTGTGAGCCAGAATTACGTTCAGCAGTGAGATTTCATTTTCTTTCAAGTTAAACATACAGAACAGCCATGCTTTACATTTATAGGGTCCAATATGTCAGGGTGCCTTAAGCACATACAGTGTTTGAGCATATCAACTGTCCTTTATACAGCTGCACTTTTTGATCATGGAGCATCTCAGGAGATGGAATCCATTAAATGCATAAGGAAAATGCTTATTCTAGCTTCAAACAGTCAATAACATAGCATAGTGAGCCTATATAGCCTATTTTACTTGAGAGCAAGGCAAAATTTGTTCACTCACATAGGATGGTCCTGCTAGGGAGGTTTTTTTCATATTGAAATGTGATATTTTTTGATGGCTGCAATCACTCAATCTATAAGCCCTGTTTTCTCTTACACTTTTCAGTCACACTGTCTGAGAAAGTGTGGATGTATCATTAAAAAGGCATAGCTTATGGATGTTTCATGAGGTATACTCCTTAAGTTGTACAGGGAAAAAAAATGGAACTAAACAACCCAGTGTTCAAATTGTTCTTGTTAGAATTATAAACTAATTGGTTTCACTTCTTTGATTATCTTTCCATAGTATTGAATTAGATTCTAGTTCATGGTTGATGTGTTCTCAGACCATCTGAGATAGATCAGCCAAAGATGTCATGTACCTACCTTAACTATGTTAGTATTCTGCTTTGTATAACAGTCTCTCACAGAATCATATTCAATAAAGCACATGCTATAGACATTTCCAAAAAAATTGCTGTGACAAGATTGCACTACTTGTTGACAGGTCAAAAGTGAGACATAGATATTGTCAAAATAAATAACAAGTAACCCCATCCCACACACTTCAGTTCCCTTCACTTTTCTGTAGAATGTTGTTAGAATCCTAACACTTTTTTTTTTCCTTGTACCTTGCTGAATCAATTTGGATACTGTTTTCTTAGTTATTGATTCTGACTGGGCACGTTTTTTCAAGATGCACTGCGGTTATCTAAGTCTTCTGTTTCACAAAGTTTGTGCCCAACTATCTTTACTAGTTAAACAGACTTAAGTGGTAAAAGATATTCTAATAATGGAGTTGCACTGCATCTAGGTTCATTTACATCTGAGTCTTTATCAGCAATGAAAATTTAGCTGTTAGATAGGGAAGGATGAATTTATTATAACACAAGAGATGATTTCAAAAATGGTTCAATTGAAAGACTTCTAAAATTTCCATATGTATTTCCTGGCTATAAGGATGACTGAACAGCATTAGTAGCTCAGACATAGATCTGTTTTGAAGATGCCAAGAATCAGATTAAATGATGCTCATTTCCAACGTTGGTTTAATGAATGTGTTGGAATTCACCCATTTCTTAATTTTCAGTATTAATTAACTAAATTATTTAATTATTTAAATTATTTAAATTATTTAAATTTTGCCAGTGTTCATACAAACTGTCAAATGCCTGCCCAGGCAAGTGAGCATAGGGTTAACGGAATGATATTTGCCTTATGAATTTAATTTTTATGATTAAAGCATTTATTTTGAATGTTGGAAGACTTGGCTTCTGGTGTAAAATTTTCAGGAAATAAAACTCTCAGCCTAGAGAGAATAAACTGTCATGGCTCACATTTTGGGAAAATGCTCTCTTGACTAGGTTATAAGATATTCAGATAAAAAGAAAAGAGATTCACTGCAGCCAAGTATCGAGGTCCAGCTTCTGTTTTAACACTAGTTTAGTGCATTGCCTTTAAAACACTAAATATTCTGTAAAATTCTGAAAAATTCTACATTATATATCTTCTTGCCCAAAGGGCAGAGTGTACCCATAGTAACACCAAGTCCAGCCTCCCTACCCACCCCAGCATGGAGTATACACTGCAACAGGTGCACACTGTTCCTGCTCTGTAGTCCTTGAGGACTGGTGCCCTCACCATCCGAGACATTTCAAAATCATTGTGTTCCTCCTCCCAAGGCTGTGTTGTGGTCAGCCAGGAGTGCAAGAAGCAGAAAACAGAAAGGCAGGGTCTGATTCTCTCAGTTTGAGCAGTCATGTGAGAGAGAGTGGCATCTGTGATGAGACAAAAGAATCTCATTCGTGCAATTATTTTTGTTTCATTTTATTCCTTTATTCCTTTATTCATTTTCATTTATTCATTTCACAATACTGCTGCAAAATGTTATGGTAACATCCGTGTCTGGACTTCTTCTTAGTTCCATTTCAGTAAATGCTCTTGTCAGGACTTGAAGAACACAATAAATTTTCTCAAACACTGACAAAGGAGGAAGTTCCCACAAGATAAGCTAAATTAAGACAGGCACAGATGGTGAAAAGGAAGGTGTTAACATCAGGCCTACATGGAGGTGAAAGGTTTGAAGTTAGCACACCAGACAAGGCTCTACTGTGCAGACAGTGGGAAAAGCACAGATGCAAGAACAGGAAGATCTGCCTGGTGAAGCAGATTTGGGTAACCTATTTGGACAAAAATTCCCACCATGGCAAACTGGGAAAGGAAGAAACTGCTTACTCACGTGTCCTCCCAAATTGTGGGAATAACACATATGGCTCTAGATATCTGGGATTTGGACTATACAAAATTGTATCCTCCAGAAAAATGCTCCGGGGACCCACACCACAGAGAAGGCCACAAGAAGAAGGGTACCCATGGGGTGGTGACTATAATTCTCTCTCTTTCTCTGTCCCCATCTCTCTTTCTCACACATTTATTCGTCAATAAAATCCATACTACTGACTTTGGCATATGGTCTTATTTGCATCCTAACTCAGGCAAAGGCATTTTTAATAACTTGACTGTAATATTATTTCAGAAATGGGAACATAAGAGCTGCTTTTTAAATATTTTTTAGAAAAAGAGGCAACTTTTCTCTATTGAGCAGTAATCTTCAGATAATTGCTAAAGATTAGCAGAATCTAACCCTCTAGAAGTGCTTATTTTTTAAGATAAGCAACCTATTATATGGTCAGTGGAGAAGCAGTGCCCAAAGCTTTGTGTGTTCACTTTGTGCTCATTGCCTCATCCTATGCCACTGAAGAGAGCCTGGCTCTATCCTCTTTCATAGTATCATGGAATAGCTTGTATGAGAAGAGACCTCTAAAGTCGTCTATTTCATCCCTAGAGGTTTACATGGGTCCACTTGAGCTCATCCAGGTCTCTCTTGATGGCATAGTGCCCCTCAGATGTGACAACCATACCAGTCAGCTTAGCAGCCTCTGCAAACTTGCTAAGAATTCACTCAATCCCGCTGTCTTTATCCTTGGTGAAGGTATTAGAGAGTATTAGTCCCAAAAGGGACCTCTGAGGAACACAACTTGTTACTGATGCCCTTGTGGGCATTGAGCCATTGACCATTTCTGTCTGGATGTGACATCCATTACTCTTCCCTTGTCCACTGATGTAGTCAGACCATCCTAGAAGGCCATAGGGTTGATCAGGCAGGACTTGTCCTTGGTGAAGCCATGCTGGCTGTCTCAAATCACCTCCCTGTCCACCACATGCCATAGCCTAGCCCCTAGGAGAATATGCTCCACAATCTTTCCAGACACAGAGGTGAGGCTCACAGGTAGGTCATTCTCAGGGCCCTCCTTTCTACCCTTTTGAAAGATGGGTGCACAATTTCCCTTTTTCCAGTCTCTGGGGACCTAATCTGACTGTCGTGACTTCTGAAATACCATGGAGAGCATCTTGGCAATTACTAAAGCCTCAGAACTCTGGGATGCCTTCCATCAGGTCTCATAGACTTATGCATGTTCAGGTTCACCAGGTCATCACAAATCTGATCTTTCCTTACAGCGGGAGGGACTTTGCTCCCCCAGTCCCTCTCTCAGAGTCCACTTGCTGAAGCAGTGTGGGAAGCAAGGCTGCCAGTGAAGAGTGAGGCAAAAAAAAAAAAAATGTTCTTGAGTACTTCAGCATTCTCCTTGTGTCTCTCTATATCAATTTGCCTGTATGGTTCATTGAGGAGAGTTTCTTTGAACTTTCTTTTCTGGGTGACATTCCTACAGAAGCCCTTCCTGTTAGTCTTTGCATCTCAATGAGTTCAGCTCCAGGTGCTCCTCGGCCTTCCTAATCTCATTCTTACGCAACCAGACAGAATCCCTATATTCTTCCCAGGACACCTGTCCGTGCTTCCAGTGCCTATGCATTTCTTTCTTTCCTCTTAGTTTGACAAGCAGGTCTTTGCTCACCCATGCCAGACTCTTGCCTTCCTTTCATGATTTCATACACCTGAGAACTGGGAGTTCCTCTCCTGTATGAAAAATATCCATAAAGATCTGCCAGCTCTGTTCTGCTCCCTTGCCTTTGAGGGCAGTTTCACAGGGGGTCCTACTGACTAACTCCTTGAACAGCTGCAATTTTTGCTCCCCTAACATCCAGGTCCTGGCTTTAATCTGTGCCTGATGCAAAATCCTTCAGACTGCAAACTGCACGAGTGCATGACCACCACAGCTCAGGCTGCCTGCAGTCTGGATGTCACTGATCAGGTCATTTGCACTATAGCTGCAGCAAGAAGGTTTTTTCAGTCAGTTCCCATTGACTGGGTGGCCTGTAGTAGGCAGCAGCTACAAGGTTCCCTTTGCTGCCTCAGCCTCTGGTTCTCACTCAGAATCTTTCACTCATTTGAAATAGTGTTCATGCCTATCACTATTCTTCAGAGACATCTCCTCATACTCTATACAGTTCTTGAGGTCTTTTAACATTTGTTTAATATTTATATTAAATGAGGATTTATTCTGAGGTTTAAAGTGAGTATTTAAGGTTAAAAAAGCTTATAAAAACCCCCCAGAAGTTCTAAATATACACTGCAGCATAGAGTTGTACTTCCTCAAGGAGAGATATTAAGAGGAATAAGGAATTTTCACGTGAAAATTAAAAAAATTATTTTTCAAGAAGCTTTTAAAAAGAAAGCACTTCTTTTAAAATAACATACTTTTCTTTCAATATGCTTTTGTCTCTCCTTCATAATTGTGTTTATCAAAAAATTACATTTGCTGACACTTTTAACATATTTACATATATATGTACCTATATGTATGTTATGGAGCAGAATGAGTTAAACTACATGAGGAGCAAGGCTGATTTGCTAAACCTTCTACAGCAACAACCTTGAAGCTGATCAGGCAGCATGACCCGTGACCAAGAGGATGAAACATCTCATCCTGTTCAAGTATGCAGTGTCACCCCAGCACCCTCAGTTCACTAGGTGATCATGGTAACATGTAACCAACAGGCATAAAGTGGAGCATTTTTTCCCAGCTTAAGAAAGTATAAAAAGAAGCACTTGAAACCAATAAAGGTCTTTGCATTCACACTGCAGAGGCCGTGCCTTATTCCACCACCATTTATATAACTTTTTTTTAATCACTACATATGCTGCTCAGTTTTCAAAACTGGAATTCATTTCATCTAGAAAGTCAGCCTTCACATAATTTAAATTTATAAAGTTTCTCTAATTTAAGTGTTTTACACAGTCAAACATAATTTTGCACTACAAATAGCATTGCACATATTAACTGCTATGTATTTTAATAAATTGAGCTCAGTTTTCATGATATTTTAGTTGAAAATTTTCTTGCAAATAGCTTCTAAATCATGCATACATATTTTATAAAATGTCTGTTATGATAGAGAGATAATTATTCATCATGCAGTGTTTATGTAGCTTTTTCTCAACTTTAGTAATTCAGCATGATTTCCTGAGAAATCAGATTCTATCTGCCAACACCTTCATGAGGAAAAAACAATATTACAAGGGTTGGAAAAAAATTATTTCCCAAAAGCAAAGTATAAATTCTAGTATTTTAAATGTAAATTAAATGTTCAGGAATTGAAACTATCACATTATATCTTCAATATTAGTGTCGTTATCACTAAAAATTACCTAAATTTACAAGGTGATGACTTAATGTACAAAAACAATGTGTCATAGACAACAAATATCTTGAGTTTCTTTTGATCAAAGTGATGGTTATGTCACTGAATGTCATCTATTTTTGTTGCAGTTGGAAAAAAGGTAAATCTAATTCTGAAAGACGAGAAAGAGGGATCCAGACTGTGCTATAACCCTGTAGTGAAAGTACAACTTCTCTAAGTCTGTTTTATGCTGTAAACCTTTAGGGTAATTAGCTGGATAAAGTCCTAATTCTCACTTTTCTTTCATCTTAGATGAAGTGATTTGTTCCAAATTCACAGATAGCATTTTCTGTTTAAGTGGTGTCCTGGTTTTAACTAAGGTAAAGTTAATTTTCCTTCTAGTAGCTGGTACAGTGTTGTGGTTTTAGTCTGAGAACTGAGTTTGGATTTAGTCTGAGAACAATGTTGACAACACGCTGATATTTGAATTGTTGCTGAGTAATGGTTACTTCTAAGTGAAGGACATTCCTGTTTCCCATATTTAGCCAGTGAGCAGGTGCACAAGAAGCCAAGAGGGAACTAATCCAGGAACACTCCAATCTTGTTTCCCTATCCTGCCTGGGTTGGGAGGAGTGAGCAAGAGGCTGCATAGTACTTAGTTACTGTCTGTGATAAACCAGGACAAGTGGTTCCATAATGCTGAAATTTACACAGTTTGTCTGCACAAACTTTTTTTCAATATTCTTAATACATTTGAATTTAGTCTTTCTAATAATCAGGTGAGGACGTATTAGTATTTCTAGCTCTCTGGTAGTAAATTAACACAGAGATGTTTATGCTTACTACATAAATAATAATTAATAAAAATAAAAATAAGTGTATCTGTTTGATTGCTCTCCCAAGTGCAGAAGGTTTGTTAAGCAAGACAGTAGATGATCCATACGGATGTGCTCAAGCAAGACAGTAGATGAACCATACAGTGAAAAACATATCTACTGTTAGTCAAATAATCTACTAAAGTAGATATTTTGTCAATGCAGCCATCTCACTTTTATTTTCTGTTTTTACAGTCATTTCTAGTTGCAAAACTTTGAGAAGCACTGTAAAATTTTTTTAGCATATGCATTTACATAGTGTCCTACATCTGACAGTTCTCCCATGAATAAGACAAACAGCAGCCACTGGTCGCTATGATAATTCAGGAAAAAATAATTTGATTTCATCTTTTTTAAAACCACATAAAAACTTATGTGTCACCTTATGTCACTATCATACTCATGATACATGTATGGATCTGAGGCTAACAAGCAAACAAAAATATCTAGAGGCAGATAATTGGATCATTGTCCTTTATCTGCAAGAAAACTGAAAGTACTGGGTCTCATTCATCATGTGGAATTTACGATGCTGAAGATATCATATGATGTAAAAAAAGGAACACATTTGAAAACTTATTTATTTGCATACACCAACATTGACCATATACAATTAGTATGTAGAAATAAACTTATCTTTTGCATTTTATAAGTAATAAAATAATTCAGTTTAAAGAGGAGAAAAATATGAGTAGAACTAAGTAATAATGACAGACGGTAGGGTTCTTGAAGCTATGTCTGATGGAGTCTTAGGCTCATAGTTTTCTAGTAGTATTCTTTGGAATTAACTTGCCTTGGAACCATGCCTTGTACTGTCTTGGAATATAGTACCTGAGTTTGTCCAATTAGTCAAGAAATGAGTTCACAGCTAAGCAAGTGTCCAATTTAAAGGATCAAAGCTTACTCATAGTCCCTCTTTGGCAGTGTAGATGCATCCAGAAGTTTTATTTCTTGTATTCTATTTATTTATTTTATCTACTTCAAGTTTATACGTATACATACATATATAGAGAAAGAGCCAGTGAGAGAGACAGAGTAGGTAAAACCGCCTATTTTTTTAAATGGAAAGCATAACTTTTTTTGTTATTGAGATTCAATCCAGAACAGTCATCAGACAAGAGATGAAATAAGACATGTTCCTTTAGTAAAGATTGAGTCTTCATTTTTTGAACAAAGACAATATACTAACAATATTCCCTTACTGGCTGGATCTTCCCTCTCCCCACATAGTAGAATAGAGGCAATAATTTGAGATGATATGGAAGTAATAGATTACAGGACTCAATCGATTTATAACAGCCCTCTGTTGCAATTGCTGGTTCACATGGCTATCTCAGCCTGAGATGTCTCAAGCAATACATGAAAAATATATTTTAAAATTTAAATCCTGCATTAACTCCTTTCTGGGGCAGGATTCAAATCTTACATCTCAAGCTTCGTGTTTAGATTTTAGGAAAAATTTGTATAAATGCTAAGGAAACTTCCCCATCTGACCATTCAGGAGCTATGCTGACAGTGATACTTGCACCACCTGAGCTGGGGCCAATGCCCCTTCACAGCTACACACCCCCCACTCACACAATCACATCAGGTTTTCCAGGTTTCTCTGTCTTTGTCTTGGTGCAATAACTAAATAAGAAAAAAACACCTTGAGCTGCTTCTGAGGAGGAGTACCAGATTTAGGAAACCCTGGGCTTCGATACCCTCACATTGTCAGTGAGAAAGTGTGGGGTCATTGGCTCCTGCTGTGTCCCTGAGTTCCTGGTCACCTGGCTGGGCCACAGCCCCCTGTGCCCTCTGTCTATGAAGGGTCAGCAAAAACCAGAGCTCAACCCACAGCACAAACTGCAGCTGCATTCTAAGCTAAATGTATCAGCACTGAATGTATTCCTCAACATAAACATGTATTAAATCAATAAAAATCCAGAGATTAATTTATTTTCACAAAGCCAAATAATCCTGAGATGCCCTAAGTCATCTAATACATCTGTCAAAGATGAGAGAATATGACATAGAATTTACAGGAGATCTGTGTCATTCACAGATCTGGAGGCCAGAAGAGTATTCCACAGGCTCTAAAATGACACTAGATGCCTATATTTGGGCAAGTGGATGAGGTCTTAGTCAGGGCTTATAGCTATTGACAGTTGTGGTACTTCAGGCACCCACCACACATGCAAGAAACTAAATTTAGGTAAATTCATTTGGAACTTGGTTCCCATCTCTAGGGAAACAGTAACCAATGTCTGCTGTGATGATACCACAAAGGATTTTGGTGCTTGCTTTATCCATACTTGCTTTATCTTTGTAAAGTCATGCTAGCTAGCACACTGAAGGAATTGGAGAGAACTGTTTTACTTAATATGCAGAAGAGGAAGAGGAGATACATAAACCAATTAAATCTTCTCTCCCATTTTGTCTCCTAACTTTTCAGCAATGGAAAGGGTTTCTTTCAATCCACCAGTTGTCTTAAGCAGGGGCAGAATCATTAAGTCTGGAAAAGGCTTCCAAATCATCAAGTCCAGCCTGGATGAGGTCCCTGGGCAATCCATTCCAATGCTTAATCACCTTTTCAATGAAAAAAATTCTCCTGAATATCCAGTTGGAACCTCCCCTGCTGCAGAATGAGGCTATACCCTCTTGTCCTTTTTCGGGATGCCCAGGAGAAGAGGCTGATCACCATCTTGCTACAACCTCCTTCTGGGAGTTGTAAAGAGTGATAAGGTCTCTCCTGAGCCCCCTTTTCTCCAGACTTAACAAACTCATTTCCTTCAGCTACTCCTAAATTGTGATCAAGACCCTCTAGAAGCTCTGTTGCCCTTCTCTGGACTCTCTCCAGCATCTCAATGACTTTCTTGTTTTGAGGGGTCCAGAACAGGACACAGAAATTAATGTGTGGCCTCACCAGTGCTGAGAACAGGGTGACGATTGCTGTCCTGATCCTGCTGGCCACACTATTTCTGATATTTCTGGTATTTCTGATTGGCCTTCTTGGCCACCTGGACACATTATTGGCTCAAGGTCAGCTCCTGTCAATCAGCTCTCCCAGGTCCTTTACTGTTGTGCAGCTTTCCAGCCACTATTACCCAATCCTGTAACTTTGCCTGAGATTTTTGTGACTGAAAGGCAGGACCTGGTCCTTGCTGTACTGAACCTCATACTACTGGATTTGGCCCACTGATGGAGCCTGTCCTTACCCCTCTGCAGAGCCTTCCTACCCAACAGCAGATCAACACTCCCACCCCACTTAGCACTGTCTGCAAACTTATCTCCTCATCCAGATCATTGATAAAGACATTAAACAGAGCCATCCCCAGTACTGAGCCTTGAGGAACCCCACTAGAGACTGGCTGTCCACTGGATGTGACACCATTGACCACCACTCTCTGGGCCTGGCCACTCGGCCAGTTCTTAACCCAGTGAGGATTGCCCCTGTCCAAGCTCTGCATTATCAGCTTCACGAGGAGTGTGCTGTTTCATACAGCTTCCTCTTCTTTAACAATGTGTGAAACTTTTCTAGGTCTTAATTGCAGGTTGGTTACACTCTGTAAATGAAACACTACTGTGCCCCCACTTAAGTATCCAAAAACAAGTTATAGTAGCTATTGTGAACCCTTCCTATCCAGCCACCAGGTTTACTTTTTCAGAGGACCATGGGTAGGAATCCAGACCTTTTCCCAAGGTGACATAAACACAGAGTTTATCACCTAGGGAAGTGAAGGTCACATCCTTTACCTTCCAGTATAGATATAACCAACATTAAGCAGATTTGGCATTTAGGTACATAACACATACCTTTTTGGTGTTTCTGCCATCCTTTCACCTAAATTATCAAAAAAGACAGCAAAACTGTGGGGGTTTTGCTGTTTAAAAAATATAACATGTTAGCTTTTTGAATCTAGGATTTAGAAATTTTTCACATGTAGCTGTGATGGGTGAAAGGAGAGCAAACAAAAAAGACAGAGTGAAATGCAGAGATTAAAAAGAGATGATTAAGACATTTTTTAACTTCAAGCTTGATTCAATAGCCCTGGGGAATCTCATGCTTCTTTAATGAGTGCTGCTCTTAGCCATCTCTGCCTAATGAGAAAAATAGGTCCAGAGAGATCAGTTCAAAGTTAAGTGCTTCAAAGACAGGTTGAGTTTAAAACCATTTTCCCCTCAGCTTCTCTAGTCTTTCTCCATGGCTTTTTTTTTCTTCTGTCACTTAGTATTCTTGAGCATGAGCCATAGGAAGGCCTTTAAATTAACAATCTCATTATGCAAGGAGTTATGCCTTTGCCATCATTTTCAAACAAATAGGGTTGCCTGCAGTTAATCTCTCTGTCCATATTTAATGTCACACTTCCATTAGTTTTTGGTTGCTGCTCTACTACATGTTTGTTTCCCTGCAGTGATAGCTGGCAACTTTTATTTCTGGTAGCCAAGAAATTCCAGTCTCTATGTGGCATAGGTATTCCAAACCTATAAAATGATTCCCCATCCCCTTCCAGCTCTATTTCGCATATAGGTGAACTGTCCTTCTGTGTAATCTGTAGTCAGAACATATCCCAAATATTCTCTATGGACATGTGATTGATGATTCATTTACAACCTTTCTCTCAGCTCCTTAATTAATATCAGAGCTGTATACCTATCTACAAGTCCACAGATACAGGCACAAAAGCATATAATATATATGAAAAGCTGCAACTTGCAATTCTGAATATATTTTAAGGATAAATAAGAAAAGTTTGCCGTTGCAATCATCATCATATTCTTGTAAATAAAAATAATCAAGTAGGAAATCTAAGGAAATATCTGACTAGAAAGTATATATGAGTTCCTCTCTAGCTAATTTGGATAGTTAATTTGACAACTACAGATTTCAATATATACAGTTTTGTATATTTCTTTCAAGTCAACTACTTTTTTTTTGTTCTATTTTTCTAAGGCATAAGAGGAATTTTGCTGCCTAGTGAATTCTGGTTCATACAAAGACATTAATTAACCTTAGGGTACCCAGACATATGCTGACCCACAGGTATATTGGTAATTTCATTAGCTGGGAGTTTGTCCACATGAGACAGAAAAGTTGCATATTTCTTTAACAATTCCTGTAAGTGATGCTTTCAGTAATTCTGGCAATGTATTTTTCTTTGCTGAAAATGCTGATCTTCTTGCTGCTATAAAATCATTCTCAAAAGTGCTACCTTAAAAAAAAGCCTAGCTTCTGGGAATGACTACTTAACTGCAAGACTTAAAGGGATAGCATAAACAGAATTTGAACCAAAGAAAAGGTTAGATCTCAGAAAGTTTTGAACTGGCTAAAATGTCACCTGCCTAGTCTAAACATGTATAACATCATCAGTAATCAAAATACGAGTATGTCTATATTTATTTGAAATACTTTATATTTTTGCCACCATTTACATTACTGTAAAATTTTTAAATCAATCTAATTTAATCTTAAATTATATCTTAAATATAATCTTAAAACATTTTTACTATTTTTGTTTTTTTTTCTATTAAGACAATTGCATGCATTGTGAAAAAATGTTGTATTGCAGTTTGTCTTTTATTTGCACTAGACTTTCAGTGACAACATGTGACACTCATGTTTACTAATGTTTCTAAAATATGTCAGACTCTTCAGAATACCATCACCTGTTTGCCATTCAAACTAATGCAGCTGAAAGCCAATCAGCCTTTCACAAAAAGAGATTTTGGATGCAGGTCTATTTTCTGTGGTGGAAGGGGTCTTGACCACAGTCAGTGAAGTACTCCACGAAGCAAAGGCAGCAGATCACTGCTATGAAGACCTAATAATGTGCAACAAATCTTAAGCCTGTGACAAAAGTTCATGCGGTGGGAAACTAGAAAGGTTAATAAAATCCAGCTAAATCCACAAGCATGTAATACCCAACTTGTTGCTCTGCTGCACTCTTGTAGTCGTACTGTGTTCTGTTTGTTGTACTCATGTTAGAGCTAGCTGGCTTGAGCCTCCTACATTTCATATGAAAGACAAATATCAGGAAAATATTTCTATTCCATGTTTTTATTCTATTCTGAGTGAAGCTTCCTACTTAATTCCCTCCCCCTCTTTTCCTTTTTAATTTTTTTCCTACCTTTTTTCCACAATCCAGAATGCAGAAACATGAACCTGAGGACAAATATCAGGATGGTGTGGCAAGTTTTTGGCAGTGGTGAGAGCTATAGGAGTGGCTGTTCTGAAAAGCTGGTGAAGCTTACCCTGTATGTGAGAGAGCCAATGTCAGCTGGCTGGAGGATGGATCCACCTCTGGCCAGGGCTGTCAACCAGTGATACTGGTAACAGCTCCGACATGACATATTTAGCAAGAAGGAAATAAAATGTTATGGCACAGAAGTACTTGCAGCCAGAGAAAAGAGGAATAAGAATATGTGATGGGAACAGCCCTGCAGACACCAATGGCAGTGGAGAAGGCAGGGGAGGAGGTGTTCCAGACACTGGAGCAGACATTGCACCCTTCAACCCGTGGTGCAGCCCATGGTGAAGCAACTGTGCCCCTGTAGCCCATGGAGGTCCATGGTGGAACAAAGATCCACCTGCAGCCCGTGAAGGACCCCATGCAGGACCAAAACAGGTGAGTGCCTGAGAGGAGGCTGTGACTTTGTGGGAATCTCACACTGAAGCATTCTCCTGGCAGGACCTGCAGACCCATGGAGAAAGGAGCCCACTCAGGAGTAGGTTTGCTGGAAAGATTTCTGATTTTGTGAGGATCCACACTGGAGCAGCTTTTTGCTGAAGGACTGTACCCCATGGAAAGAGACCCATGTTGGATCAGTTCATCAAGAACTTCCTGAGGGATGGACTCATGCTGGAGAAGTTAATGGAGCACTGGCTCCCATGGGAGGGACGCCAAAATGAAGCAGGAGAAGGACTCCTCTCTCTGAGAGGGAGGCAACAACAGATACAACATGTGATTGACTGACTTTTATTCCCCATCTCCCTACACCATGCCAGGGAGAAGGATTCTGATTCTCCTGTACAGAACTGGGAATAAAGTTAAGCCTGAAAAGGAGGGAGGAGTGGAGAGAGGATGGTTTTAAGATTTTTCTTCTCATTATGTACTCTGATTTTGACTGGTAATAAATTCAAGTAATTTCCCCAAGATGGGTCTGTTTTGCCCATGACAGTAACTGGTGATTGATGGCTTCCTTTCCATTATCTAACCCATGAGCTATTAGTTTTATTTTCTGTGCCCTGTCCAGATGAAAAGGGGAGTCAGAGTGGCTTTGGTGGACACCTGGCATCCACCCAACCTCAAACCATCATAGCAAGATACTGGATGAAATTTCTCTAAAATTTGAGGGAGTTTCAGTATCACAGTTCCTCATTTCTGTGGGAGATTTTAGGTACCAGACACAGGAAAGGAAAATGTTATGAAATGCAAACTCCCAGTATCTCTGGACAGCTTCTGACATAGCTTTTTGGTTGAGATGCTGGGTTTGGCAGCAGGAGTGATGCCCAGTTGGATCTTCTCTTCACTAACAGGGCAAAACTGATTTGTGACATAATAATCAACAGAAGCCTTAGATGTAGTGTCATTTGAAATAGTGGAGGGATTGGGCCTGTTTATCCCGAGACAGAAGGAGGACCCAACAACAGCCAGCAGCGCCTGTGGGAAGGTCATAGAAGGGACAGAGCCAGCCCTTTAAGAGTAGTGCACTATGGCAGCATGAGAGACAAGGCGTATAAGTTAAAACAAGGCAGCCTAGGACTGCATATAAACAAAAATCATTCCCCATGTGGACAACATCAGTGGAACAGGTCACCCAGAGAGCCTTAGTCACTTCCATTGTGGAGGTGTTTCAAGACACAAATGGGTGTATTCTGAGCAACCTGGCTTGAATTCACAATTTTAACTCTGAGCAGGAGGTCAGTCTAGAATGTACTAAAGTTCCCTCCAACATGAATTCTCGTATGATTTCATGTTTCAAGGCCCTAGCTCTCAGAATGCATACTAGACTGCTAATAAGAAAATCCTTGCAAGTTTTAATTTTATTTTTTTACAAAGGAGTTTTTCACTGCCATGGATTCTAAAGTGAAATTAAAGTGATGGTTGTGTTTGTTTCAAAAGCATAACAGGAACATTTTTTTCTAAAGAGGAAAAAAAAATTATAAAATGACTGCCCCTAATACCAACTTCTTTCAGAACTGTAAGCATGTAATTCTGTGAGTCTGTAAAGGATTTGATCTTTTTCCATAAAATTCTGTGAGAAATTTCATTGAATTTTTCTTTGCTGTTTTGTTTGTTTTTTTTTTTCTTTTAATTTTGACTTCAATGACAGCTGCACCCTGCTCAAAATCTTCAGATGTTTTCTGAATATTTTAGTCCTGAAAACGTTAGTTCCTCATTTCCTTTACCAAAAGACAAGTGTTACAGATAGCTATTGAGCACTTTCATTCTCAATAGAGATTCTTTGCAGATGCATTGTCTGACATGCACAGTGTGAGATGAAGGGGAATGCAGCAGAGAAGGGATAGTGCCAGGAACTCAGCATTTACAGGAGTTGGGAAGAAAAAGAGGCTATGAAAAGTTACCTACTGAGTGGGAATTTATGCAGGAACTGGAGAGGCTCATGGGCAGCTTCCTATTTAGCTAACACCCAGCTACATCTGTAACCAAAAGGCCTATAATTAGGACTGGCATACAGGTATAAGGCACCTACCATTTGCCTTGGCCTACAGGGGCAAATAGCACATTCTATTCAGTGCTGCAAAAGTTGATGGGGCAGTACTGGTAACTGTAGAGCCTGCTGTGAGCACCCCAACATGTCAGAGGCCTTAATCTAGAAGGAGATCTTAGGGCAGGACACAGATGTCCAGTCACAGACTGCCTTGTGTTCCAGAAGCCAGCAGGGTTTGGGGTGTTGAGGGGGTGCCTCCCCTTCAGGAGCAGCACTCTGCTGGTGGAGCTGAGTAATGAAGTAAGAGTACTGCACAGCAACAGTGCTCAGATGAAGGCTAAATCAGTAGAACATTTGTGGAGACTCTACAGCGGCAAGAGCCAAATGCCACCTTGGCCTCCTTGCTGCTCATCTGCACAGACTCTGATGACACTGCCTGGGGACACCTTGGATGAGTAGTCACTGTATGGGTCTTTAATCTAAAGTACAGGGGATGAGCATGGAGATGATGTTCTTGGCACCACCATTAAAAGGCAGAGGCCAAATCAGGAGAGGAGATGCATTTACACACTTTCGTCTAGTCTGACAGCTGGTGTCCTTTGCATACTTCTGTGACCATGCAAACCTCTTTGACTAGACACTGTTAAGGAGAGTAGCATAGAGTATCTTTCCCAGCTGGCTTGATAACCTTGTGAGAAGTTATTAAATCAGGGTCTTCAGGCACTGGAGATCAATGCTGGAGATCAAGTGAGGGAGGGGGAGATTGTGGGAAGCACACCAGAAACAAAAATAAAGGGAAAAACCTCAACCTCTCTTTGGAAAAAAATGGTGTGTCTAGAAGCCTATATGAGTTGTGGCAACATGGGAAAAAAAGAGAAGGAACTGAAAACTTATGAATAGTTGCACAGTTATGACTTCGTCACAGAGGATCACAGAGATACAGTGGAGTGGTTTTCATGGATGTTCACAGGCCCTTTAGGAAAATTGGGAAGAGGAAGCAAGGTGGGAATATCATGTTTTATGCAAAGGATCAGTTTGCATGTATGGCACAGGATCAGAGAAGATGCCAACAAGGAGAAGGAGGTCACAGTGAGCACCTGCTACAGGTGCTGATTGAGATTGTAAAGTGGGTCAGATCGTCTGCAAACAACTCAATATAGTTTTCCAGTTGCATGTCTTACGTGTCCGCTCCAGCAGACGTCAAAAAATATATTTGTCAGATTTGAATTCTGGAATAGATAATCATGTGAAGTTTGAGAAAAAAAAACCAAATCAAAGCAAACCAAAGCAACAGCCAGACACCACCTCCCTTATCTTCCAACCAACCGAGTTCTTATGCCAGAGTTTGGCATTCAATTCTGGTATAAAAGTAGCTATTTAATAGGTTTATTATAAGACGATATACACCTTGCATGTTTTGGAGAATAGAAAAAAGTGTTTAAGGAGAATATATGCTCAAATTTACATCTATGTTTATTATTTTGTCCACAAGAAGATTAATTTGCATTCTAAAATAATGAATTACATCAACAGCAGTTTCATCACAGATTATGTAGTAAGTAAAATTCCATCCTTGATTTCTAAATGCTTTAAAAAAAAAGTCACCACCAATATATTTTTATTACTTGGTTAAGAGAATTCCAGACTCTTAAGTGGAAACCAATTCTGCTTTTGACATCTAAAATTGGATATATAGCCAATGAATCACCTTTGAAAGGTTTCTGTCAGTCAATAAATGAATTCTGAGTAACATTGTTTAGATTATTAAAGTTAGTTAAGATTGATTCCCCCACAAATGAATGAGGATAAAGAAATTCTTCACAAACATATTTTTGCTGCAGAAAATTGTTTGCTACTCAATGTCTTCTTATGAAATATTTTTTCTCTTTGTCTCTACCCCCCTTTTTTTATAATATGTAACGCATAAAAGTATTTCTCTCCCTCAAAAGATGAAAGTTTGCTTCTAAAAAGGTAATTTTATTGAGGTCTATTTCAAAACATGGTTCCATTCTACATTATTAATAACATTAAATTTAAATAAATAAGACCTTTGTAAGTTTACTCAATTCTCATAGGTTTTGTGGTGAGATTCACTTCACCATGCTTAGATGTTATTAGGCAGGTTGAGAGGTTTATTTTGATTGAAAGGTTGAGAAGATTATTGCATGATTTCCATCGCTCACCAGAATTTCAGAGGAGCTTTAGGCATCTAAAGTAAAGTTAAACCACATTAAACCCATTTCTACTCTTCTGTAAGTGAGCAAGCTGCCTGAAACCATAGTCTTAAGCCAGCATTCATTGTATTCTCTTGCTGAACTTATATCTATTTCCAACACACTCTTATAATTTACGTTCATATGTATAAATTAATAATTGTTATATACTATAAGCAGTCTATACTAAAATGCATATTAATGTATAATGTGTTCCTATTTATAAAACATATTAAATTAATGTGTTAACTTTATACATTATTTCTTAATGAGAATCTAACCCAAAATAGGATATAAACCAGCAGTATCTCTATGCTGACAGGATCTGACAGAATATTCAATCAATCAGGATAATTTAGTCATTTTTGCTGCTTTTCCTCTCAGAATTGTCACACCAATTCAAGTCTAGTATGCCTTTTAATTGAAGTGCAATATATCATTTACACTAACTGGCAGCAAGTTGAATACACAAATTTCTACCCTTGATACCCTTTAACAGTCAGTTTTTAGGTAAACATTAGTTCTTATATATATATACATCTAATATATTTATATAGTGTATATTTATATATACACACCTCTATATTGTATGTATGAGTATTATCAGAAAATCAAATGGGAAAAATGCTGATTGCAAAATTCCCTTATGGCTTTTGTGTACAATCAGTTGTGTACAATCATAGTACAATCTACTATGTACACCTGGATCCAGGAAGGCTAAAGTACTTATATGGAAGTGGATATAGATGCAGTTTAATTCACCTATCTTACAGGAGTTCATTATTTTTCAGTTAGGCATCTTTTATTATTGAACCTAGAGAAAGCATCTGACACTCAAGCTAATAAAGAACTTCATCTTAAAGAGATAAATGTTTACATGAGTTACTTCATTTTAATTTTCAGATATAACTGAATTAATTGATTTGGATGTTAATAAGCTTACCAAATGAGCTAATTTGGAAACTACCATTCAGATAGATATGTATGACTACAGTTAGTCTGGAGGTCCATTATTTCTAGGAATATTTTTAGCATGGTATCAAAAGGTTATGCAAAATACCTATTCAAAGTATTCTCTGAAGACAAATGATAACATTTTTGTGCTTAACTATGCAAAGCTTACCATTGTGCCAAGGGCTGCTCAAGCATACTAATATCCAAACCTCAATAAGCTGCAATCTCACACTCTTCTGTATGGCAAATTGTGTTTCAGCAGTTGTTTTCAGAGTATGTGCCAAACCAAAAAATTAATATCTACAGATTTTATGTGCATGAAAATGGGAAAGCATGGTGTACAGGCATAGCAGCTAGTCGTTTCACACCATTTATTTTGTTCACTCCATTATGTACTGTGGCAACATAGAGAGCTGAAGGAGTTTGAGCTGATCTGCAGGACCACCTGCTCTGCAGCACTTACAACCAGTGCGCAACCAGAAGGATACATGAGATCATTATGTGTAGACTGCTGTCATAAATACATTGGTACATGCCTACCATCATATTTTTCTGTAATTAGATTAGAGGAACACTAAATACACAATGCATTTCACATTTAGCCAGTGACCAGTGCCTTACAAATCTTATATTTTAATATTTTAACCTATTCCAGATTAAAACCAGGGGACATTCTGAAGTTCCTATTTGTTTACAAAGAAAAAGAAAAGGGGAAAAGTACCTCTTCTTTTTTCCCCAGAAAATTAAGGGATAGTTGCCAGTATTGGTATGTATCCTTACAGACATTTAAGCTTGAATGACAGCTTGCAGCTCCACATGCCTGGCTATTTTTAAACGCATATAACGATTTTTGCCAACAGTTGTAGCCCATATCTGCTGTGACTACAATACAAAAAGGTGTGCTTCAAGATTCACTTAGGCTGAGTCAGTAAAATTAGGATAACAACATTATTAGGTGCTGAAATTTACATATCTAACTATCTGAGACCGTGTATTGTCCTTACCTTGTATTTAGGAATATTCAGCATTTCACTAAATTGGTATTCTGTATCTGTCAGTATAAATTATCCATCATGTTGACTGGGAAGTTGATTCCAGTTATATATGGGGAAGCAGTATGATTTGGTATATCCTAAATCCCCTTCATTTATTGAACTTAGGAATCTTACATTGATGGATGTCTTGTTGTTCATCTTGACTAACAAATAATCCTTGCTACGTTTCAACAGTTTTAAGAGTTTCCTTCCTAAACAAGTATATTAAATAATGGGTTGTAAGATTATTCTCATCTCACAGATGTTCTCCTCTCTATTAATCACCTAATTCAATTTTCTTTTTTTTTTTTTTTTGAAAACTGAAATATTTTTGAGTTTTTATGGACTACTTCTTCTCTGTATCATGCTGAAGTATTCATAGGAAATATTCTATAATTGATGTGGGTAACCAAATTTATGTTGCTTGGAAGCTACGCAACTGTAATACTCATAAAAATTCTGTATAAAAGCAAGAAGCACTCTCCAGTCATTTTTTTTAAAGAAAGTGGCTATTGTCACTTCATACTGAGTACAGCTGAAGTGGTTACTCACGTACAAGTTATGCCCAGTAGGCCAAAATTTCTGATTGGTGGGTGAATGCCCAATTTCTGGACATAGATTCTATTTAGTCAATATAGAAGTAGCAAATTCATCTGCCTGTTTCAAGATTAAACACTTTATCAGCATGTATGAATTGTGACAATTTTATGCCTGAGACATTTCACAGTGAAAACTTGAGTCTTCAATGGAGCTCAGTCTCACACATCAATAGCTGTAAATCTTTCAGGATCACAGACTTGATAACAGATATTTAAATTAGATAATCTTCTGTATCTGCTAAGATCCTAATGTAGGAATCTTAACTTCCTGGTATCCCACTGATGTTTTTTCTTTTCCCCTTCTCCAACACCCTGATGATATTGTGCAAAGCCTCCTGGTCCAGGACAATCAGGACATTTTTGGAGGAAGTTGTTTTGCATTTGTGATTTTTTTATTTGTTTGTTTGGTTGGTTTTTTTGGGTTTTTTATTAAATCCTTATACTACTAATTCTGGCTTTAGATATTTTAACCATATCCAGAAATGTGGTAGAAATGTATCAGCACTGATAAGAAGCTGAAGCCTTATTAAAACTAATTGGACTTTTAATATCCCTGCTGTTATAATCCTGTGCTGCTAAGCAGTCTGGAGGGATGAAAGACATGGTAGCATGGTCAGCTTTAAATTGTTATGAAGTTTATACCAATCTAAGAGTGATAATAGTTAAGCCTTGGCAAACACACTTATTTGACAAGATAATTACCTCTGCTTGTATTATACTGAAGATTTAATAAATTTTTGTTTTCAGAAAAGATCTCAATATGTGTAGGACTTTGCAACTCCTGCTTCTAATTCTGTGGTGAGTTAACCTTGGCTGGATTCCAGGAGCCCACAAAACCTGCTCTATCACTCCCCAAAGATGAGAGAAAATTTAATCAAAGGTTCATGTATTAACATAAAGACAGAGAGAAATCACTCACCAATTACTGACACAGGCAAACAGATTCAACCTGGGGAAATTAGCTAAATTTATTAACAACCAGATCAGAGTGGGCTAAGGGAAAAAACCCCCAAAAATCTTAAAGCACCTTCCCTCTCTATTCCTCCCTTCATCCTGGGCTTAATTTTGCTCTTAGTCTCCTCCCCACCAGAAACACCAAGGGATGGGGAATGGACACTGGTCAGGTCATCAGACGCTGTCTCTAAAGCTCCTTCCTCCTCAGGAGGAGGACTCCTCACACTCTTCACCTGATCCAATGAGAATCCCACTCTCAGGAAACAATCTTCCTCAATCTTATCCAATGTGAGTCTTTTCCACAAGCTAAAATTCTTCATTAACTGCTCCAGCAGTCCTCCACAGGGTCACAAGTCCTGCTAGCAATCCTGACCCAACATGGGTTCATGTCTTTCTACAGGACCCCATGCCCTGCCCGGAGCCTGATCCAATGTGGGATTCCCACAGGATTGCAGCTTCCTTCTGATGCATCTGCAGGCCCTTCACAGGCTGCAGATGGATCTCTGCTCTACCACACAGAGCCCACAGCCTCCACAGGCTGTAGACACTCAGCTTCTTCATCACAGTCTGCACCGAGGGCTGCAGAGAAATCTCTTCTCCCATGCCTGGAGCACCTTATCGCGCTCCTTGGCCAGTGACCTTGGTGTCTGCAGGGCTGTTTCTCTCATAGTTTCTCCTTCCTCTGTCACATCTGCAACTGTTGTGCTGCAGTAAATTTCCCCCTTGATACTGTTATCCTAGAGGTTCTAATGTTGTCACCGATGTGCTTTACCTTGGCCAGGGATTGGTCCTCCTTGGATCCAGCTCACATTGGCTCTGTTGGAAGTAGGGGTGGCCTCTGGCTCTTTCTGAGACAAGCTATCCCTCCTGTGTCCCTGCTGCCAAAACCTTTTTATGCACACCCAATAGCACCTCACACTATCTCCTTAGCTTTTTAAGCAGAGACAGTTTCAAAACCTTCAATTTCTTACTCACAAGACACTAGGTAATGATATCTCTAAATTCTCAATAATTACTTGGACCTTTGAATCCTGTGCTATTTTTATAAAACACTATCTCTGGTCAGAGTATCTTGGCATGAAATGGTTTTATGAATCATCCTGTTTTCCTTAAAATTAATTTATTGCAGGAGAAATTTCTAGTGTGGTGCATAACAATCAAAACTGCAGCTTCCGAGCTCACTTTTCCATTCGCCTTTTTTTATAGTATAGATATTCTCAGTGAGTCTAACCAAGTCTCAGTCATAGGAGACTGTCAGTCTCACATTTTTCTAAATGTGTGAACTCCACATTAAAAGCAGCTTGAGACAACTTCCCTGCTCTTCCAGAAAACTTTACTACTACCTATTTTTGGTTACTACAACAATTTTGTTTGGAATCTACCTCTACTTTGGAATGCAAATTTATTCTTGGCATTATGTACCTTCCCAATCTCATGCCAGCAGTATCTGTTCGCTTACATTGATCTTCTTTCTTCTCTGATGCTATTTCTGCAACTTTATTTCTAGATAGCAGCCATGTTTTCCATCCACTTTTTTTTTCCCAGTTTTAATAATAGAAATATTTTTGGGATATGACTATTTTTTACAGTGAATAATGGTGCAGAAATTACCAAAGCTTAACTGAGTTTCTCCAGAACCATCAACCAGAAGATCACAGAATCACAAGAATGGTTGAGGTTGGAAGTAACAACTGAAGGTCACCTCCTCCACTCCCCCTGCTCAAGCAGAATAATCTAGAGCAGCCTTACCAGGATGATCTCAAGTTGGATTTTTAACACCTCTGGAAAGGGAGACTTTGCACACACTCTGGGCAACCTGTGCCAGTCATCCTCACAGAAAAAAAGGGTTTCCTGATGTTCAGACAGAACCTAGTGTGTTTCTGTTCGTGGCCATTACTTTTGGTCTTCTCACCGGGTATACTGCAGAGATACTGCCACAAGTTCTTCACAGAAAAGGTGACTGGGCATTAGAGTGACCTTCTCAGAGAGGCGATGGAATAAACACCCCTGGAGGTGTTTAAGAAAGACTAGATGTGCCACTCAGTGCCATGGTCTAATTGACATGTTGGTGTTAGATCATAGGTTGGACTTGATGATCTCAAAGGCCTTTTCCAGCCTAGTTAATTCTGTGAAAGACATATCTTTGCAGGGTAATACTAATGTCCTCATAAAAACAATCTCCCATCCACAAGCACAGTGCCAGTCTGAGATAGCAAATATCTTTTCAAAGTTAAGACAATGTCTTCAAGAAGGCTCTTTTGCATAAGTTGGACATTTCTTTGCCACTGTCTTCTATTTGGTATAGACGTTCTTTTAATCTTGTGTCATATCTTAGGGTCTTTTTTCTCCTTATCACCTTAATAGATGTCTCTAATGTATTCATAAGTTTTAAAATATAATAGTACATATCTGTTTGAAATGGCTCCTGCAATAGCGTGCTATATTACATCCTCTTTTTGTATTGTCTGTTATTTTTGTTTCAGTATCTTCATTGTTTACCCAGTAAAAAAAACACAATCACAGCTTGCTCATGAAATATTGAAATCCTGATGAGTTCCTCTTAGCAGTTTCACTGACAAGGAACAAATTACAAAATTCTGTTATATCAGAATTTTGTAACCTCATATGAGTTACTGCGCATACAGTGTAATTTGCAGTGTGTGCATAAAGTGCTGCTGTCCAAAGTTAAGGGCATCAGAACTCAATATGAAGGAACTGAGACTGTGAATTTAAAACTTTTGATATAATGCTTATTCGCTTACATACCCTCCTGAAGCCTTTTTTACCATATCTTTTGAGGTGGGGGGAGAACACATTGCTAATTCCATTTCAGATCGGTTTACTGGCTTTTGCTACTTTCATTTTATTTTATTTTTTCTTACTTTAAATACTGGATGAAGTATGAACTTTACAAGTCAGATTTCTGAAGAAATATGCAGGGAAAAATAAAGATCTGCTTTGACCTTAGCAATAAGAATGTCCTCCTAATTTTGTTTACTTCATTTGTTTGTTTGCTCTTATTTAGATTTTAGGAATTATAGGGACTTTCAAGTGAGTTTAAGCAACATAAGAGCTCAAGTTTCTGGTTATCTCTTAAGTTTTTTCTGTATCATATTTGGAAGAAAAATACTATGGAAAAGTTATGTGGGAGAATTGCTAAAAGTATTTGTTATCTTAGGTCTGGTATAATACTTCAGACTTTAGGCAATTCCATAGAAATTTACTGATATTTAACCTCTGTACATTGAGTGCATGTTATTGTTTCTTGACTTGCACCTGAGTGGGTTTTTTTTTTCCATGCTTTAAAAATTCCTCCAGTGTACTGAACTGTGAACAAAAAAAAAAAATAGTATGATAAAGGAAAAGTGAGTGCAAAAAAGTAAAGAAAAAGTAAAGAAATACTCTGTGGAGAGAGCATCATGACAGTTTAACAGTAAAGGATTAAGTAAAAATGTAGCATATCAATATTGGTGTCATTCAGAGGCTTATTTCCCATTCTCATCTTCATTTTTTCATGACTTAATGATTTCTCTAGCCCAGAAACCCAGTAAATCTAAAATTGCCATTACTAATTGCCAGTCACAGGCTTAGCATCAGATTTGAAAGGCCTCAAATTTGAAGTTTATCAGATTTTGTCTGAGCTTTTCTGAACCTGTCTAGTTTTGCTTTTACCTGATTTAGCTGAAATAATTTATTTTCCTAACAATCAGATCTTTAAAGTTAATTTGTAGAAACATAATTTATATATATATATTAGTATCAGAAAGTTATTCTCTGTTAAATAGAGCATTTATAACTTCCTCATATATTGATGTAGCACAGAGAAATAAATACTTAGAATGATAACAAGGGCCTTTAAAGTGATCACAGTGTGCATGGGATGATGAGAAGGGAGGCACAGCTTGTTACTGGTGATTGCAAGGCTATGAATAACTCACCAATCATCAGTGAAAGAAATAGGAGTTGGACAGGAACAGTTATAGGGATAACAAGAGAAAAGAATAACAAGCATTCGACATATGTAAAATCCATCTGGTACACTAAATTTGGATGCAACATGAAGATGCAGATCAGAATCCCTGAAAGAAATATCAAGGTGTAAAAGTGTGTTGGACAAATAGTCCAATTTGAATTCTAGAGGGAGAAGAAGAAACTTTATCATACACCTCTCACTTCTTCCTGTAAAAGACACAGCTTGTTGGAATTTCCCTTTTCCTGTGTGATGACCATGAGTACTGTACACTCTTGGTACCCAGAAAATGTACAGCACCTACCATAAGTGTGAGCATAACATCAGAAGAAAAGTAGCAATAACAATGAAGTGTGTAACATTTTTTTAATTGAATTATATTGTTGTTGTTATTATTTTTGTTGTTTTTTATTTATTATTGATATGCTTTGTACAATAGTATACTTTATCTTCTTTTATTTTCTTGGTTTTCCTTATTTTGTTTCAAATAAAGTTGAATAATACTTTTTGAACTAAACCCCAAAGATTTTCCTTACAATAAGAATAAATTCTCATCTTACCTTCTTGATGATTTTTTTCTTGCCTGTGACTAGATTTTAGTGTGACATTTCCTGTACACCTGCACAAAGAGCTGCTTGAGACATCCTGCAGTGTTCAACCTTGCTTCCAGCTGCTTCTCCGCAGTAGTAAAAGGCCATCATGTGCACCAAATTTATCAGCTCTGCTTGATTGCTTCTGATCTCTCGTGGTAAAATAGCAATAAATGCCTCTGTACAGACAATTGAATCGAGACTTCTCTCTTAGTACTCTATCTTGGGAAAATACATTTAGGGGGTTTTGTTTGGGGTTTTTTGGATATTGCCTATTTAAAAAAAAATATATATATAATCTACATAATTTATTGTGGAATTTGAACGCTTTTTAACCTGCAAATTTCTGAGACAATCAGAGTTGCCCCTTCGGCACCAGGGCTTGACTAATTCCAAAAGGAATATCATTCAGTATCTAGTCCACACTTGCTTCTAGAAGATAGGAGAAGAACTAAGCCAAACACGCTGGTGACTCCACCTAAAATCCAGTTACTTACAGAGAGCAATTTAACCACTCCTGAAACAGGGTGCAATCACCCTCTGGAGTTATATTCCTTCCACACTCAGTCACTTTTCAGTAGTTCTTTTGCTGTGTGCAATTAATGTGCAAGAATGGTACGCATAACTTAAAATTAAAAAATACTATTAGCTTATGCACAGAAGACAGCTAGATTTCCAGGGCTAATATGGAAATCATGCTGAAAATTTAGGTAAAGGATCTTTGATAGACAAGTAGACATCACCCCTGAGTTGAAGGGTTGGTCTCTGCTGCTCCCTGGAATGGATCATGCAAGTTTATTTATTTGCTTTTCTGTTTTTAATTTGAAGGTATTTTGCAGATCTTAAAATAAATGCCTAATATAAAATTGGGAAAATCAGCTGAGATTAATTTAACTCCTTCTTCAGAGTGTCTTTTGGAAATTAGATTAGAAGCTGTGTGCTGAAGATGACAGACTCTTAAAGAAAGATCCCTCTGAAACATTAACAGAGGGCATTAACAGAGGACCATTAACATTACTGGTCCCAGGGGATGTAAAAAGGGCTTAATGGATCATTGTTCTCACAAGGTAAAGGTCTGAAGAAGATTAATTTTGGTTTTAGTAGGTTTAAATCTGCCTTTCTACCTCTCTAGCTGTGATTCCAAATATCAGGTCCAAAATAGTATGGATATAAATGCTTGAGGATTCAGCTTTCTGGTTATGTAGCAGCTCACTGTAAAAGATGAAATTTTGGAGGCATTTCAGGGCTGTGAAGCAAGAAGCTGTTTCACAAAGGCTAGGACACAGAGAAGGAATTGTGAGTTTGGTCTCTTCTTCACTGGCTATTTCTGTTTTATGCCAAAATTGTTTAAAGTAAAACAGAGAGACAGCTCTGGGAGGCACTGATAACTCTTCTACATCTGGTATAAGGGAACTGCAAGTAATTAGCTGCTCCAGAAACTCGCACATTTCTTTGGGAAGCCTCATACTAATTTTCAGGATGAATATGTTCCTACAGATGCTTGTCTGTCTGCTGAAAAAGGTTGTCTGATTTCCTGATTTTACATCCTGATATGGAAAGAAAACATCTCTGCCTAAACTTTATTCACCTAAGCTATGAAAAGCTGAGCTGTCATAGAATGCTCTTACCTGAGGAGCTGTATCATATTTGAAAGAAAATGCCAGGTGAATCACAGAGCCCTTCACTTGCCCTGCTGATAATTCATTGTTTGTGAACTAAAGTGAACAGCGTGGGTTTTTGGTTTTGTTTTCACCTCTTTTAACTCTTACCCTAACTCTTTGCATCTTCAGTATATAAATCCAGGAACCCTGAGTATGTATTTCAGTAGTACTTACTTCAGGGCCCCCAGGCAAATCTAATGAATTCATACTGTCATAGAATAAAAAGCTTCTGACACAATTTATGTAGAATCAGTCATGTCATTGCACCTCCACAGTTCTCTTGCTCCTTTCTAATCTAATTTTCTGAATTCTTAGAAAAGATTTTTTCTTTTTTATTCACAAAATTGTTGGTGTTGGAAGGTATGTTTGAAGATACATAATTTAAAACCTCACTAAAGCTGGTTTACCTAGAACAGGTTGCACTGGTACAGGTGGTGTTTGTTTGCTTTTTTTAGTGGAAATTAAGGTTTTTTTATAGGGGTTGACTGATTCCACTATGGACAATTTAATGTAAATAATACTTAAATTATGCCAACTAATTCTAGAGCATTTGTATGTCAATTACACAGTAGCTGATGATCAGAAAAAGCTTTCATTGTTGATATAATATCTACTAAATTGCACAGAGTTCAAAATGCCTAGCTATAGATATAGCAAAAATAACACTATAGCAGAAACCCCCAAAACTTATCTATTTAGTGCTTTTGTGGTAAAGCCATTCTTACTAGAATTTTTAAAAAGAAGGAAAAAATACCAAAAAAAGCAAAGCAAACAAAAAAAAATGTTATCAAAGTAACCTTTCAAAAGTTGAGACAGGAAACATTTTTACTTACCAGGCAATCTTTTTTTTTTCTTTGTGTACTTAACAGATTGCATTTAAATTATTAAATACTATTTCCACAGTTTCACAGAACAAGTGGGAAGAAGAAAGAAATTGAAAACTGTTAGAGGAAGACAACAGATTAATCTTTGTAAAATATTGGGAAGATGTAGTAACCAAGAAAAGCAGGGAATTTTTCTAGTGTAACTTGGACAGGTAAAATTTAGATTAGGAAGACTCCTTCATAGTCATGAGAAAACAAATACCTCCAGAAGTGATTTATCACATGTGGAACAGATTTGATGAACATTCTTTTGGAGTTCTCTCTCTCTCTCTGTCTCTATTGATTTGAAATAATGCTCCAATGATCTCCACTATCTTGTTTAGTTTAGAAGTATCTCATCTTAAGAGAATACAATAACAAAGGAGTAGTGTTTCAGATTAAACTAATGTGGTGTGACTGATTTATTCAGACTACTATAAATCTCTTAACAATTAAGGGTATGCAGATGAGGTCAGAATTGTTCAAATGACCAAAGGGATAGCCCATACCATATGACATCATGTTCAGTGATAGATGGGAGAAGAAGGTGGAAGTGGAGATATTAGGAATAATGGTGGTTATCTTCCCTGGTAACTGTTACTTGTGGCAAGGCCTGGCTTTCCTGGACCTGGCTGAACACTTGCAAGCCCATAGGAAGTAGCAGATGAATTCTTAATTTTGCTTTGCCTGTGTGCACAGTTTTTTCTCTACCTATTGAACTGCTTTAATTTCAACACAAAAAAATTTTCTCACTTTTACCCAATCAATTCTCCCTCCCATCCCATCAGGGAGCATGAACTATTGTCCCTGTGGGGCTTTGCTATCTAGTTGGTTTAAATTACTTTGGTTAAATCAGATAATCAGTAGCCTGGATGTATTCTATCTCCTAGTGCAATACTTTCTTCAGAAAGTGACAAATATTTGTGGTCTGTTTTTTTGAATACTTGAAGAGACTCAACCTACTTGGAAGACTAAAAATCATAAAAGGATAGAAGTGGAAGTTCTGTCTCTAGAAGAGGATGGAGGAGAGAAACTTTTTACTAGAAAATCAAAACAAGACTTTAAAATAGATTTGAGTGATTAATAGAACTTAAAACTAAACTAAATTCATATCCATATCAAACCATACAAAAAAAAAAAGTGAGGTATTGTTGAGGTATTGTTCACCATTGAGAAGAAAGAAATCTGTAGGCATTTTTTGGATGGCTATTTATGTTAATAAGCTGACTGGTAGGAAAAAGATATTTCACCTATGGTGGCTTCTGTGCTTGGGAAAAGTCAAACCAGCAGCAGCTTATAGTGCTATGATAAGATCCTACTAGGGTTCCTTGAGTGATCTCTGTGAGATTAACTGCAGGGTTTGTGCTTCATGTAGGAAATAGGCCAGTGAGCAGGAGGAGAATAATAACTTCTTCAGTAATCACTTAATCTAGGTGTAAGTGTGTTCAAAACACTGCAGATTAAAGAGCCCTTTGTAACTGGGATAGCCATAAGTATCCTAGGTTTAGAAAAGAGGACATTTAAGTTTTGGCTTCTAATGCAAGGGGTAGTTCTGAACACTTATGCAAAAATGAATGGTCTTGATAAAGGAGCCATTTCTTATGTTAATCAGCATATTGCTCATTCTGTGCAAGTCTGACTCTATTCCTCTGAGACAGAAGAACTAAATGCAAAATAAATTTTTAGCTCTTCACCACTTTTGTCATCCTCTTATGAATTCCTGCTAGAATCCCTTGAAATGGTCTCTTGACAGTTCTTTTAAGTGAATCTTCATCTTGGGATCACTGAGTTACATTAAATGAGATTAGAATGTCTCTTCATAAAAAGACATGCCTCCATAATGAATGTGTGGATTTGTTTGGGTTTTTTTTTTAATATGTTGTTTCCTCTTTCATCTTCTCCAGAGATATTTAGTGTGGATATTTTGTTTGGTTTTGTTGTGTTTGGCTTTTTTTCTTCACAAAAATCTATGATTGACTTGAAACCCTGAAACCAAGCCTCTAATCCAAGAGAATGTGAGAGATTTCCAATTCATTCGGAATATTTCATTAAGTCAATGAAACAACAGTTTAATTTTAAGACTAGATTGTTGTTATAAATATTCCTGATGAACCCCTTACCTGTTTGGGCCTAGCAGCATCATCAAAAGCCATGCTCTGTGAAATGGAGCTTTCTACCTGGTTTGGGTAACCAAGATGACAGAGGAAAAAAATCAATGAAAAATTGTATGTCTTAAATTTTGCCCTCTTTATTTGGCTAGGTCCTCATGGCAAATGGAAGCTGTAATAACATCAACAATATTGATATCTGAATGTGGAAAGAAACGTCATAACTTTGATCCCATTTTTATGTTCATGTTGCTGCAACTCTGTGCTTCCCTCAGAATACCAGCCAAGTACTTTGTTTGGTGGTCTGCGAGGTGGTTTCATTTCATGTGAAACTATGCTGTGATCTGAATGACAATTCAGAATTAAATACTTCAGATAGTGAGAAACTGAGTTCCTCATCAATGTATACACCAACTTCAAGGAATACACCAACTTCATTTTCAGAGGCTTTTGTCCTCTCTTGGTAACTAACTCACAAGGCTCGGAAGACCCGCCAAGGTTGATAATAAACCTTACTGCTGCGATTGTCTTTCAAAGCTCCTCCAATTTGTCAGGCGACTCAGAATAATTTTCTTCCTTTTTATTTCCAGTATCTGATTCTGGTTCATAAGCTAAACTTTGCATCTGAATAAAGTCAAATCCTCCCACCTTACTTGCTGTCCAGATGTAACTGAAAAGGCAAAGAAAGCAAGTACGCTTGTACACAAGTACACAAGTCCTTTTAGTGAAATCTACTCCTGCTATATAATCGCATTCCAAGGAGAAATACTGCAACCTTGTACTTGCATCCATACCCTGGGACTACCTCCTCAGAGTTGTTATCCCAGCACCACTGGTTTGAGAAGATATTGGAAAATATAGCAGACAGGAAGTGTGGAGCACTTTAAAAAAACAAACAAAACAACTCATTAAATGTAACAAAACTTGATTTTTTTTCTAGACAAAGTAGAGATAGTACTTCAGTACTCATTCATTATCTGATCACAAAATGAGGCTGATCCTGTTTCAGCAGTCCTCCACTGTTGTTGATAGTAAGAGTCCATTTTATTATAGCTTGCATTTTAGTCTCTCCTTATGCCATTTTGAAGTAAATAGAAAACTCTGGAACAATCGGCCAAATGATTTAAGACCAGGAATCAAGAAACCTTTTCCTATTGAAAAATAAGAAGGGTCTTCACAAAAAGAGGAAAAATAGAGGTGTTTACTTTTGCTTTGTTATGAACCAAAATATTAGATAGCCACAGGAAAAATCCTGAGTATTTTCTTTAGATGCTGTCAGGCCTGTACATAGAAAGTCACAGCTGTGCCTTTTCCTGAAATTTACAACATCATTATTTTTGCAATAGGAAAAAGTTGCCTGTCCTGTCTAGAAGCTATTAGCTTAAAAATTAATGTCTTGATCTCCTGTAGGGATGGAGGTGATTAATCTTTTTGCCATCACATGCTCAAATTAACATGTGATATATATGTGTTATTGTATTTAAAGGTTTCACTACATGACATTAACTAATATTTCTTCTTTCTTTAATCAACAAGCCTTTGTCTAAGAAGAAATGGCACCCATAAAACAAAGACATGAAGGTCAACATCCAAACAGTCATCTTATTGAAGAGAAAATTGCTGGATAGGCCAAAAGCAGTCTCTTTCTATACTCAGCCTGAACAGAGAAATTGGGAATCTGAATCCTTGGAAAGCAAAAAATTAAAAGGAAAACTATTGATCTGTTTAAGACTGCAGAGAAGAGAAAAAAAAATCATCTCCTTAAGCAAAGGAAGGTTAGAAAGGGAATATGACTGAAGAGAAATCTTGATACATAAAGGCTTATGTTTGACTATAAAAGGTAATATATGTGTAGCAAAAAAAAAAAAAGTGAGATCAGATTATATGGGAGACAAAGAAAGATATTGTAATCTATCCATAAAAATTAAACTTATCAAATAATAAAAACAATTATACCTAATCATATGCATGCAAGTAAGTATTTTCTGGAACAGAGCAGTCAAGAATGTTCAGACGATAATCAGATGCCTTAAAATTCTAAATATTTAACTTACTAACTTGTTCTACTTTCATGTTTTTATTTTCCATAAACTGTTTGCTGTTCATTGCTTGATTTTTGTTATAAAGCAGATATTTCAATGTTCTAATTTGAAGTTCAAATAATACTGTATGAAGTCCAAGTAATCAATTTATAAACAGTTTATGAGAAAGCCACAGAATAACTGCCTGTCTCATAAAGTTTGAATGCCAATGAACAAAAGACGTCACGAGTTTTGGACGAGTTTGCGCATAACAGCATTTAATTTAAAGGTACTAGATACACTACTACTACTTGACTGGTTTTAATTCCAAGGAATCTGGCTTTCTTTGTGCAGGAAAAGGATCTGTTTCACATCTTTGCAGATCACAATGTTGATTAATGCTTGCTTTTTGTATTTGGAGAATTGTTTCATCTTTTCTCCTGGAGAGTCCTGAATGGAAGAACAAGACTTCTTCCCTAGTAGGAACACACCCTAGTGTCCAGCAAGATTCTGAATGGGGAACATGATGAAATTTATGACCTAAGTAAATGATTCATGATGATATGTATGTCACAGAATATTTCCATTAGAGATAAATCTGTATCTGTATACAGGCCAAGCAAAACACAACTCACAATATAAATAACATTAAAGACAGTTAAATGTTTATGGAGAAAGGTCATAGAATTTAAGTTAGCTTGTTCAGAAGATAAGTTACATTATTAAAAATGCAAATGTGCAATGGAAAAATGTGCATATGAGATAGATTCCCTTCCTCATCTGTCTGTACAGTGATAGACTTTCTCGAAGGGCAGTGATATCTCTCTGCAGAGAGAGAAATCTCTCTACATCAGCCTAGTAATGATACCTGAGCAATAAGCATTTCTGTCACTGCAGCAGGGAAGATACAGTGGCTGACTACAGATTGCCATGGAGTAGCTGAGCTTGCTTTAATTGCATGAAATTTTGGTGAGGCCCTTTTTTGCAAATGTCCGATTAATCCCTTCACAAAATCTGCATGCGCCTCAGAATAAGTTTTCAAGGAGCACCCGAGATCTCACTAAGGAGTCTTTCTGCACAACTCTCTTATACATAAATTCTAAGACAATTTTCTATCAGTGAGTGCTAAGGAATGAAAGTAGAGATGACAATGTGTCTGTAAATAATTCAAAGAAAACAGAACCATTTCTGGGAAATCTTTCCACCTTCTGAAGATATTACAATCTTTGATGCAGACTAGTTTAAATATGCATTTTAAAATCACATAATGTGGTTACATTCCAAAAATAGAGAAAGGTGTAAACAGAAGTGTCAACCAGCCCTTCTGGCTCTGGAAAAGACACCTTGAATTAAAGTGAGAGACTGAAAAAATGACTGTCTGAGGAGGGAAATGTCAAAAAAGCATGTCACATGAGGGTGCATCTTGCTGGTACTTGCAAGACCAATCCTTATCTCACAAGGAAAGAAGATTAAGAACAGAGTGACTCCGATGAAGGTCAGCACATGATGTACATTTTTCCTGGGAAGTGAGTGGCCATATCAGTGAACTCACAGCCCTACCTCTGAGTGTATTATGGCCTTTAAGATGAGAGAAAAGAAAATATGATCAGCTGTTAACATTACAAGCATTTGAGAGTGTTTCTAGCCTCAAAGGTCTGAAATGAGTGTGGAAAGAACATATCAACTGAGACATAGCAGTTCCCATTGCTGTCAGGTACCAGTAGGCTAATTCATCAAGTAGGTAAGTGAATTACCAAGATGATGCACTATTCAAAACTACATATATTGTAAAAGAACTTCTTTCTTTATGAATAAACAAAATCACTAAAAATGGGTTTCCTGCTATCATGTAGGGCAAGAACAGCTCAGGCAGAAGCGAAAAATAATTTAAGTAAATACATGTATAGCCCCTCTTGCACTTCAACACTAGTGCAAGTCACTGAGCCAGCTCCTCAGCTAGTGGAATTGACTTAGATACTCTCAATTTGTTTGACCTACATTTATTTGCACAACCCACATCTGGCTCACTGTGTAGGTAGATGTGGTCTGGGCTCAAAAGCAGATAGTAAAATTGTTGTCTGTTGATTTAAACATTGATTTCTCATGGATCGGATGATGGGTTTGTGGATCATTTTGGAAAACAAATTCAAAGTTTATTTTTATTAGCTTTTGTGCAAATACCATTAAATCTTACTGCTATAATGTTCGTAAAGAGGACCCGAGCCAAACCTTATCAAGATTTCCATTGATTTCAATGGGTTTTAAATCCAAGAGGGAAATAATGTAATCCTGCATGAAGGCAAAGAAATTTAGGTTTAGATTTTATGAAGATAATTGGGATTTTTTTTTTTTTTGGCATTTTTAATGGTAACTTGCTAGCTTATTTTGTAAGAGTTGCTAAGAATTTAAAGTCTTGTTAATTGATTGCTTTTGCTTCCCTTTTCTGTGAGGGAAACAGCATTGTGAAATGAGCCTTTTATGGACTGTGTGAGAATAACAACACAGAAAAAATATTTGAAATTCAATGGATTACAATGGATTTCTATGTGTGTATTTTGAATAGCTGTTATAACCACTAAGAGATATGTTAAGGGAAAAAAAGAGAAGAAATCAAATGACCATTTTTCATCCAGAACATTCTGTAACATAGAGTAATCAAAAGAATTTTCTTTGTTCATTCTTTTTTTTTGTTCAGCCTATTGTTCCAGTTCCAGCTGTGTAACACTGCTAGAGCTCCAGAAATAATTCTAGTACAGTTCTTAGAGACTATGAACTCCAATCTTAGAACCTATTACATAATATTTAGTCTATATTTGCTTGCATTAAATACAGTTAACATTGGTGGCTCATCCTGAGTAAATAAGTATTATGTGCATTTGAAGTTTTTGTTTAATGTATTTATGGCCTTGCAGAACCAAAAGACATAAAACTCTAATGATAAACATGTTTATCATTAGAGACCAGACTGAGTATAGCTTTTCTTACTGCGTTAGTAAATATGAGTGACAGTTTTTTGAAATTTTGCTTTGGATTTTTTACTCATAGGTACAACAGAAAATCCTTGCAAATAGTTCACAATAAGGAATGTTAAAGCTCAGATGTTATATTTAGACTAAAAAAAAGTCTGACCAAAAGCAAATAAATTTATGACTTTAAGAGAAAACAAGAATACAGGGAAGCTTACTGGAGCAGTGATACAGAGCAGGAATACAAGGGTGTGAAGAGTGAGCATGGTATGCATATATACAAGGTTAATTTTAAATATTCAATTTCTTTCACAAAGATAAATAGAAGCAGAAGTTAATGTAGACATTAGGGGCAGGTCATGTTTCCTTTATATGATTTCCCTCTCCATTAAAAAATAAGAAGAGAAGACTTTGTGTGTTTCAAATGTTACATTATCAATGCATGCAACCTAATTAGCCTGTGCAATTCTTAACATAGAACTAAATTAATATTATAGCTAAATTATTCAAATTTAAACCAAAGAGTAGGGGGAAATACTGAGTTCTATCAAAGAAAGGAAAATGCAACTCTGGAGCAGTTCATGAAGAACTGCATCCCTTCCATCCTTCCCAGGGAAGGACCTACAGTAGGGAAGTTTTTGGTGGATTGTCTGTCTTAGTAGGGATCCCACATCAGAGCAGAAAAAGGATGTGAAGAGTCCTCTCCCTGCAGAGGAAGGAGAAGAAACATGTAATGGACATAATAATAAGAAGGAGAAGAAATATGTAATGAACATTTTAATAAACTAATTAAACCCCCCATTTTTGTTCCCCTTTCATTTCTGGGCAGGGGATGAAGTAGAACAAATTATGAAAAAATTAAACCCAGGAAGAAAGCAGGAGCAAGGGGAAAGTTTTAAGACTTAATTTTTCCTTTCTGCTTATCTACTCTGATTTTGATTGGTGACCAATTAAACTAATTTACCTAAATTGAATCAGTTTTGGCTGTGAGTGTAACTGTTTCTGTCTTGATATCCAAACCTTTTGGTATCTCCTCTCCACAGTACAGCTGAGGAGGAGAGTGATAGAGTGGCTTTGGTGGGCATCTGTTGTCCAGTCAGGGTCATCCCAACACCATAGTATTTCAATAATAGCCTCTTTTAGGATATATTTTTTGTTCTTTTCTCAAATGGATTTTTTTTTTTTAATTTGGAAAAGAGATTAGCAGGGAGGATTTAACCTGTATTGTAAAGGGAGAAGAAAATATTTATATGTATTTACTCCAATATAAATTAAGAACTATATTTATGCTGACATTCAGGTTAGATTTTAGAGCAGTACTTTTTTTGAAATTATTTTCTTTATTTCTCTTTTTATTTTGGTACAGCTGAGGTACCCATTTCCCACACATATTTACAGCCTGACACTCTGTTTTCTCAGCATAAGCAAAGAAATTGCAAAAGTTTCAGTCTTTAAAATTTAATTGAATCTATTTTTGAATCTCAGTGTGACTGTGTAGTGCCCAGAGGGAGCCACAGAAATATCTTTAAATGACCTAAAATAATGTTTCTATTCATAAAAATCTTACAGCTTTACAGTCCAGTATCTCATAGCTCTGCAGGCCAAAAGTGAGTGCAAGTCTCTAGAGGACAATCTCTTCCCAATGGAACACTACGGCCTTACAGAACCAAAAGACATAAAACTCCCACCATAAGGAAACAAACAGGCAAAGAATGGAAATGTAGCTATAACAAAAAAATAGATATAAATTTTTCTCATCCTATACTTGAAGCAGGTTCAGATATGGTGGAAAGACGAGAGTTTAGTGATAGTGTTTTGACACAGTATTAAAGTTCCTTTGATAATGTGGTCACTGTTTTATAATAAGCTATTTGAAGTTAACCTGACTGTATGAAAAATCCTATCAAGCTGAGCTAATGGATAGTTACAGCTGCCAAAGATATATACAAGGGATAATGTTATAGCACAATGTATATAAAAGAATCAGGAATGCCATCTGTATGTAGGTGGTATTTACCAGTCCAGTTTCTGGGGTATCGCTACATACACAATAGGAGATGTAGTATTGCCTGGGGAAAACGAAAATAAACAAGCACAAAATCCCCAAAAGAGATGTTTGTCTCATTCCTCTTCCGCCTTCACTCCTCAGAGACAAATATGACAGGAGTAATACCTTCTGTTTTAGCACCTTACATCATAACATTAATCTTTGAGGCAAGCTGACTCTTGTTCTTGTTTTGCACAAATGTCTTCACCTTGAGCCAGCAGCTATGTTGTACAAAGTAGGTTTTCTTTAATTCTGGCTCAATTTCCTTCTCTTTACATTTTTATGTATAAAATAACGTTATTTCCTTTCACATTGCATTCAAGTTCTCACAGGTGTTTCAAATCCTCTTCCACCTTAAGGCTTTATTTGAACTCTGTGTACTAGTCCTTGCTACTAGCTGGATCTCAGACATTGAGTGAAGGCAGACCTGTCAGCCTTCAGAAGTATTACTGGTAAATGAGTGAAATGAAGTACCAAAAATAAAACGAACCTGAATTGACTAAACAAACCAGCAAATAAAACAACCAACCAACCAAGAAACACCACAAAGCAGACAAACAATTAAAACCTTCAATATATAAGCATGACACTCAAGGAAATTTGAGGGAGAAGTTTAGCAACTCAACACATTTCAATTTTTTAGGTAAATCAGGAATAATCTGAAATATATGAAAAAGAACTTCACTAACTTAGGAGTGGATGCCAATAGGAAGGAAGACAGCTGGAAGGTAACTTAATTTCTGACAGGCATACGTTCACTGGTAAATAAATTCATGTTTTTGATCGTTCTGCTAATTCTGGGAGAAGAATTGAACTATAAATCCATAATACATGAGGAAGAGGAAAAAAAGAGAGGATTTAAATCTAAGAAATGAAAAAGAATAAATTATAAAGTCTTAAGGGCTTAGGGGAATAAAAGTGAAAATTGAAAAGGTCTTATATAACAGTGAGATAATTAATAGCCAGTTGGAAAACTAGTCCTTGAGAAGATCTTTGTGGGTGAGGGTTAGTTTGAGTACCCTGAACATATGCATTATCCATTCTAGGGCTTCAGCTAATCAAAAGTATTAAGAGAGCAAGACACATCAGGTTCCCAGAAAAGCACATATGATGGTACATTCCAGTTGCACCTGTGAACTACAAAGGCCAGATGACATTTTGTCAGTCTAAGCACAAGCACATGGCTGTTTATTTTATCCAATTAGCATGGACACTGGTACTATTACGGTCCATGACAAATTAGCAGTGTCCGACCATGGCTTCATTTGTGGTTGACAGCTGAGATGCTGCCATGCACTGTACATGTTCAGACATGATCCCCACCATCTTGCTGATCTTAAGGGTTTTCAAATGCTCTCTGGCCCTTTATCTCTTACTTTAGGTAGAGTATTTTTCATACATAGCACAGCAAAAGACAATGACCTATTTCTAGTCCACAGATAGGGCATGAACAATAAAAAAGGAAATAAAAACGGTGGAAAAGCAGGAAGCTCTACAGGAATTCCCATCAGAATAATGATCGTTGCATCAAAAGGCAAATGGTTTATTATTTTGAATAAAATCAGGAACCTTGTTGAATTAATTTTTTCTATCATTGTAAAGAGGTGCACAAACTGGCTCTTGTCACAATTTTTTCTCAGTAGCATTGAAATAAAAATAGTAAATGATGGAGAATAGGTAAAATACATTGTTAAAGTTCACTCCAACCACAGGACTATATAAACTATATTCAGAAAAAAATGTATAATTTAAAAATCTTTGAAAGCTGAATTCATGACCAAAGGAGCTGGTTTGCCTCCATTGCAAAGATTAGAAAACAGCCGGTGACTGGGAATATTTCATCTAATGTCTAAGAAAGCAAATTATCACTACTGCTAAATGCTGTAGGAAAATAACCCAACTAAAGGTAAAAAAAAAGGTGTTGATAGAAATGTTTATAATAAGTAACATAGTGAAATTAGTGTCTAATAAAATAATCAAAGACCTTAAAACTTTCAGATACTGGTGTTAACTGAAAATTTGCAGAAACTGAAGCACTCTCACTCAGTGCTGTTGCACATTCTGATGAGAGTTTTGAAACTCCAGAGGCCTCCAGTTAACTTTTTCCCGTCTCCCACTGAGTATTTTCCAGATTGATGGTTGTTTACATTCATGAGATTTGGTAATGCAGTAGGTCAGGAATCAGAAAGAGCTCAGCTCCTCCAAGTCCAGAAGGCAGAACAAAGGCGATCTTTTTGCTGTAGACAAATAATCTAGTATTTTGCACAGCAATTTGTTTGGACTTGATAACTACACTATTTATTCTCAGAGGTCAACTGATGTTTATTCTTTTCACTTTCTAGTCAAATTTGTCCAGTAATCCTCTTTGGCTATCTGAGCTGCATTTTTTTCTGAAACTGCCTTCTGTCACAGAGAGATAAATTATGTCTGATGCCTTAGGCTACAGAAGGCCAAAATCTGTTTTGTTCAGTCCATAGGACACTAGCTGAGGAGTAATGCCTGTAACTGTTCTTCCTTTCCATCTGTCCTGTCTTCTTGATATCTTTGTAAGTCTTGTTGAAGTCTCAAAAGTGCTTGGTGTCTTCAGACATCTAAAGAAGGTGCTGTTTGGGACCCAGATGTCACATTTTTATTACACTGGAGAAAACTCAGCTTGCTGATCCTGTTAGCATTGTTTCCTGTGAAGACAGAAGTAAAAGGGGCAATCAAGGGGAGAAAGGAAAAAAAAAAAAGTACAGAAAACCACCAACAACCTTTATATGATGCATTAGAACTAAACTAATTTTCACAATGACATTTTATTTCACTTGCTTTGGAAAAAAATGTTATTTTAATTAGAGTAGATCTCTAACTTTGCTGCCTTTTGTTTTCTCTTTCTCATTCACCAATATCTAAACCTACAAAGTTTCTATATTCTTAGACAAACCTGCTGCTTCTCATAAATATTAGTTCAAATGTTAAACAGTTTGTTCAGCTAAGTTTGAAAACTATGTTTTTGTTTCTATTATACCACTGGAATTGAATGCCTTTCTTCAATTAGACATGAATTTTATTAAGGATGTCAGCAGAGTGTTTTTTCAGTATACTCCTGTGCTTACAGACAAGTCATTCATTTACCTATGTAATTTAAATACATATACACATATGCAAACAGATTTTTTTTCACTGAGATAATCAAGCATTATAAATATGCATCAATATAAAAGCATGTGATAGAATTCATTTTCAGAGTAATCTACATGAAATAGAACTACTTTTTCTGCCTTTCACTCCATTATGCATACTTATTAAGAAGCTTATAAAAGAGATATACTTCTGGTCTTCTACAATGCTTACTATAATAACTTAATTTAATGACGCATTACATTTTTTTACAAAAAGACTGTGATTTTCAGGTTTTTTTCTAGCATGATAGGGGATTTGAATAATGTAAAACTCCTGGATTTTATATGTTGGTTGGGAACTACCTTGTTTTATCAACGTTCTTGCACACAGCTATGCAAGATGTTCAGGGTTTCAGTGGGACTATTGTTTGCAATGGTAAGTACACTTACAAAGGTTTAGAGCATGAGACATATCTTGCTTTATATCTTCTGTGTTAAGCAAAAAATTCAATGCTTTGTTCAGTAATGAAGACCAATTTAAGAAATGGTCTTTTCTACTTCAAGTCATTTTTACTTCAAGTGTTTTCTTTATTCAACCTCTATATGAGCTAGTTGTCTTCACTCTGCTTGTAATCAAAAGAATGAAACAGTCACTTTCAGAGAACAAGTAATTTTTAACTAACTTTTACAAGAGGTCTCATAAACATCTCTTTTTTTTCTTCTCTAGCTGAAAATACTAGATTTCTGTCTCGGACATGGACCCATCTATGATGTGGCTATTTAAAATTGCACAAAGTAATCCCACTTGAATTTTTTACAAAGGTCACAGAAACTCCTTGGCATCAATCTTACTGTGCTATTAGAACTATTAACTGCAGGTTTTAACTTCTTTGTTTTGTCAAGATTAAAATTATGTGTAGGCTTTGTCATATGGGTGACCCATAAATAAGCCAGGGATGAAAATGATTGATTTCTATCATCCTGGTCTAATAATAAGATGCATGTGCTTAGCTTCATGTGTCTGAGATTAATAAAGTTAAGAAGAGATCAATTAGATAAAGTAACGTGATGCATACTGTGCTTGTAAAGATTTTGGAGCTTTTCCTTGTTGCCATATAAAATATCAAAGGAAATAAAGTTATGTAAGTAACAGTGCACTGAATACTACTTGACAGGTAAGTCCTTCATATCACATTATAGCCAGTCATATTTTTAGTTTATTTCAGTTTGGTTTTTGTTTTTTTTATTTTTTTAACACTTCTCGCAGCTATTTTCCACAGCCATATGTAAGAATTGTATTACACATGTCATGGTAAATTGGTTATTGCTTTTCATTTCCTAATAAGCTTGAAAAAGATATCCTTTGAAAAGTCACTCTCTGAGGCACAGGTATTCATTAACTCTACTAATCCCTGAATTATCTTTCCAAATATATTTCACCTAGAATATTTTTTTAAATCTGAAAGTATTTACATTAATTTGTCCAACACTGAATAATTTTTTAATTTTCTGTGTTTTTCTCTTTATAAGTGTTATTTTTCCATCTGAGGAAATACACTTTAAAGAGTGTTCAGCAATAAGATTATGACAGTACTAGGACCTCAGACTCTTTTTCCTTCGATATATGTTACAGACTTAAAATCTATAAAAAGACTTAATGGGACAAATCACAGCATGAAATCATTCTCGTTTACTGTGTGCTGTAGTGCAATAGTTGACACACAAGAAATCAGTATGGATAATAGCATCATAGAATGGCTTGGGTAGGAAGGGACTTTCAAGATCATCCAGTTTGAATACCCCTGCCATGGGCAGGAACCTCTTCCCTGACCGAGCTCTACTCAGGGCTCCATCCACTCTGGACTCGAACAGTTTCCTTTTCCACAGCTTCTCTGGGAAACATGTTCCAGGATGTTCACATTAAAAATATTTTTCCTTACATATAAACTGAATCTCTTTCAGTTTAACACTTTTTGCCTTTGTCCTCTCACTACAGGTCTTACCAAAAAGTCTTTGTCATTCTTGTAAACCCCCTTTCAGAATTGAAAACTCACAATCAGGTCTCCCTGGAGCCTTCTCCATGCTGAACAGCCCTCTCAATCTGTTTTTCATATCAAATATGTTCAAGACTTCTGATAAATTTTCTGTCTTCCCTCCAGACCTGCTGTAATAGGTCCACGGCCCTCTTACGGCAGTTCTCCAGATAAGGGTCTCATGACAGTAGGGTAGAGTAAAAGTAAAGAATCACCTCCCTCAACTCAACATGTTAGCACTGTTGGGTTTTTTTACAGCCCAGGATACAGTTGCTTTTCTCATCTGTAAGCGCAGGCTGACAGCTGAAGTTGAATTTTTCAGCTATCCCTTCACCCAAATCCTTTCTGCAGGGTTCTTATCAACCTATTCATCCTGTATTGATACTGTTGTTTGTCCTGACCCTGGTGCAGGACCTTGCACTTTACCTTGCTGAACCTCATGAAGTTCATCTAGACCCACTCCTCAAGCTTTTCAAGGTCCTTCTATACAGCTTCTCTTCCTTCAAACATATAAGCTGCACCACTCAGTTTTCTGTCATCTGCTCACTTGATGAAGGTGAACTCAATCCCACTGTCATTAATTTTTTAATGACATTAATCATGTCAATAATAAAGACATTGAAATGTACCAGTGCCAATATAGACCCCTGAGGGACAGTGGTCATTTGTAAGTAAAACAAATTTCTGCATTCTTATTCTGAATTTCCCTCTTTGTTCTGAATATCTTAGAACAGGGATAATTTTATAACACTATTCTAGAAATATCCACATAATTACCAATGAGGAAATTTGCTCAGATGGCATAATGTCATGACAGAGAAAATAGCTTTGTCTCAGGAGCCTTTTGCAACAGGATTAATTAGCTCAAGTGGATTTGTGCTTGATATTTTTGGTTTCTTCCAGTTCTACAATTAACAAATCTAAACCTAACTGGTAAATTTTTGAAAAAAATTCCCTAGTACACTGCTGAGAACACCATAAGTCAAATAAATTTTGCAATTTTTTATAAGAATTTTGTCACACAAAAACTAATATTATCATCTTGTCTACTTTATGCCTGAAAATCTAATGTTTTTTTCTAGTGCATGAGCTTTGCAATGAGTTAATGTATTAGAAGCAAAAAAAGTCTAGGAGAAAGATTTTCCTTTTAAGGAGGAAGACTATTCTAAGTTGTATTTTTTCCCCCCCTTGCATTCTGCAAGCAGAACAACAACTTAAATATAAGGGCCTCAGTAAATGTAACAGCTCTGGCAAGTTGGTGTCTCTTATAATTTTTCATGATGACAGCTTATAATGACATACACTGTTATGTTGCCAGCTCTCATTAGCGTAAGGTAGCAGAACGTTAGTGCTGTCATTTTCTTAAGCTGCCCTCCTTTTGCTATGGCATGGCATTACATCCTTGTTTTAAATCAAACATCTGTTCTTTGTGTCTACAACCAACCTGAAGAATGCTGCTTGTATTGTACAGCAGAAAAAACCCCAATATTTTGTTATTTATCCAGATAAAGAAGTCGATGATGTAAAAATGGCATTTTTTTCACTTTTAATGCCTGACCTAAATCTTTTTTCCAATATTTAAAAATAATCTACCTTTGAAAATTTTTGGTTGGTTTAGTAAATGACTAATTTATTAATAGCTATTAAAAGAAAACCTTAACTAGGCTATATTCCAATAAACTTTTTATTTTAATTTAACCATCTTGCTTTTTTCATTGAAATTAATAAAATTCTTATAAAAACAAGAATCACAACTTTGTTTTTAGTAAAGTCAAACTGACTCCCTCATTGCTTTAAATTCTAGGAAATAGAAGATCTGAAATTGAAAATCTGAACATTTATCCTAATAATCTGTAATCTTAAAATTGTTTCATCCTGTCACTAATTCTTAGGTAGAAGAATAACTTTATGAAGAATTTACCAGTAAATTCTCTTCTTTCTAGAATATTGTCATTTTCCTGGAACTTCCAAGGAGATGTTTCTGAGTCATGTGTGGCTAAGAATACCACTTGAGTAAGAAAAAAGCATGTCAAAACCTTTTAATGCAGAAGATATTGAGATTTTAAAAGATGATAAGGAAGAATATTTTCTATCTCAATAGTTATGTTAAAAAAAAGATCTGTTTTGAAGCAGAAAAAATGTGAGACAAATTTTTAAAAATTAATTTTTTTTTAAAGAACTGAACTCAGATTTTATGAGCAGGTACATATTTCATATTTAATATTTCCTTGAACATACCACAAAAAACATAATGTCCATTATATATACCTTCACAGAAAAAATAATTCTCTATTTAATAGCTACATCATCAGTAAAGTGTGTTTCTTGATGAAAAAGGTGGAACAATGTTGAAAATTTAGGATATCGCAGAAAAAGATCCTCATGGTGGAATTAATTTTAGTCCTTTTGGGAGTGGTCTTTTTTGGAAAAACAACAATTTCAACTGATTTTTTGGTAAGATGGATTTTTGATAGTCCTCTTAATATATGAGGCTGTACACTAATAGTGTAAAATTTCTCTTTGTTTTCTATATCAGACTTGTCCTATGGTTCCATTTTCTACAGATTATTAGCAGAATATTGGGAAGGAAGGAATCTGAGGGAAAGATTTCTGGAGGAAAAAGGGAAGGAAGTGGCGGAAGGAAGTGGCGGAAGTGGCGGAAGTGGCGGAAGTGGCGGAAGTGGCGGAAGGAAGGAAGGAAGGAAGGAAGGAAGGAAGGAAGGAAGGAAGGAAGGAAGGAAGGAAGGGGCGGAAGGAAGGGGCGGAAGGAAGGAAGGGGCGGAAGGAAGGGGCGGAAGGAAGGGGCGGAAGGAAGGGGCGGAAGGAAGGAAGGAAGGAAGGAAGGAAGGAAGGAAGGAAGGAAGGAAGGAAGGAAGGAAGGAAGGAAGGAAGGAAGGAAGGAAGGAAGGAAGGAAGGAAGGAAGGTCCGTCCTATATCATTGTTTGGCAAAAAGAACTTTTTTACTTTCTATAGACCTGACCAAAGACAGCTGGCAGTGGGAAAAATTACAATATTCAAAAAGACATATTTCATACCCTACTCTCTAGACAACTCATAATATTGCAGCTCTTCTCTATGATAAGTTTCTCCCCTTTGGGTGAAGACAGTAATAGAATATCTCATCTGAAGGAACCCATAGTCAATTCCATATCCCCACTTCTCTCAGAACTACCTAAAACTAGGTTGTTGGCTACACATGGCTAAGAGCAACATCCAGATCCTCCCTGAACTTTGAAAAGCTTGGTTCCATGACACTCCTCTGGATTGCTTATCCAGTGACTGCCCATCCTGGGGTGAAGAAAGTTTACCTGGTGTCCTATCCAAACTTCCTCTGACACAGCTTCATTACGTTTCCTCTTGTCCTATCAGGGTTCATCTGAGAAAAAAGATCAGAACCTCCCTTTCCACTGTCCATTTTGATGACTGAAATTGCAGTCTAGGATGAAGTCATCCCTCAGCCTTTTCTTCTTCAAACCAAACACATTACCTCAGCTGCTTGGCCTCAAGGCAATGGCATTTTCTATTTGATGACTTTGTTTCCTTCTCAGTTCTTTTGTGAAAGTGCACCAGCTGCTCATGTCCCTTTAGGAATGTAGAAAGAGGAAATACTTTCCTCATCAAAGTATTTTTATGGTAGCTAAAATGCAAAATTATTCTACAACAGCGCGATCCTTGTTGCATTGTATGTTGGGGGAAGTAATAGACTTCAATTTCTTCATTTGATGAAGTTGGTGTGTCAATTTATGCTGACTTAATCTGAGGACTATGTTACAAAGCCTGTTTGTAACAATGTTGAAAAAATGAAAGTCAAAATTTATTTCTCAGTCATGGATTGAGGCTGAGTTACTGTTCAGTGAGCTAAAGGCAAGAACAGGAGGCTGGCAGCATTCCATCCCCAAGCCAAGATGATGCTCAAGTTGTTTGCTTCCCATTTGTGTCTTACTCACTGACAGCAACAGTGATGCCAACCTTGCAAAAGTGCTGCAGGAGCCTGGATAAAAGGGGTCTAAAATTTCTAATGACTTCCTTTTAAAATTAAACAGATCGGAAAACGTTTGAAATATTTATAAGGTAGCTTTGAAAGATATCAAAAGGAAACAGGAAATAAGATGTAAGGTATGACTACAAAATGACGCATATAATAAGACATGCTAGCAAGGCTCCAAAATGGGAAAGGACACATGGATTAAATGAAAATGAGAATAACTGTACTTCAAATGCCTTGAGAACAGACCCCACATATATCTCAGACAACGTCCCATTTTGTTTTTATTCTAGAAGCTTCAGCTCTCTTAAAAGCTGTTACTGAGCTCTTTCCTTTCATACTACTATCTCATGCATGAACATATATGTATTAAAAAATTCATAATTTTAAAAGGGGACTCAAGACCTAGGAGTAATGAATTTCCACTCTCAATATCATATTATCTCAGGATACCAGTGACTTTTCATTACTCTCTGGACCAATTTTTCTGAAAGACCAAAGCTGTAGACCTTAGGACTTGAAGTATAAATATAACACCAGGGGAAAAGTGGATATAAGATGTGTGAATTTGCATTATAGTACTGAATGTGTTAGCTTCAGTGTAACTGTAATATTAATAACTCATTTTGATTAGACTCTAAGGCCTTGATTAGACTAATAAAAATTATGGTTCAACATAGAAGGCTTTTACTCTTAGCAAAACTCTTCTGTTTTATTCCTAACAAGATTTCAAGTGTAACAAGGAAGAAAGGAGAAATTTACTAATAGAGATGCAGGAGCTACTAGTTCCTTATTATCACATATATCACTAAGTTATCCTGTCTGTACAGTAAGAATCTTGTATCACTACAACCTTCAAACTGATCCGTTCTATAATACGGTTTTTTAAAATCACTTTAAAGAAAGTAAAACTTACTGCCCTTGTAAAACTGATGCAGAAGATCAAAAACATCTTGTAGGCAGACCTTTGCTCTCTAGGGTACTGAGATCTGCGCTAAGACCAATATTAAAAGGCACTCTATTGGAGATGGAATGATTTACAAAGAAGATGCAGTGATTTATGAAATATAACTTTTCCACCTGTGCTAAGTACTTTGCGCATATACAACTGTGTCTTTTTGAATTAAAGTAAGAAAATATTCTTTGACAATGCAAAACTATGTTCTATTGATATTGAGATTTGCTTTCAATCAGATATCTTTAAATTTACTATCTTATTTCAATTCACAGATCATAAGGGTGACAATTAAGAATTCTCCTTTCTCTTACTGATCACTCATCAATTGAGTTACTTTGATATTTGTTGTTGTGCAACTTTAGCCTGAGGAGCTATTGTTTCCCTGTGTAGCAGCTGCAGAAACAGATGCTGGACTTGGTTTGCTGGCACACATCCAGAAAAGCTTAAATGCAAAACAAAAATTATTTCTGGCTTTTTGCCAGGTGGTCCCACTTTTCCATCTGCTGGAGAGATTTTAATTTGTGATCACTTTTAAAAAGATTTTGTGGACTTTACAGGCATATTTCTTTTTAAATGCACGCTTGAATGGCAGATAAATTTCATTTTGGCAGCATTCTATGATTAGATCACCTTCTCAATATTGTTGGGACTCTCCTCAAGAAAGAATAAAAGGTATTTTGTGTGGGTGTCCAGTGAACTTGACTGACACACATGATAAACACAGCAGGAGGTTCCAGGCCACTTTGGACCAAAAAAGAAGAAACTTCCACCTTTGAGAAAGGCTCACACTTGCAAGTTCAAAATAACATGGAGCTTTTCGAGACCCTGAGCAAAAAAGTTATGCCTGGAAAAATATTAAGACACAACAAGGAAAAAAATTGTTTTTTAATCAAGATTATAAATTTAAAAAAATTTAGAGTGAATGAACTGTTGAAATGCAAAATTATGGCTGGTCAGTAGCTTATCATGCTAACATAGAAAGAGAGCAACAACATATCCCCTGAAATTTTCTCAGGACCATATCTTCAATGTCTCCAAAGGACCTTATTGTACAAGCCCTTTGACAGCATTCTTGATGCACAATTAAATTGACCACATCAATAAAAATATGATAAACAAATAAGTGGATGAAATAAAATCCTCACTAAATTTAAAAAAAAGTAAAAAAAAAAACAGAATTGAGATTTTATTAGACACTTTTATTTTCATAAATTAGGTGTCATGTGTTATCAGTTGTTGTCTACAGTTATTCAAATGTCTTTCCAATGTCATAATTCCAGAAACCTGTATTTCTGTACATCTATGCTTAGGTATTCCAGGATGAACCTTATATTTACAAAAAAACGTTGAGAGTTAAATTTATCGGCAAAAATTTGCCAAGATTTATTAAATAGAGAGTAGCAAAATAACATTCTTCAAAAATACCCATTCTTGTCTGTAAAACTGGTTTGAAAACTTCCAGGAATTTCTTTCAGATTCCTTAAAAAAATCTTTCTACTTACATTCCAAACTCCTTCTTCAGGTGGTCCTATGGCCATTCCTTCATGTCATCTAGGTAAATTTTTATGTCCAATGTCTGTATGCAGTGCTTAATTTTTCACAGTGACTATCAGATGAATTACCGAATTACCGAGTGCCTAAAGTTTTGATAAACGCTCTCACACTTTCAATAGGGCTGAACGCTTTCTAAAGTAAGGCCACTACGGCTTTCTTGGCAGCTGATGACATTCTCTGCCCTAGGTTTCAGAGAGGAGACAGGGACAGAGGTATTTTTTTAAATTAATTTGCACTGGCGCAGATCCATGTGAATGCACTGATAACAGAACTGCCTATTCCAATACAAAGCAGATTGACTTTTCTTGAGGGTTCATAGCCTGCCAGCCGCTCATCACTCTTTATTGGGGGTTGGGTTGAGACAGTGTGCTGGCAATGACGTAGAGGTGGGGATCCTGACCTAAAATCCAGAGTTTGTGCAAACTATAGTGACAGAATGTCCTCCTGCCTCATTAGAACTTATTCGCTGTAGGAGTCTTAAGTGTACTTACACATCACAGAGAGATAGGCTGTATTTTTAGTACTTTGGTGAAAATGTGCCATACAATATGTTTATAGTTTGCTTTCAGGTTAAAAGGTGTTTTAAAAAACCCTAATTTCCGATTTCTGAAATGATATTAAAATTGGAGTTAACTGTTGTGGAACTTAAAGAACTGCAGAGACAACCAGGACTAAAATGCAGTATATGACTGAATATACACAATGGACCCAGCAGATTATTTTTGTGTTCCCTCAATAATGGGAAATTCAGCCCTGATGCACATTTCAATGTCATTCTTGTGTTCTAATCTGTCTTCCAAAGACAGATGGCGTTTGCAGCTTGTAAACCTTTTTCTCCTAAAATTGATAAATCATCTGCATAGGAAAGTTTGTCTATTTCTGCCACATTCAGAAAGAAAAAACAATGTGAAAACATTCTTCCTACACTGCCACAAGAGACCATTTGTCCTTCAAATTACCTCCAAGGAATAGTCATAAGGAAATGCAAGTGCTTAATATGTCTTAAGTGGTACTATACATTGCTAAATACTTCCCTTGCCAATTGTATTCATTAGAGAAGCTCTCAATCTTATTGAAATAAGGAGAGCTTTTCACACTTAAGATTTTTTGTGTCTCCTGTTTTTCTTTCCTCTGGGATTGGTGCTCTTCCAATTTATGGGCAGCTAGAACATTCTTGACTGTCTGCCATTTCTACTGCCTTTGTAATGACTTAAATGATGTCCCATCATTTTTTCTAAGAGTTAACCTTCATTTGTTATAGGGACACGAATGTTTAGATTTCTAGAATAGGCACTGTCTTCCTTATCCTCCCTTTTTACTGCAGGGATAGCAACATCAGCAGTTTCACATCCAATAGATAAGCCCTTCATTAGCATTTCTTCCTTGCAGAACCAGTAAAGGGGTAACAGGTGATGTAAGACTCACAGAATTACATTGATTTTTTTGTTTGGGATACAGTTAATTTTTTCCATAGTAGCTAGTACAGAAATATAGTTCCATAGTTTTGGATTTGTGACACAATAGCAGAGCTGATAACACAGCAGTGTTTTAGCTATTGCTAAGCAGTCACAGACTTTTCAGCTTCCCAGACCACCCCGCCAGTGAGGAGGCTGGGGATGCACCAGAATCTGGGAGGGGACATAGCTGGACAGATGACCCAAACTGATCAAGGGGGTGTTCCATACCATATGGGGTTGTGTTCAGCGTGTAAAGCTGGGGGAAGGAGGGAACATTCCAAGTTACACCCTTTGTCTTCCCAAATAGTCATCGCATGTGACGGAGCCCTGCTCTCCTGGAAATGGCTGAACACCTGCCTGCCCATCAGAAACAGTGAATGAAAGACTTATTCTGCTTTCCTTGAACACACAGCTTTTGCTTTACACATTAATTTGTCTTTGTCTCAACCCATGTGTTTTTCCTGCTTTGCCTTTCCTATTGCATTCCTAGTCCCATACTAGAGGATTGACCAAGTGACTCTGTGGGACTTAGCTGACAACCAGAGTTAAATCACAACACACATAAATCAACAATGTCTTTGCAGACACCCTGAGGAGACAAAAGCTTGAGTCCCAAGCTGCATGGAATAAACTTCAGGTACAGACCACACTGAAGGAAACTTCAGGGACAATGACAAGGAAGGCAGGGAACGTGCCTTCTGGCAGCAGGAGGAGGACTCATTCACCACCTGCATATTTGCAGCTTCAAGAAATATATATTACTTTAGGAAAGGTGAGAAAGAAGAGCACTTAGAATGGAAACTCCTGTGTCTATGATATTGAAGCAAGTATCTGCAAGGTATATGGTGACAAAATGATAGTGACTGGAGACTATGTTCTTAAGGGATGTGTCCAGTCATTTCCCAGCCCGACTTGATGTCCTAGGAGTTTTACTGCATGGTCACAGCTCATACAATGGGTGATGATGAGAGATTGCTAAGGCATTTCCAGTCCTCCAACTATTAGCTCTTACAACTCACAACGTGTCCTTGCAACAAAGGTCAGCAGCATCCTGGGATGTGTTAGCGAGATTATCGCCAGCAGGTCAAGGAAAATGATTCTTCATCTCTGTCCAGCGCTGGAATAAAACATTCAGTGCTGTGTTTCCTACTACAAACAAGGCATGGGTACACTGAAGTGAGTCCAGCAGAGACCGCCTGGATGGTAAGAGGGCATATAAGGATGTTGTAAGATGGGCCTGCTCATAGAGGTCTGGATTGTAGCTCTTTCTTCCAGCAGGCTGGAGAAGAAAAAGGTGATGGGAAATCTTATTGCTGTCTACAGCTACGTAATGTGAGGTTGTAAAAATAATAAAGCAGGACTCTTCTTAAGGAGTCAATAATAGGACAGAAGCCAAAACACAAAAATCTGACTACATATAAGAAAATACTTTTTTGTCATGTGGGCAATCAAGCCTATAATCTACCGAGAGAAGCTGTGGAAGTGACGTGTTTGGAGATGGCTTCAAGCTGGATGAGATCCTGAAGACCTTTGACTTACTGGACCACATCTCAGCTGGGCATTAGAATCTACATCATCAAGATGCTCCTTCCAAATTATTTGTGATTCTGTGATTCCACATCCTGCTTTCTAACTTATATAAAACTCAGGGCTGTTCCTCCCTAAATATAACTTATATTGGTGTATGTCTCTGTGAGAGTCTGGGTGGCAGGTCCATTAACCATGTATGGTAGCGTTGAATTACAATTAGGTTTTTAGGTCCTTACTTCCCCCAACAAAATTTCCACAGTCTTGTAGGAGGTATTGTGTGGCTTCAATACAGAAATGAAAATGTATTCTTTAGATGTGTTATAGATAAGAATGGATGAGCAGAGAGAATAAATCCTGTGTTTAAATTTAAACAGCCTAATCTGATTATTCATCAAGTTTAAGTATTTTTGTCTGCAGGTTTTGCTAAATCCTAGTTGAAGGTAATAGTGACTGTCTCCTAATTCACTTAAATGGACCAGAAACTTAAAACATGTATATAATTGCTTCTTTCTAACCTTATTTGGAGGATTGTCCCCTAATATTGTGGGTTTTGTATTCGCTAGTAAGAGACAACTCAGATTAGGAATCTTATAAAAAAGCAGATGTTACTCACAGGGTTACTCAAGTTTGTAAAAAAGTTAAAATTAATGTACATAAATGAATGTTTCATTTGAATTTTCTCCTTTACATGCCTGGCTAAATTCTACTAATTATACTAAATGTTAGTATAATTCTACTAATTATACTAAATTCTCCTAATTAACACATGAACTAAACTGTGCTACCTCCATATAGCTACACATTAAAATAGAAATGCTTCTTTTAATTTCGCTTTTTTTAGATTATAAACAATATTATCTATATAAGTATATGCATAAATATACAATACATATTATGAAAGCTTTTACCAAGTGTGCTTTTGGTTTATTTAATGTAAACACCCTTGGTGACTTGCAGATGAAGAAATATATAAAATAAGATTAGCTTCTTTGGTACAAAATTTCTCAAGAAATAGCATAGGAAGCTCTTATGGAACAGTTTTCCTAAAGGTAAAATTGATTTAAGTGTTATTTATAGAATAGTGTATCTCTATGTCATTTTTAATATCAACCAGAGATCATACAGTCCAGATCCTAACCTGCTTTCTGCTAAATAAATATGCCCCAGGATACTACTAATGCATAAATATAAAGTGAGCTTCACCATCATGATGGCCCTTTATCTTGGAAAAGTGCTTGTGTTTGTAATGATTGCAAATTGTTCCCTAAAAAGAGATATTTTCATGAAACCTGCTCTCAATTCTCTCTAGCCATAGAAAATGTTGGACTCATAGCTGTTTCATCTGGTGTTATTTTGCATATCATTTGGCATGTTTCTGTTCTAATAAAGTCCAGGTTTGGAGATAGAAGGACTGCTGCAGTTTTGATCTGATATAAATAAGAATTAAAACCATACAAACCTGTTGTTTTCTTCTAGTTAGCTCAGTAAAAGTAATACAACTCCACAATGTCTCTCACTGAATTTAGGTGTACTCTTGAGTTTGGTATCACCCCTAGAAAACAAACACTTTTTCATGAACTGCCTAAAGTTGTAATACTTTCAAGGCTTAACTTGGAAATTGTAGCAGAGAAAGAAAGGACATTAGATGTCACAGATTAGTCCTCATAGAAATGTGTTGAGTCATTCACTGAATCAAGGTCTCATCAGCATTCTTCAGTTTTACCAGATGAGTCTGGCAGGGTCAATGAGAGCCATTGCAAGCTGTGACGTCTTCATTTGTATGACTGAACATAAGTGTTCACAAGGGGGACAGTTTTCAGTTTTGAAGTTATGTTCCTGAAGATCCTATCTGCTCAACTGGTAGAGTCTGGTGAGAGATCCAGCTCTTGGCCATACAGATGAGATGGGCTCCACAATCTAAGCTAACCAAAATACAATCACAATGATGTTAAACTGAATGATATACATTAAATTCACTTCTAGGCACAGGAGGCTCAATTTAGTAGGCAACAGATAGGTCACCAGAATAGCTGAAGGTGCCCTGGGATATCCTACCTGTTCTACAGATGCTGTTGAAGAGTGAACAAGTCAATATAAGAAGATAATAAAAAAAATTTCTGTAAATACATAAGCAATTAAAAGAAAGACTATGGAAAATCTTCATCCCTTATTGGATACAGTCAAAACATAGTGACAAAGGACAAGGAAAAGGCTGAGGTACCTGATGCCTTCTTTTCCTCAGTCTTTAATAGTATAGTTCCAGATGCCCAGTCATCTGAGCTGGAAGACAGGGACAGGGAACAGAACAGTCTTCATAAAACAAGAGAAAATACTCAGCAACCTTTTACAGTACTTGGAAATACACAAGACTGTGGAGTTGGATGGGATCCACTCAAGGATATTCGAGGAGCTGGCAAAAATGCTCACCAAGCAAACCTCCATCATGTGCCAGCAGTTCTGGCTAATCAGGTAGGCCCCAGCTGACTGGAATTCAGCAAATATGATGCCCATTGCCAAGAAGAGCCAGAAGCAGGATCTAGGGAACTAAAGACCTGTCTGCCTGATCTTGGTGCCAGGTCATGAGTGCCATCATGTGGCATGTACAGAACTACAGGGGATCAGGCCCAGCTAGCATGGATTTATGAAAGGCAGGGCCTGATTGACCAACTTGATCCTCTTCTGTGACAAGATGACCTGTTTAGTGAATGAGGGAAAGGCTGTGCATATCTGCCTGGACTTTAATAAAGCCCTGGAAACTTGTTTTCCACAGAGTTCTGAAAGAACTGGTTGCTCATGGCTTGGATGGGTGCAGTGGGCTGGATGACTGGGCCCAGAGAGTGTTGGTGAGGAAAAATCAGGCTACCAATCTCATAGGCACTCTGAACCAGCCCCTACTGGACATGGGGAAAACCACCTTCTGCTTCCAGATATTGGTAAGTGCAGCCTGGGGTGTTTTTACCTCAGTCAATACACAATTATTTGGCAGTGCTGCCCTCCAGATTCTCTGGCAAGCTCCAGCTGAAGAACAGTTTTCATAGATCCCTCCTTACTGAGATGATGTCTGGGGTGGAGCAAGGTGACCTGGGCACCTTCCTGAACATCGAGTAATCTGAGACCAGTGTTACCAGCAGTGTTACAAATGCTAATTTGTGGATCTAGCCTTGAACTCCATACCCTCTGGAGGCACTTGTCTAGTAAGAACACAGGCAATTTTAAGTCGCTAAGAAGTCTGAACTTGTCAAAGCAAAACCAGAGTTAAGTGTCAGCTGTGACTATGGACTGAAGTCTCATCAATGACCTTAACCTTATTCTAGAGAAACAGAGAATCCTTAGATACAAACTTGTGTTTTGGTTTGGTTGGTCTGGGCTTTTTATGTACAGTTTTTTATGCATTTGATAGTTACTGATGTAACCACAAAAAAAAACCAAAAAAAAAACCCAACAGGTTTGAGAATTTACAGTGTTTTTTAACTTGTGGTTAATTCTAAAATAGAATTAATATTTCCTATTAGCTTATGAGGAAATATTTTTAGAGACAAGAAGTGGTTGGGGTTTTGGGGTTCTTTTTTTAGACCAAGTATAGCTGGGTAAACTGATGACAAGCTTTTGGGCATGTAAGCCCATCATCAGGTTTAAAATAGAAGCAGCAGCCTTAAGGCTAAATATGGGGTAAGAGAAACTGCCCTGTGTTTAACTTCATTATGTTAATCATGTGGACAAATTGAAGAAAAGACATCTAGCACTGGTGGAGCTGAGGGAGATCCCAGCTCCTAACAGAAAGAGAAAGGCGGTTAATTATTACTTTTCGTATAGTGAAGAGTAGGATGAAGGCTAGGCAAAATGAGTATGCTATCAAACTGCTATCTCTATTTAGCCTGCAATTTTTAGTAAAGAGTACATTTATAATTCAGTTCACAGGATTGTCTTTTGAGATTACTGTGTAGGTCACATTTGAATCAGAATTCAATGGGCAGAGGGTGAAGCCTCCTAGCTGCAATTTTTTGAAATTCCTCTGTACTGTTTGATTTTTTCAACTTCAGCATCAGAGATTCCATGAAGACATGTGACATATGGAATTATATGAGAAATAAGGCTTTGTATGTATGGAATCAGTGGATTTTGTTCTGCTTCTGTTGTGGGTGAGTTGAAGGAGTAGGCAGTGGAAAAGGGTGGGAGAGAACTCTTTCTGAGAATGAATCAGAAATTAAAAACTTCAGAAGATGGATAAGATTTCCTTAGGTGATACTGGGTCATGCAGATCAGCCAGATTACTTCAAGAAGCTGTATTTCTTGTGGCTACTTCTAGATTTCAGGATATGTTTGAAATGAGTATACTAACTTGTGGCTGAATTGTTATACAGTCTGAATATAAAATAAACCTTGAGTGAAATCCAGACTTCAGACTAGCACTTAAGGTCCTTGAAAAGCACGGCTGAAGTTGTATAAACCTCCAAACATATATCACTATGCTGCATCTCTGTCATTTTGCCATTCCCTCCGCTTCCATCACATCATGTATAAAACGCTTCAGAAGCTGCTATGATATCTTACCTTTAAAAGTTGATGGATACCTTCATTTTACGAACAGGCAAGTTAATACGTTCAGGGATTTGGTGGTTTTTGTTTGTTTTGGGGGTTTTGTTTGTTTGTTTCTTGTTCGTTTTTGGGTTTTTTGGAGGGTTCATTTTTTTATGGGGTTTAGTGTTTGTTTTGTGTTGGGTTGAGTTTTTTGTTTTGGTTTGTAATGGTTTTTTTGGGCTTTTTTTTCTTTCCCTGACTTTGAGGCTTAATGGAGGCTCACAAATATATTTTTCCATCAGCAGCAAGATACTAAAAGCCCTTGTCAGTTCTTCAGGCTGCTTTATTATTGTGATGACTATGCTGGTGGTTGTCTTCATACGCCAGTGCACACATCAGTATTATATTATCTCTCTACCCTCTCTCTTTATCTCTGTACCTTCTCTCTTTCTTGTTATCACACACTTCAACCTAAAGTTTTAAATATACTTAGGAACTAGTTTTATAGTTTTTTGGGTTTTTTTTTATTTCATACATTCACTCCTGGTCAAGTATGCTAAAATAGATTTTGATTCTCATGATCAAACATAGTGGGAAAAAATCAGAATGATGCTATTCCAGGAAGTTGCTGACACATAAATCTTCAGTGAGCTTTTTCTGATTTCTTTAAGTTTTTTGCCACTGCAAGTATTGTTGAGGACTTAACAAGAAAGTTAGAAATACATGTCACGGTAAATCTGAAAAATATGAGAAGCAATATTAAAACTGTCATATCACTGCTCCTACAGATTTAAACTTTCTGTAGTCTATGGTTACTTGTGTCTAATGAGCAAATGCATGACAGCCCCAAAAGATTCTCAGCCATAAAGGGAAGAGTTTGACTTGGAGACAAGATGAAGAGAAAGAGAAAATCATGAACCTTTAGGAAAGTAACAGCACTTCTTTTGTAGCACCTTCTCTCCAAAAATGAACACATAGTAAGTACCTGAGTGCTTCATGATACTCCAGCTTGTGATTGCTTTAAAGTTCTATTAGTTAATTCTAATGTTTGATGTGTAAATATGTGAATAAAGATTTCACACGTCAGTCATCAATACGTTGTTTGAAAACTTTGCTAGATTATCTTATTGACTTGAGATCTAAGTTAGACGCTTACCCTTGCTACTGGTTTGATACATAACAGGTTAAAGTTGATTTTTCAAAATGAATTGGCAGATTTTGAGAGGTAGTGCAGTAGAAATTTTAATCTTTTAAAATGCCAAATATCATTTACTGCCCACTTGAAAATCACCATGGCATATAAAGGCTAGTGAATCATGATGAACCAATGAATACTGGATAATTATTTAATATTAGCTGTGGAATTATGCTGAGGGTGTAAATAATACCTTCATTAACTTCCTCTGAAAAAAAAGCCAAGAAAAAAAACCAACTCTCTTTGTGAGCATGTCAGACATAGCTGTTCATTGGTAATGTAGGACAAATGCACAAAATGTTTCCAGTTTTCTTTAATTCCTAACTACTCTACGAATAAGCAGCATTTATTTTTTATTTACTGGAATAGTGACAATTAGTCTTATGACATAAAACTATTTTACACTGTTGATTTTGTATTGTACAGCTTAACAATAACAGTATTCACCTGTCTCAAAAGTGCCAGACCCCACCAGGAACATTTGATGTAGCTTTTTGTTCTCTGTTGTGATTTTTGAAAGGGTAAAATTTATCTCAGAAACCTGCTAAATAATTCTAAGTAGTACAGGTACCTGCAAATTGGAAAGCATGCCAAATAATAAGCAGAGTTTACAGTATTTTTACCCCTAAAACTTCAGTAGGTAAATTCCATGAAAACATGGCAAGTACCTGCTGATGCTTTCCTGTAACAGGAATTAGCATCACGATACCAGTAACTGATTCCATCATTACATCCAGTCATGTAAGTATGCACCTGTAGCCACAAAAATCACCCCATTAATCCCTCTTTTGCTCCTGCAAGTAGATTTGACATCTGGAGTATGCTAAGAATAAGAGATTTACTTTATCATTTACTTAGACTGCAGTTTGCAATGATCAAGCCCAGGGCTGCCCAGCACAGAGTCTCAAGAAGCTCCAGTCACATAAGTTGCAAATTTCATTTCTTTAGTCCTTTTTTTTAACCATTCTATTTATCTCCATTGTACGTCCCTTCCTCCTTTCAAGTCTCATCCAAAGGCATAACCTGTCCTTAATTATGATTTCCCCGTTGATCTCAATTTTACTGCATTTGCAGCCAGCCTTGCTAGTTCTGATACCACAACCTGGATCATCTGTGAATTTTAAGATGTCACCACTGGATGTAGAGGGCATCTTAGTCCCCCCAGAAGAACTTATCTGTTGCTTGTTAACCAGTCAGATAACTCAAACAGGACAAGCTGTCTTAAAATGAGTTATTTTTGCAGCATGGGGTTAACATTAGTCTAGCATCTCTCAACTCTCAATAAACATCTTACTGTTGAAGTGAGATCTGGAAAAATAAGCTGGATTTCTGACTAACACTCATTCACTTTACAACTATAAAACCCACAGTGAAAAAGTAAAAATCCTCTGTATGTTTTCCTGGAATTGTGTGGAGTTTCTCCTGTGAATAGAGACAGTTATTTCTCAGTTACTTCTCAGAGGTTAAGTGAAGGAATCTATGTACATTATCATCATTTTGTGATAAGTTACATTCAATTCCTAATTGAGACTATTTCTTTGCTAGCCTTAACATAGGTACCTTGATATCATGCACAGTTTTATGTTATGCTGTAATCTACTAGTAGCTCTTTTAGTTTTATACTATATAGTGAGCAATTTTGATTAAGATATTTTGTCTGTTTAATATATAACTTGTTTTTTAAATGCATCTGATTTGACATCATTAAAACTTGTGGGCCAAAGTAATTCTCAAATTTAAACCGTTGCCAAAATCTGAGGTTAACACAGGATTTAGCCATATTTAAACCCCTTTCAGTGAAAGTTTAAATACATAAAGGAGTCCTTTGTGACCTTCAAACACAGCAGCAGGACTTCTTTCATAAACTTTGTCTGAAGCTGCCACTGTCCCTGAGACAATGCAACTACCAAGGCAATGCTGGCCTTGCAGGACTCTGCTCTCCAAATGATCCTAGTGTTTTCTTTCTGCTGTCTGTGTTGTTTGGATGTTTCTTGTTTCTACTCCCTTAGCCACCTGTGCAGTCTTGCAACTCCTTATGCTCTCATTTTTCATGTCCATGAAATTCCCATGTCATGACTTTTTTTTCCTGCAGTTTCTAATAAATTCATGATATGTGGCAGGAGATTCATAGTGTTTACAGTGAAGGGAGAAAAAGTGATTAGTTAGAAAAATTAGATTTAAAAACCTGTTCACCTCATTCACTCATAACAGTGAAATCTGATTGTCCTTATGTGAGCTTTAAAATTGTTTTCATATTTTGAGATGACTAAAATAGAAATAAAACCAAATTCATAAAGTGTTGCAGTCACATTTTTCATGTGAAAAGGGGCTTTTTACTTGACCCTTAGTGTGGGGACATTTACTCAACCCTTATTATTTAATTTTTCTGTCAGCACCCCAGGAAAGTCAAGAACATTATGCCTGACAGCCTGTCAGCACCACGTTAAGGGGACCTTCACTGAACAGTCCTGCTGGATTGGAGGACAGTTTGACTGACTTAGTCAGGGAAATACACCCTGATTGGGACCCATTAGTGGGTTTTCCACTGTATTTGAGTATATTACTCACTGCCAGTTCCTGTAAAGGACTCACACTAAAAGTTTACAGAATAACAATCTTTATTAATACAAAATTGTAGCAGGTTAAGTTTTGAGGATTGTTTGTGATAGTATCTGATTACAAAAACATATTCAAAGTAATACACAGACAAGTTCCAATTCCCAAAAAAGGCATTCAGCATGCATAGAGTGTGGTTCTCATCCACAAGGTGTCACCATGGGGGAGAAGACAGGTTCAGTGCATTGACTGATCACAGCAGTTATGAAGGAATACCCCATAACTTTCCCTCCATTCTTTACTTAATTTTATATTATTTCTTTATGTTTAGATGGAATTGGAGTGACTCAAGTCATGCATATGTTTGTAAGGGATTGATGTAAAATCCTCTCACTTTGTTTTTAAAGACACAATTTAAAAAAAATAGAGAGTACATGTCCAATGAAGGGTGATGGTATCTTGGAGATAGAATCCTTTGGGATGCAGGTGTGCATTAATATTACAATTACATTACAGTGAGCCAAGCTGACCTGAGGAGAGTGATTTTGTCACCGTTGCTGTCTCTGCAGCAGGACATCTCCTGTCTCCCTTGGCTGACAGGTGGTGTGCAGTTCCTCAGCTGCAAAGTACCGTCGAGATCCCCTCCCTGCAAGGATTTCAGCAGAGCCTGGCTGAGGTGTCTCCACTCTGCCCTACCTTCTGTTCCACCCATCTTAGCAGGAGCTGTGGCTGCGGGTTGTAGGTGTGGGTACTCATGGCATAATGAGCTTCCAGCATTCCACCCAGAGAGCAGCAAATTTGTTTTACCTTATAATTTCTATATTGGTAAAACCTCTGCTGGGATGTGAATATAACTTTTCAGTCTTCTCTAATTTTGGACCCCAGCCATCTCTCCACACACATTGTTGTGACACTTCATGTTACTTACAGTGTTGAACTCCCTCCATCCTCTCTCATCCCCGTGGCTCTCTTCATTCCACAAAAGCCTTGATCTATTTTTCTGAAGCCTAATCAAACTCATTATAAGTATGATGCTGCTGATACCTTCTGTGCTAAATTTTGTGAGCATAAAGAACCTATCATTTGTTACAGCAGATTAATGACAGAATAGTATTTTGTCTTCTATTATTATTTAATATTTCAGTGTAATGTGGCCTTTTTTTCTATAATCCTAAAGTTAGATGAGTTATTTTGCTTTTATTATTATTTATGTGACATTATTGCAAGCTGTGTGATACCACAGGTGGATCATGAGAAACAACATTATCATCTATAGAAAAAATAAATACAAAATATACTTAGGATAAAATAAATTACTTTGAAAGTTCTTATTGGATAATAAATCACTTAACTAAAACATTTTTCAATACATAAGAGTGGTGAGAAAGGTTCTTGGAAAGGTTCTTATAACCATGTTTCATTATTCTGCTAAGGTTTTCTACAAGTTTAAGTCCAAAAAAAATAGATATTCATGAAATACTCTGTTGCTAAAAAGAGATTTATTAATAAGAATGAATAAAATTAAAAGAATTTGACACTAAGTTAAAAAACTACTGGGTTTCTAGAATAGATATTCCAAATCTATAATACAGAAAACCCACTGCCAAAACATGATGGAGCAAAAAGTAAGTTCATATCCTACATAGTGTTCTGAGGGTTTACTCTTAGTTTGGTTTGTCTTTGGTTTGTTCCTCTCCACCCAAGAGGAAATGAAGTCACTAGAGAAATATCCACTTCTAAAACTGACAATTATATCTAGAGTAATTTCTATTTTGTATTAACTATTTAAAAAGAGAGTGAGTTGACAATTACTTTGCTGATCACCAAACCTATCATTTTCTGTTTGTTATTTTTGAAAACAATAAAAGCTGATTAAAGAAATAATAGTGCTATAAGCATACTTGGAAGCAGCAATTGCTGGAGTGTGATGAGAAACAATTGATAAAGAAACAGAAGCAGGAGAACAAATAGCAGTTGATGTGAATTTGGGTGTAAATTCAGAGTGGCAGCTGGCTGATATCGAGATCTATCCACAGGTTATGATATTCAGTGGCATTTTGGTCATAGAATGAAGGTGAAGATTGCCCTTGTCTGAAGGTTTGGGCTTATGTGTGCCACTCATATAAGGAGCTGCTGAAAGCTTTTGCACTGCTTCACATTATCTGTGACATAATGGCCACGTCAGGTTAGAATATGGCATCTGGGTGATGCAGGTTAGCATCAGCAGAACTGAGACAAAATATTTCCATCTAAACATTTAGAAAAAGAAAAAGGAGACCAAACACATTATGACTTGAAAGTTAGTATCTAGAAGATGGAAACATATGTCCAAAAGGACTGAATATTTTTCTGCTGCTATCATCAAAAATTGACGACTAGGAGCTAGCAAACACAGTAACCTCAACAGATGGTCCTGTTACACAAATTAAATTTGTATTTGCTGTAGAAGTTAAACAACCTGTAGACATAACAAGTAACAGAGTATCATAAAGAATGAAAGAAATTCCTATGCCTAACCTGAGTCACAGCTTTCAATCTGTTTTTTGAGACTTGTTTTCTTGGCAGTTGTTTGCTTTATAGGGGGTGAAGGTGGTTGAGATGTGTCTGTTAATTTTATTTTTAAATATTGTCATGTTTGATAGATCAACATCAAGAAGCTTCTTGCCCTCATGCATAAATTAATATAGAGCTTAAGAGAGGTGCAGCAAAAAATTCATAATTATGAGATCATATAAAACTTTCTGTAGCCTCACCTGCTTCAAACTACAAGTTTGATGAAATAATTAAATTGTTAAAGTAATAAGGAAGATACCTATCAAAGTCAATTAAAACACTTTAAGATGTTGTTGTCTGTGACAGTGTTCACAGGGGTCTTACGTTGAAGGAAGAGATGAGGATTTGACTCTATGTTTCAGAAGGCTTGATTTATTATTTTATGATATATATTACATTAAAACTATACTAAAATAATAGAAGAAAAAGTTTCATCTCAGAAGGCTAGCTAAGCTAGGAATAGAAAGGAATGAATAACAAAGGTTTGTGGCTCAGACAGAGAGTCTGAGCCAGCTGGGCTGCAAATGGTCTTTAATGCCAAACATCCACATGAGACCAATCATGAATCAACCTGTGCATTCCACAGCAGCAGATAATTATTGTTTACATTTTGTCCCTGAGGCCTCTCAGCTTCTCAGGAGGAAAGAATCCTAAGGAAAGGATTTTCATAAAAAGATGTCTGTGACAGTTGTCAGCTATTTTTGATTTTATATTTCAACTATTTTCTGTCCATTTTTCTGCTGCTACTGTAGAAAGTATTGGCAGAAGACATATCCTATTTTATTTGTCTTTTTGATGCTTTAACAAAGTGTTTATTTTTGGCATTACAGCAGATTTCAATTGGTGAAATAAACCAGACTTTGCACTGTCATTAAAGATCCTTCTGTATATCAAATGGAGTGTCTTCAAGGCTGACTGGGAAACCATTCTTCAAATTCCCCAAGGAACTTTTTACCGATTCTCTGGTATATTCCAAATATACGGTACAGCCTAAGGGCAGAATTTTGAACAAAAAACTCCCTGTAGAGCTATGTTTTTTGGTGTCTTGCCATAATTTGAATTCTATACATCTAGCTGTCCCAAAGCAAACAGCTTCCTTAACAAAAAACAAAGTGAAGCACATCAATATATGACTTAATATTATATTAACATTAGCTTTTTCTAATTTTGTTTGCTACAAAGGTAACTGAAAAAAACAGTACTAGCATGAGTTAGGACTGAGTTGAACAGTAGAAGCTAAAAATTGATATAGCAGTGTATAGAGAAGTTTCCTTCTCAAAAACATTGTTTAGGATTCACAGTTCCTGTTTTGGGTTATGGGAAGTGTGTATGTTCAAGCTCTTTGAAAACCAGTCCAATTCTCTTAGGAATCTGAATTCAAACTGTTAAAATCTAGAGCCGTGGAAGACCTTGAGTTCTGGTTACAGTGACTTCATTAGGCCCCAGAAATATATATTTATATTAGAACCATAATAGTCCAAAAATAACCCTAAGCAAGATTTACAGACAAAAAATAGGCTATATATTAAGAAATCAAGTTAAAAATATAAACAAAACCATGGAGCCTGTGTTCTTATGAAGTTTTGTAGGAGTCATTTCTTAATCTCATTAATTCCATTTATTATTTTTTAGAGGATTGTTGATAAATTCATAACATTTTAATGGTATGTGATTTTAAAAAAATAGAAAAAAGAAAAAAAAAAGAAAAATTCATTTGGAAATTTTTTCAATGAGTATTCTAAACGTAATTGAACTATCAGAAGTCCTAGTCACTTGTACAATATATCACAAAGTAAGTTACTTGAAAAGTCTGCAATGGGTATTTCAGATTTCACATTGATAATATTGACAAAACCAATACAGTAAATACTTTTCAGATGCAGAAGCATCTCAGAAAAACTCTACAATCACTCAAGATTAGTTTTTGATATCTTTATGAGAAAGAGACAGGAAAATTAACTCTCTTTTTACTACATGATTCATAGACAGAAATTTCTTTAAATAATTTACTTTGCAATGAGTTATTGCTTTCTCACAGTCCGAAAAGAGATGATTAAAAAAGATTTGACACAGACCTAATTCAGGTATTACTGTGTCAGATGAAATTAATTCTTTACGTACATGCAACAGAAAAACTGAGCAGTAAATAAGATAGTGTCCTCAGGCAGAGAAACTGTTTAAGGCAGCTTCATTTGCCTTAAAAATATTTGAGTGTGCTGGTTCTGTACTAGTTTGTAGACTGGGAAGCACAGACAGTTTTTCATGTGCATAATACTTAGTAAATTCATATTGATATATTTTCAAATAAAAACTCTTCAACTAAAGCTGTTGAAAAAGGATAAAAACAGTTTATGGATTTATTACTGTGTAATTAACTGAAAATAGGTGGCCTATATCATCAAGTTCGATATCAACAACACAAGAGGCAAACCATGACATTAAACACTTAAAAACAAGAAGTTAAAATGGTAGCATCAGGGAATTTGTGCCACTGTGAAACTAAAGTTGAGCTACACCAAAACATTGAACGTATAATTGATACTGAAAGGGAGACAATAAGGAATTAGTATTAGATAAAGTTTCTTCCAGTGAGAAAGGTTATGAGCCTGGCTTGCCCAAAAATTTTGATATATATTCAGTTGCCTAGGTTGGCTAAATTTAAAATTATGTGAGACAATTGCTATGGTACGCAATTAAGCACCAAGTGGTCCATATCTGTTGGTATTGTCAGAACATGCAAAACTAAAGCAGTAATGAGATTCATGTCAAAGATTAGCTTTGACATTGTTAGGTTTATTTGAAAACACACACACAGGTATCTTTACTTAGAAGTACTTCAAAAAACTTGGAAACAATGAGAATTTTGCCTTCTTTCCAAAGAAAAAGGATGTATGTAGGGGGTGGGAATTAGAATATTTTACCACCAACCTATCAACCTAAAGAAAACAGTCAGAGAGGAACATTTTCTGCTGCCTTTCTTGAAATAACAGCTAAGGCTAGTCATCTGTTGCTATAGATACAACTTAGGCACATAAAAGCAGGAAGCCAGGCGATATCTACCCACTTAAAGGTGCTTTGTTGAGGCTGTATTGGGTTACTAGAGCCCTCGTGACAGTCAGAATTTCAGATATGTGCCTCATTTGGTTTCAAGTTTCCTATCTTTTGTTTTTCCTATTCTCTTAGAAGACTTGTCTAATCCATTATTGTGACTTATACCCTTGAAAAGGATAGCAACAATCCTTGCATTTACCATAAATGAGTTGTAAATAATTTTTGTGCCTTGCTCTCCTTTACCTTCTGATCTAAAAGGTGATTTTACCAAACCCAGGTGCCTTGGTGTACAGATACTGATATTTAAATATCAGTACTGATATTTACTGATATTTAAAAATCTACCTATTTAACTGTTCTGCAAGCTAATTAGCATTTCTGATGTTCCTCTCTGGCTAAGTTATTTTCAACCCACATTTCTGCAAATATTTAGTGGAAAATATACCTGCTTGAAAAAACTCATATCTGTAGGTTCAACTACTTGTTTTCTTTACATTTAGTACTTGAGTTCTATTTATAATGTAATGTGACTAAGGCAGAAGATTGTCAGCCAGGATTTTAACAACTGGCTTGTTCATCCTGAGTTAGAGAGGTGCAACAGATTGCCATTACAATGGGAGCTGCAATGTTACAGTGGTTATGCTAGAACTCTACAATCAGAAAATAATCAGGGAAAAGCACTTCCTTGGCTAGCAGGAAATTTCTTATCTCTTGCCAGCCTGAAATAATGTAAGGATTAGAAAATTTCTTTCAAACCATGCAGAGCCAGATTTTCGTCCACCATCAGCCAGTTCTATTTCTATTCCAAGAATCTATTTCAACCTATTACAACCTATTTCCAAGTTAATAATGTCATCCCAGATCCATTGGGATGGAAACGAGCTCATCTATCAAGGCACTTAAACAGAAATTTCTAAATGCATATGACAGCATCCAACTAGATATTTGACTCAATTTGCTAGACATCCAGTGCAGTCTGAAATGTCTTCAGAGATCCAAGAAATCCCCAGAAGGCTGGCAAATATGACAGTGATCCAAGCCGTAGTCTTGTTCATTTCTGGAATGCAAGTGGAAGCTTGGCAGATATTCTGGATAGCTCAAATGAAGCTGTAAATCCATGTTAGATAAAAACCACACAAGAATTTTTACCTTAGAATAAGGTGAATAGCATTCTCTGTTCTAACAGCCATGCTCACTGCTCATCAGCTCATCTGAACCCGAGACATATTTGCTCTATTATACAAGCTTAAACACATATTTGTGCAAAGACATTATATTTAAACACCTATATTAGATGTGATTTTTTAATGCACCTGTCTCAAAAGACATGCAATCTTTTCTGGCACATTTTGAAACTTCCTGTGTCAGTCCACACACAGAAAAGATATTTCAAATGTAGCTTACTAGTTAACAGTATCATAGTGATTCCATTCTAACTACCTACATTTTTCTATTCCTTATTTGAAAATAAAAATAAAAGAGAAGAAAATTAAATATAATTTTCTTGTTCATATTGACACATAAAATTTTGTTTGCCATAAAGTTTCAGTTCCATAAATGGTACTTATTTTTCTGCTATTTGCTTAGTTAATTGCAGTAACATTAAATAATATCCTCTCAGCAGCAAGTAGTAATAGCTATGTAAACTTCCCTATTATTACCCCACAGTGTCTAAAATATAATTTATTGCTTTCTTTCCTACCTACAAAATTCCTCCTAGAAAATATGGTAGATTGGTTTGTATGTTCAGTTACATACTTTTATAAACTAATATAAATATAAGATGTTGCATTGAAAGCATTTTCAATAAACTACTTAGTTTTGTTTTTATTTAGCAAGAGGTCATGGATGTAGAAGCTGATATTAAAATTTTATTTTACAAAAAAAACCCAGATAATGTAATCTAGCACTCATTTTATAAAATGTCCTTATCTTTTGGTTTTTTTTTTTTTAATTTGAAGCAAAAAAGGCATAATGCAAATAAACTTGCTACTAGTGGAAAAAAAAATCTGTAGCATGTAATACATTTTAAGGACTTCTCAAGAAGTTAATTCATTGTAAAGGGCAGCATATTCATACCTTGAATCAGAGTTCTTCTGTAATTCTAACTGAAGGTTATCATAAAGAAATTGAAATTTTCCCATACAGGCACATTTTGTTTATTTTCCTATAATTTCATTTTAATGTTTTTTTTTTTCTCTTTCCTCATCACTGATAGAAGATAAGATGCAGAAAACTGCTAGTCAGAGGCATAAATAAAAGTCAGGAGAGGCCAAAGATAACTTCCATAAGACTAACTTGATTTATTCCATACAGACATTTTTCCATATGTCTTATTCTATGTTTGCTCTTTTCTTGTACTTGCTTTCCATATGGCAATCCCTCCTCCCAAAACCTGTTCCCCTCTTTCAGTAACATCTGAGGTTTTTGAAGAATGAATGAAAATGTGTGTCTACTGTTAAGATATTTGTGATTACGAATTTGTGAGGACTGGAAGTGGTGATGAAACTGCCTATTTCACTGCATAAATAATAGTAAAAGAGATATTATAAGTTTACTCTCATTCAGGTTATGCAGCATATTACAGTCTTCATTCAAAACATTCAATACAAACATGTAGATTGAATAAAGAAAATTCATTTATGGTAGCCAATGAACCACTGACAGATGGAAACAAATATAAAACATCCAGAAATGCATACTTGAATTTATCACTAAAGAAGTGTTGTCTTCTATCAGGTTGTAAAATGGTAATCATGCTTTTTTAAACATTAAGGCCTTTACTTACTGCTTCACTTTCTGAAATTCCTATTAGATTACTACTACAACTTCCTTGAATTGCATTCTCTGGTTTTGATTCAGTCTATGATTCAAAGAGTGCAAATCTTTTGTGTGGCATCTTTAATGTTATATCAATAATCTCAGATATTTTACATCATCCCATGTGCACCTACTATGTATTTATGCACCAACTATGTTTTTGTCTTATTTTATGATTATAATGTTCATGCCATTTTTCCTTCTTCTGCTTCTAGGCCTTTTTTTTCTAACATATAATGTATTTTTTTGGTTTTAATTTGTCATTATTATTTCTTTATTCCACCACATTTTTAGAGTGTTGTAGGCCAAAGCTGTGTCATCAGACTTCTGCTATACCTTACAAGTTAGCATTTATTTCTTATGAGAGAAAATAAAAGTTTATATTGAGTATCACATTATAGCAGTTTCTTATATACTGTCCATTCTAGCCTTGAACATTGCTAGGAATCAGGCATCCACACTTCTCTGGGCAACCCATTTTGAGGTGTACCTCACCACCCTCCTCTTAAAGAATTTCTTTTTCATATCTGTCTAAGCCTACCCTCTTTCAATTTAGAGCCATCACCCCTTGTCCTGTCACTACATGTCCTTGTGAAAAGCCCCTCTCCAGCTCTCTTTGGGACACTCTTTATGTACTGGAAGGTGTTATAAGGTCTCCCTGAAGGTCTCACTTCCCCAGGCTGAACAGCCCCATCTCTCTCAGCCTGTCTGCATAGCAGCGAGCCCGTCTGGTGGAGGATGCAGCAGCACCATCTATAAGGTCTCTTCTAATCCAAAGCATCCCACAGTTCTCTGAATATTGGCCTTGCTAATGAGTATTCTGTTCTCTGCTTTCCCTCTTGGTCTGCCAGTGTTCTCAGGTGTCATATGTGTTGTTTCTACTCAAGTGCTAATTCTGTCTCTCAAGTCTTTTTTACTGATTTCCTGTCTTTTTATGCATCTCAAGTACCTCTTTCTTTCACCAATAGTTCACTGTTTCTCAGAATGGCAGTCACAGTTCAACCACTTCACTTCTAACCAAATAGAAACAGGTTTTAGAAAACATGATTTAAGATATTAACACCCCCCATAAGATAAAACAAAAAAAAAAAAAAAACATTTTAAGGTTTTTAAGATGCCACTTTGTTGTTTGGCCTACTTGGTTCATCTCCTGCCTGAGAAAAGACAATTGATCAAATAGCCCAATTCCTCTTTTTTCTCTTTTTTTCTACGGAAATGCTATCTTTTGAAAATAATCTACTTTGTGAGCAACAAAAGTTGTCAACTGAGAGTGATCCCAACAAGTTATTTCCACACTGGCAACAACTCTGACAGTAATGACTTCTTTATATTTACCAGTCACTGTGTGGCCAAAGCAACTTAAAGCTCTGAAAGACCTGGCAAAAAGAACAAAGTAAAAAAGACTGAGAAGTGATTAGTAAACAGTTAACTAAAAGCTAGTTGTGATACAAATGTGCTAACTTGGGACTGGAAAAATAATCTGGGATGTTTTTGAGCCTTAAAGGCAACAGCATTCATTCCACCCACACGGTGTGTTTATATACCTATTATATTTGATTGAAATAAAAAGCCACTTGGAGATGAAAATCCATCCCACATATTTCAGACGGAATGAGTTACCTTGAAAGAACAAATCATGCTTATCTTTTCCATTTAGTACAAGGTAACTTAGACAAATGGCTTAGATTATGTCCTTACCTCTCAATGACTAAAGTTTAGGTAAGATGAATTCTGTATGACTTCTATGATGCGAGCAACATTCCGGAGAACACTGAAGTATGCCAGGAAATTACTTTTTACCATGAATATAAACAATTTTAAATCAAGAGCCACAGGCAAAAAGGTATATTTAATTTGTTATAAAATCTGACAATTCCCTTTCTCTGTCTGTCTTGAACAATATTTTTCCTTAAAGTTTCTATTTTTTAACAAATAGTTCACTTTAAAATTCATTATTTAATTAATTACATTTTTTTTAATGTTGTAATGATTGGCCTCACAGGAACTCCGTTAAAATACTGCATTGGATTCCAAGACGTATGGCATTAGAAATCATTTGTTGAACACTCTTTCCAGAATTTCTTATGGTGATATTTAACTTCCAGCATCTTAAGACAAACAAGAAAACAAGCCTAATTGAAATGAATTGTGAACATAGAATAAACCAACACACACACACACACACACACACACACACACACATGCAGAAAGAAAACATTTTTTCCTCTGGTTTGTGAGCCTGTGGTGAACTGAATGTACTTTGGGAATGCAGCTGGAAACAATAATACTACTCTTTAAAGTAGCAACACTGTAACATGAAAATTATCTCTAAAAGCATACAAATGCAGCAGCTGTGACAAGGGAAGAGGCATTAAAACTAACAAGGAAAACAGGTTTAAAATACCTTGAGGTTTAATATTGTATGAATGGCCACAGCAATCACTTTCTTCTAGAAAGAAATAAACTAAAGTAATGAAGCAGCTGCACATATTACAGCTATTGTTTATAGTATCAGAAAAGATACCTTATCTTTATCTTTGGGATCAAATAGAGGTCTTTCTTATACCAGCTGACTACACCAAATTCTGGTTCTGACCTTTAATAAGTCATATCATGTATGTTGAGAAAAATCGTTATCTGAGTGACTTGTTAATTAATTAAAATTTTTTTTCCAGGTATAAAACATTCTGTGTCATATAGAATCAATCATATTGTTCTTGTTCAATAATTGCAATATAGTCTTCCTTTTACAAAATGAGTAATATTACTCAATTTCTATCCCTCTTTAATTATTCAGACGTTAATAATAAATTATGTTATACATTAATCTTGAGGTAATATGAAGGAAAAATTGACTGACACTGATATATTAGAATACCATCAATATTTTAATTTTAAATAGAATTATATTTCAAATGGCGTTCATCACTTGAAACACAAGAATAATCCTGAAATTAGTTTAAATTAAATTGGATCCACGCTAATTTTCACATATAAAGTACACTTCCAAGTAATCAGCTTTGTTTTTATTCTCTACCTTCTTGTCTACATCTAAAATATTAAGAATTGCACATGTGGTGAAATTTGAGCTTACACAGAAGTTACTCTATTGGGTCACTCCAACAGGTTGGAGTTCCCCACAAGGACAAAGGCAGGCGTACCTCAAGCTAGGCCTCTCAGTGTAGAGAGGGTCTCATTCACTGTGTGTTCCTGGTCAGGCAGCCTGCAGCAGACCCCCACAATGGCCTCACTTGCCCTGAGCTCCCTTTTACCCTGACCCATAAATTCTCCTCATCTATCCCCAGACAAAGCTCCATGCTGGTCATTGACATCGCTCCTTGTCTCCTCTACTTTGTCCTTCCTTGAGAGCCAGCATTCTTCCATTCCCAAACTCCAGCCATAGGAGTCGCCCTACCATGTTTCTGTGGTGCCAGTGAGATCATAGCCCTGCAGGCACATGCATGTCTCCAATGTCTCTTATTTATTCCTGTGCTATGCACTGGGGATAGATGCATTTAATTTGGGCCCCAGATGGAGCTGATTTTCTGACCAAGAAGGAATTCCTTTATGCTGCTTTCCAGGTGTTCTCCTGCTGACCTGCAATCCTTCCCCTTGCTCTGGGCTTGTGGTAGCACTGGGACATTGACACATACATGCATTTTTCTGAGGTGTTTTAGATGAACAAAAGCAAGAAAGGAACAATTCTAGCTTCACAAGATGAAAAGCTGACATTCTACAGCTTTGAACTCCAAGAACTGAAAGAAGTGAAATGGGGAAATTTTACTCAGTAGCAGAATATTCTGATGAAGACTACTATTTTAATTTATAACAGTCAAATAATTTTGATGTGAAAGTATCTTTGATGAGGAAATCAGAATATCTGTATTTAGTCTAAAAATATGTCTCTTTTCTTCTATAAAGCCATATTATCAGACCTTGCTTCAGGGCTCATCAGCACATTCTTTAGGGAATAGAATTTGCTTGGCTATGTGTAAGGTGGAAAAAAAGAGCTGTGAAAGAAAGCCAAAAGCAGATAATAAAGAAGACAGGAAAAAAGTGTTTCCTTTTGTAATGTATTCACTTGTCACGATCTTTTTTATTAGAAGTTGAAGAATGACATGTAAGCATAAACACTACCTCTCCCATCTTGTCTTCTTTATTAGTTCTGTTTTTGGAGACTTCCTCTGTTGCAGTGGATTGTTGTAGGATTTTGGTCACTTTATTGAAATATAATTTGTTTTCTGTGATTTATGCTATTTTTTCTAAAGTTTTCTAAAGACAAGAAAAACAATTTTAGATGCCAGAGTTGTTTTGTCACATTTTAGCTAAGAAGAAAAAATCGGGTTTATGATAATCCTTAGTCTAAAGCTAATAAAAAATTTCCCTGAAAATGCAATCTCAAAGACATAGTGAGTTGCATTAACTGGCTAAATAAATGGTTTAAAAGTTCAGGATAAATACTTGCATGAAATTTAAAGGCCTTTTCTGTGCTTAAAAGGCTAGAGAAAAATGGGTTTTATTGTATTGTCAGAGGAGCACAATATGTTTTAAGAAATAGGACTCTAATCTAAATAACTTTGTACCTTTTTAAATAATGCAGCAGTTGTATTTCAATTATACAGTTGGGTGAAGATCCTTCAGGATCTTATTTTGTCAAAAGACATCTTTTACTACCATAAATAGATTATTGCCTCCTAATTTATAAATATTGAACTTTTCTGCCACATAAGTGACAGGAGAAATTTAGCAAAACCTTGTTGAACAGAATTGAAATAAAATAAAAATTTTCTTCTTTGGAGAAAAGGTTTTCTCTCTGTTTGAGACTGGATACAAAATTAAAATTTGCAAAATTCATCAGCTTCTGAGACATTTTCTCCTTGGCAGAGGTCAAGTAGGCATCTCTATTTACCTGCATACTCATCCATAACTCTTATAATTTGTATTAAATTATCTTAATTCTACTGATCTAAAATTTTAAACTCTAGTAGAGATGAAAAACCTGGAACAAAGCTGCAAATACACTCTAAATGAAAGGAGGTACATTGTGGGGAAAATTTCCATGTGCTATTAAGAATACCTTTGTTAATGTTGGGGTCTCAAGATAATATTTCTACCCTTGGGTTTGGTCTTAGTTTTTCCTTTGTTCCTCTAAGCTGGTTGTGAGATATTGTCCCTACATCAATTGGCCAATCTGTCTCTGCCCAAACCTCAACCAGACTGGGAAACTGAACCAGGCAAATGGAAAAAATAACCCCAAAACAAAACAAAAAAAAACCAACCACCCATCTCCATCCCCCCAAAAAGCCCAAAAAACAAAACAAACAAAACCAACCAACCAACCAAACAAACAAGCAAAAAAACAACCAAACCCCAAACAAACAAACAACCCTCCCAAAAAGATACACCCAACCCCCCCCCCCCCCCCACAAAAACACAAAAATAAAAAAAAGCCCCAAACCTTAAAAAACAATCACAGTTTCCTGCTCTAGTTTGGTATGTGTCTGCATAAACAATTTCTGCTGAAATAGTGGAAGATACTTTAGAAGAGCAAGAACAAGCAGGCAGAGAAAATGAAACGCTGTGGTGCCCAAAAGCAATGTTACCATCAAAGAATTTCAAGTGGAGTTGTGCCATCAAAACAGACGTTGCTGCATTCTCTTTTACCTTTTCCTTCTAATATCTTGTTATCCCACCTTCTAATTGTGCCACAAACCCTGAGAAAATTAACAACTTAATACTACTCTCTTGGTTAACATATTTTATGTTCCAAACCTTTAATGATTTAAATGATTGCATTTACAGCATAATTTAAACTTCAAACACTTCTAATCTGTAATCAGCTTGAATTGCTGCTTCTGTTTCAGATCTGGGGAAGAACTTTTGTGTTGCCAGCTGGTCTATTTCTTCCACCTATATCCATTTAATAAAATTGGAATTTATTTCTATTTATGAAAGAAAATGTCTCTTTCCAGAATTTCTGTGTTAAGAGGCAGCTGAGAAGTTTCTAAAGTGTTTCTTGTTTTGCAAATTGATCAATTCAAGAGAAAGAAAAAAATCCAGATAACTTTTAGATCCTAATAACAGTGAAGTATCAAGGAAACAAAAAGTATGCAAGATGTCATATCCTGTGCAGCCACAATTGAAACAAAGTTGATCATGAAGTTGTGACTGATTTCAGTTTGAACTTCAAATATATTTTGTATGTGTACACATTCAAAAATATGTGTACATATAACAGTGATTTTGACTGTATTAGTTCATACACCCAGTCTTTCCAAGAATACTTTTTCTTCCAAAAAATAAATCACTGTCATGTATGGCAAGTCCATCCTGTAAAGCTTCTGTTTTTAAAAAAATTATTTTTAACATGATGACTGAAAAATTAAGATATAATGGCTAATATTTTTAGACATCATAACCTATCTGACACTAAATATACTGCTTGATGAAATTTATCTTTTCAACTTGATATCAGGTCTTGAGCCTGCCACACTAATGATTTCTGCACTTCTGGATTGCATGTGTGTGTGTATGTGTGTGTGTGTGGCCTCAACAGCTTTCAATTTTAGTTTTGTTTAGAATCATAGAAGTGTTAGAATTCGAAAGGACCTTAAAGATCATCTAGTTGCAATTCCCTTACTGTGAACAGGGATAGATTTTTTTTTAAATCACATTGCTCAGAGCTCCATTCAACATCCAGCCTCACCTTGAGCATTCCAGGGATGAGGCATGCACAATTTCTCTGGACAGCCTGTTCCAGTACCTCACCACCCTCACAGTAAAGAATTTATTCCTAATATCTAATCTAAACCTACTCTCAGTTAGAAGCTATTCCCCTTGTTCTGTCACTACATGTCTTTGTAAATACTATTTCTTCATCTTTTTTGCAGGCTCCCTTCAGGTACTGGAAGGCCAGACTTAGGTCACCCTTAAGATGTCTCTTTTCCAGACTGAACAATCCCAATTCTCTCTGCCTCTCTTCATAGGAGAGGCGTTCTATCACTGACTCCTACAACGGAGGGGTTCAAGGTTTGACCTAAAGTTACAAATACATCTTCTATTTTCTTCTACATTGTCATTCATTAACAGTGAGGAGCAGTCACACACCTAGGAAAGTCTTGAAATGATCTTCATGGAGTCCATGGAAAATTGGTGTTATTCTGTGAATCATTGTTCTCCACAGCTATGACAAGTCTACTCCAAATAAAATAGATTGATGTTCAATAACCTTAAATTTGTCTTTAGCTCTATTTTAATTTTTTACTTTCTGGATTAATGTCTATTGCTTTCCTTTTTCTCTTTTATGGTATTGAAACAGTGAATGGGAGGAAAGTTTATCTGTGACTAGAAAAGTTACTGTCATTCTAGCAAAGTGATTTTAGAAAAGCCCTACATAAAACTGCCTCAGGAACTTTGTTTATTAAATAGTATCTGGCAGAAAAATGCACAGTACAGTTCTCAGACTCGTTCAAGTTTTAAGTCTATTTGATAGAACAGATATGGACAAGAAGTGATAAATGCACACATTCTAATATATTTAAAGAAATATGTTTATAGATATAAGTAGTCCATCAAATTTCTGGATTTACTACTCACCACAAAACATTCTCAAGCAGACTGATCTAATCTCAACAAACAACATAATTTATCAGAGTAATACAAGACAGTAAACAAGAAGCCCTAAGAGTAACATATTATTATGTTTTCTATTCAAAAATACCTTCAAAATTAAACTGAACACTGAGAACTGGTATAATTAAGTAAAATTCACCCAAAATTACATAATTATTTCAATGTATTGTTACCCTAAATTTTTGGTTTTTTCCAGTTTATAGTTCACATTATGCGACCACTTTTCAGAAAGTTTATAGAGAATGCCACATATTTTACATGTTACATGTTAGCATAGAACATTTCCTTGAGTTAGATGTTTTCCTTACAGTCTTGAAACAACTTTTCTTGTATAAATATTTGGGCATATTTGTTTGTCTTTAAATCATGTGGATAGTATAGTGTCAGTGAATACATTACAGTTTAGACTCCTAAAAATTATTTCTTAAGTTACATGTAGACTCTGTCATGCTTAATTAATGATAAGGATAGATGAAACAACACCCTGGGAACACTGTTTCACAATCAACAGTACATTAACTTACTGAAAAGTCATTTTCTAAATGAGGAGTTATTAAAAATTCTTCTTTACAAGTTTGTATCCATCAAAATATAAAATATTTTCCTTATATATACACTGGGTTTATCAAAAAACATTGAAAGTAAAATGTCTACCATTTGCAAAATGATCGAAAGGAAAACATTTAACAACTCTGGAAAGGAGTGTAACATTGTCAATTTTAAACCAGAGAATTCAGACATTTCAGTGCTATACTCTCAGTCACTGCAGAAAGGTCATCCCAGATGGTGCAGTTAACACTCATGGCAAACGGGAAGGGAGGCAGAAATCAGGTCTGAAGAGAAGAGAGACAGCACCTCATCAGTAAGTGTGAGTGGTGTAAAAAATATATTAAAAATTATTGTGCTATTAAGTTATACAAAACAGAACAATCCCCTGGTAGACTGCTTTCTTCTTTGAGTCACAGGAGATGTGTTCATTCAAATGTGGCTTTACACAAGGGCTAGAAAGAAGAGAAATGCAGGAACATTACTACAAATTGGCAATGAGTGGATATATTGGCTGCATAGGACATCACAAGGTAATGGCCAGGGAGAAAATATAACAGCTGTGTTTTGCTTCAAATGGAGGGGGACTGAAATGTAAATATATAAATATTACTACTTTTCTGTTAAAGTCTGATGTGAGTTATACAGGTGCCCTAGAGCCTTGGAACCATCTGGGCACTTGACAGGCTATGGGCAGAAACAGTACCCCTGCCAAGAAAAATAACTGAAAGCAATCTGTGTTTTACCAGCCCAAAAAAACAGCATGGCTTATTTTCCAAGTGCAGTCCTCAGTTCATTATAACATTCTGTTTCTTAACAATATTATCTGACTCCATGCAAAGCAACCAATTAAAGAAGCTAGTTAGGATCCCTGATGTGTACATCAGCTGCAGGCTGTAATTTGTCCTAGAAATCAGATAGAAATTGATGTAAACTGATATGAACACAACTGCATCTCTTCCACTGGTTATCCTTTTTGGAAACCCTCTCCCTGGTCTCAAGAGATCAGGTGTGGCGTTGTCAAAATTTTTAATGCACTTATTCTTAACCATTTTTATTTTCTGGAATGGAGTATGTGCCTCGAGGCTGTCAGCTTAATTCTTGCCTGGCACAAACTGCCATAGCTACACCAATGTAGAGTTTGCTTTTTATAGATAATTACATTTCTGTTATGACTCTTCTGTCATTTCATTTCTGCTGTGGTGAAGATCAAGTACCTCTTTCCAAAGGACATGTCCTTCTCCATAAGCAAAGAGCTCAAGATTTTTGGACAATATAATTAATTATATAAATATTAATTACATTTAAACAATCCTGGCTGCATCTCAATTCTTATGAATATTCGGGAAAATTAGTTCCTGACTAATTTTGACTAAAAATATTTTTAAATATAAATCTTACAGATATTTCAGAAAAATATATCTCTTGTTACTGAGAGGAGAGAGGCAGCCCATTGAAAAGACAATAAGCAGACATCTTTTAGAATTATAGGTAATTTTACAATTTATAGTGGATTGTTTTTTTCCTGGAGACTATTTAAATAAGAAATCTGAAACTTGTAAATTTAGTAGTAATTATGTATATTTTGGGGGTCACCTATGACTATTTCTAACATTTCTCTGCAAGCTTTTGTCATGCTTCAATAGAAGTTTGGGTCTAAAGATGATAAAGTATCTCTGTATTATGTAATAAAGTTCCTACAGTCCTGCTAAATTAAGTCAAAATGAATTGTTCCAGTTCATTCTGTAGATCAAGCCCAAGACTCAGTTTACTCATGTTTCTAAAAATTAGATGCCATTTATAACAATGTCATTCTTTTTATCTTGTCAAAGTTCTATTTTTTACATCCACTACACTGGGCTGTATATTTTGCTTCTAAATGTTAGCGCTCCATTCCTTTTCCCTTTTGCACACAGTTCACTTGGAAAGAAATGCAAAACAACTAGAGAGAATGAAACAAACTTGTTCTGAGAGCTGGAGGAGCTCAGATATGCAGAAGGGAGAAAGGGAAGTTTTAGAGTCCACGTAAAGGCAGTAAATATGTAATGAATGCCATGAGCACAGAGTGTGGAGCTGCTCTAAACCTTCCTTTTCAAAGGTGCATAATGTCTTTATCTTTTCATATCTGAAAGAGAAAAGGGGAAACTGCACTGGTTTCAGTGCTGGGTGTATGCAGTACATCTCACAATTCTCTCTTTTGCAGTTCATGTTCTAGCCATGGTTAAAGGAAGCCTATTCATCTTTCCAGTAGGCATTTTTCTGTATCACCATTGTGTCTCTAGTTGACATCACTTTTCAAGACTAATCACTGCATTATCTTTCCTCCATCCTACTGGCAGTCTGTCATGCAGTGTTCCTGTAGAAATCTTTTATTAATTTCTTAAGTTTTATTTTTTCCCCATTTTTCTTATTACAATGGGTCTATTTTTAATTTTTTTAAATTTCCTGTACTTTATTTATAATATATTTCATTTTAGTTATCATGTTTTCTTATTTCCTATTTTAAGACAGCATGCAGTCAGCAAGACTCCAGTTGCATTTTGAGGGTTTCTATGCATAAGCCAACACTGGATGATGTACGTTCTACTAGGAGACAATATTTTTCTCAGATTTCTGCTCATTATCATCTTCTAACCTCAGTATTTACACATTTTAATTTTTTTTATGCAAGTCACATTTGTTGTCTCTTTAATTTCTGTTTTATAAAAACCGAACCTGTTCTTGCACATATTAGAATTTTCAGAACACTGTAGACTCATACATTCTACAAATAAGTTACTTGAATGTCCCTTCTTATTAACAGCAAAGAACATTCAGATTTGCTGCAAGTACTCTAACATATCTGAAGCAGCACAACTGATGCAAATTCTTTGATCTGCAGATGAAACTAACTTGCTGAAAACACAATTAAATTACAGTAGGCAGTTGGTCCAAGTCATAACTGGAGGTCTGAAGTTACAATCAACTCTGAGCTCTGTGCAATTGAAATATGGAATAAATCAATGTATATAAAGAGAATATTACTAAGCAGAAACAACACTTTAAAAAACAAGAGTTTTAAAGACACGTAGAAAAAGTGGTGTATTATCATTCTTTTGTGATATCTGTCTGCTGGTCTCCTTACCTCAGTTTTAAAAAAAAATTAATTCTGGCTTAAAAATTGATGTTTGAAAGGGATGAGAAGCTTTCCAGGGGTTTACTGCTCTACTGCTCATATCTCTACTGACAATATCTCTATTGGTGTTGCAGTACTATTGCAGGTTCCATCAAAAATCACATCTGAACTAGACATTACGTCAATATACAGGGTGACACTTTCTCTTAAACATTTCAGAGCTCCTTTATAAAAAGCTACTAACTTTCTCAAGCTTAGCAGCCTGAGATTCTTATCTTATATTCATTCCGAGCAAATGTCCTATATTATCTGTTCAGTAGCATCTGTCGGAACAGCCTGTTTTGCTTCATCACCTCTAAAGGAAAGTTAAACTTCCAAGTGAGAGTCTGAACTTAGATTATATTAACTATCCCATTTGATGAGGTCTTTCTATTGTGAGTAGGACTGAAATGTGATCAAGAATCTTGTATAGCCATGAGAGTGTTTATATTATAGATCATACAAATTTATTAAAAGGTATCTGTGCACATTACCCCACATAAATTTTACACAAAATCAAACTCTGAGCGATAATAAATCACTCTTTCAACCATTCAGCTCCATGGTGTATCCTCCATGACAATGCAGTAATTTCATACCAAATCTAAATACAACACCATAATTCATTTTTAGATACCATGATATTTAGGATAATAATCTGTAATGGGAAAAAAATATATTTTATTAGATCAATTTACATGGGAAATATTGACAGATTTTCAGATATGCTAGATACTTTTCTTCTAAGTTTTAGCATTACTTCAAAGTCTGAAAACAATCAGGCTTTAATCAAACCAATTTCCAGAGCTGATTATGCCTCAAAAAGACTGGGCTGTGTAAAGGCTGCCCTTCGTTTAATTTACTGAGCCATTAGCTGAAGTGTCATAGATCATTTCATTGCTGTGAGAAGGAAGCAGCATGTGGCAGGAGAAAAGAAACACTAAAACAAAGCAAACTCAGAAAACCCTTATTCATCAATCCAACAATTACTCAGATTGAACAGTCAAGGAGTGACAAAAAATGACTACTCAGGTAAACCTAGATCAATGTTATTTAGCTGCTTAAACAAATGCAGGAAATCATTCAATGCTTTTAATGACTTAAACTTTTACCTGAAATTAGACAGTAGGTGGTGGGGAAGGCAAATGACAGAAGTAGTGATTTCCTATGGGAAACTCTATTGAATGCAGGAACTGCTAGGCTCTGCAATGTGGGGGTTGGCTTTTTGCTTATTAAGGTCGTGGATCTCTATGCTTTTGATGAAATTCCTCTCTGGGAAGGATTTGATGCTTTGCCTCTGTGTGTGTGTGTGTGTGCAGAGATGGATGGATGGTGCTTTTCAGTGGAATAAAATAAAATAAACTTTAAGATCAGGGAAAATACTAGCTAAAATTTTACTTCTTACAACTTCATCTTCCTTTTTTACTTTATTTTCCCTTTTACATCTAATACAATTTTTATAAATATGTTGTAGTGTTCTTCCATGTCTGGGTACATTATTTTATTGAAATTAACTTTGAAGATATTTTGTACTGCAGAAAGGAGAACTTCATGCTTCTCATGGACAGGTTTCCAACTGCCTGTAGATTTGGAAGGGAAAATGCTAAACTAGTAATGAAAAATCTACTTCTAGAGCAGTGTTTTTCAGCTCTTGCATCAAAAACACAACAGCAATGGATCAGGAAAGTTAATTTGGTTTCAAAAATACTTAGATAGCTAATAAAAAAGGAAAACCACAACCTTTATATTTTCATTGCATTTTATTCTTCTAATTCAACTAGTCTTTGCCAGCTCCCAAAATATAAAAAAAAAAACAAAAACATTCACTATATACTCTTGCTTTTATACTACATGCAATTGGGTTGTTGTTTTCTTCAACTAATAGATCATCACCTTGGAAAGGCTGAGAATCATTCACCAAGAAAACCATCAGTGACTCTACTAAGTTGATTTGTGACAGTCTTTTACATAAAATAACTCTGCCCAACAACTGTGGAATTCTGTAACAAATTACTCAATTTTAGCAGTTAAACACAAATTGCTTGAACATCTTTTAATAAAGTTATTTCAAGTTTGGCTATGGAGGTTTAGATGATAAACAATATTAATAATTCTCTTATCTCTCTTTTAAATCTTTAAGAAAAACTGCTGACTGGGGAAGGATGTCAGGTTTCGTTATATAAGATTACTTTAAGATTTTTTAAATCATTTTATCATAGGTCAATATGACTTCTTTGTAACTGCTTGTTTAGAACGCTCCAGGGCTTGTTGGGTGCAAACCTCTAAGAAAAAAAGAGTGAGAGTTCCCTTCCTCTATCAACTACAAATAAAATTGTGATTTTCTCTTACATTCTGAAAGGGAGTATTTAAAATTGGTCTGATCTTGTTTAAAAGCATGAACAACAAAAAGTATGAACAAGATTTACTTTTAGCAAGGAACACTTTCTAGCAAGCAAATTTCCCTTGCTTTCCTTCCCTTCCTTTTCTTTTTCCTCAGGTTCTTTATTATAGTCCAAAGAGAATTTTAAAAAGTGCTGAAATTATTTTTCTGTAGTTCTCCAAGGATAAAAAGGTCTACCTGAGCATGAACCATAGGCTGTAGCTGACTTCTGTTTTTCTGGAAGCCCAGGTTCAAAGTTGTTCACTGTCCTTCTTAGAGATTTTTAGTCATTCTAAAATTTATCTTTGACATATTCATATTTATATTCTAAAATTTATCTTTGACATATTCAGCCTAAGAAAAAGCAAAACAAAACAATGTTTATTTTAGGAATGAAGCTCAAGTATGCAGAAAAGCAGTCTTATTGGGGTAAAAAAGTTGTTTTTCTGATTGACTTCTACAGTAATGATATACACTCAGAAGCTAAAACTAAGGGAAGAAACCTACAAAACAAAATGGCCGAGTTTTATCAATATTACAACTTCATGCTTATATATATGTACAATGCTTTCATGATTACAAAAACTTGGTGTTTTTATTGATAATGCTAGTAATTTTTTTTTAATTACAGAGATGATATTCTATAATTGATAGCAACTTCTAACACATTCTAATTTATTCATTTTCTCAGGAATGTTCTTGTAGAGTTCCTGTTTTAAAATTCATTTATGGAAGGATTAAATTTAGTAAGTAATTTCCACAAGTATATGTTAGTTTAAAGAAATGCAAAGTACACTCAACAAGGTGATATTTTTACATAGTGATTTTCTTCTTTGGGCAAGATACAATTTTGAACAATGGTGATGTTATAGTCAGTTCTCTATTAAAGGACAACTTAAGAATGAGGAACTAGATAAAGATCTTGGATAGGAGTAGGTGTTTAGGATATTGTCTGGTTGAATTTCTAAAATACAGATTTAGTTTCCAACTTTTCCTTCCACTTTTCCCACTGATTTTTTGTGCAGCAATACCCTCCAAAAGACCCTAGAGGGAAATCTTTCCTAGCTTGGAAAGCAACAGTAAGTGCAAGATCTTGTGACTGCAAGAATATGGCCTAGTTGAGATGGATTAAGTCAGCAACAGCCATTTTCATATTCAGTTCAGATTTTTAAAATTCTCCAGGTCAGGGAAAAAACCCCAAAAACAGCACTGTCCCACTAAAATTTCTCCTACCTTAACAGAGAAAAATTTGATTTGCCTTCAGAGCAGACACTATCATCTCAGTGATTTATGAATTGTAAAATGTATGGTCATCAATAGAAGTCAAGCTTGCAAATGAGCATTGACCAACAGAAGTCACTTTGTTTTATGACTAGTATTTTATAGAAAGCAAACTTTTTTATGTAATTATAACTGAGGAGAATTTTAATGCTAAAAAGCAAAGCACTAATTATGTTCCTTGTTTCCTGAAAATTTCCTGTTTCTTTAAAAATTCAAATTTTTTTAAATCAGCTACTAAAGAGATTAATACTAGATAGATATTTTATGTGCAATAGTTAAAACAAGTTTAAATGTGGGAGTTGTTTGTTTCTTTGTTTGCTTTAAAGAACAAAATTTATTTCTGTTTGAGAGTTGTTGCATTCTTCCTTCCTATTATTTTCACGGCAGCCTAATTTGTGGTACAATTAGTAAGAAGATTGGATTCTTCACTGCCATGATTTTTGTTGTATAATGAAAGGTAAAAAATCAACGTACACAAACAATAACACAGCCTTCCCCTTTTACAGTTACTAGCTCTTGGAGAAACAAATACTGCAATTTGTCTTTCCTCAGCTTCATGTGAATGACTTCACTACTTCCCTTAGAGATATTTTTTCCCTACAGCTATGATAAAGCATTAATTAATTTTTTTTATTTTGAATACTGTGCTATTGATAGTTTGTGGAGTCTAATGGGTGAAATGGAGATTAAAAATAAAGTTGGTTGGACAGGTAACAAACTCATTAATGTCCTATAAGAACATCCAATTCCAGAAAAATTGAGGTATGCTGCTCAATCAAGGTTGGCTTTTCATCTTTTTTTTTTTTTTTTGCTTTTGATCTAAAGAAAAATGAATAAAAGAAAAAAAAATTATAACTAAAAATTGCCTGGGCTCATATCTCACAAATTAAACAGGTCTGGTTAATTGTTAAAGAAAAAAAAAGTCACCTCTTCAGATTATTAGGTTGCCATGCTTTTGTAAAACATTTTACTAAAAAATGCATATGAAGTTTCTTAAAATTATTGGGGAAAAAGTAATAAAAACAACTCGAGTAAAAATATTTGTTTGACAAAATATATTTGCTCTTCCCATCTATCTACCAGAGGCAAGCATGGTCTGGCATTTGAAAATCTTAATGTTGCCACTACTATTCCGCTGCTGGCAGCTTCATTTCTTGTGCTACACAAGTAACATATATTCCAGACCAGTGATTTCTCCTCCCACTCTTTCCTTCTAAAAAGTGTTCTGCATACTAGGAAACTGATAAATAAAACACAAGATGTAATTTTTATTTTTTTAATATAAAATTAACTTATTTCTTTAAAATTAACATATTAGAAACCACATATATTTCAACTGAGTTGAATTTAAGCAAAAGCCAAAATGTAAAAATTCATTGACTCGGAAAACACTGCCTTTGTTTTATAAAAGCAAGAACCTGATGTGCTTAATGTGGCATGACTTTTTTTCTTAAGGGTTCAAGTATCTTTTTGTATTAACATCTTATCTCTGTAATGTATTTTTTGCGTATCCCAGTTCTTATCACAGTGAATTAGATGGGCAGCATCTTGGCTAGTAAGTGATTTTTTTTTTTTTTAATTCTCTACCCTTCTATGTCTCTGGAGCCAGAATATACTTTTTGAGAAAAAAACAAGACTCATGAAACCACCCAAGAAATTTGGTGAAAAAAAAAAGTAAAAAAACCACTTTCTAGGCAGTCTCCTTTGATTTAGTTCTTTTATTTCTACATGAGTTTTCTTCACCACCTTTCAAGGAAATGAATTTATTTCAATGGGTGTCACTTTCTGCTCCTATTTCTTATAATAGGCAAATTTCTTCCAAACTGCCTGGGAATTTAAACATAGCCAATATTACCTAAGAGTGCTATCAGTACATTTTTGTAAGCTAACTTGAGATACCTTGAAGATAAGTGATTCAGGTCTTGGTTTCTTTTGAATATAGACATTGTCCTCACAGCATTTCTCTAAACATTGCAATCTCTCTTCCTACAAGGCAAAAGAATAAAATTTGGGCATATAATTACTTAACTCCAAAATATAATCAATTATCTTTTTCATAGGGCTGCTTTTTTGTGATTTTAACTTCTTTAAAATAGTATTTATAAAAAATCATTGCCAGTTTTCTTGCAGATACGGACAGTAAGACTGTTGAAGTAAAGCATAGATGAAAAAGCTTGTAAACTTCGGTAAAATGAACTGGTGTTGCAGTTCTGGCCAGGACAGGGTTAATTTTTGCAGGAGCCAGGAGGGGGAATGGCTGGGAAAAAGAGGTTATTCTGTGCCACCCCAAGTCATTGCCTGTTGTTCAGAAGAGTGGAGTCTCTGCTGGGGAGAAGGGGTTTCTTCTGGTGGAGTAAAGCTGGACAGGGCAGCTGTGCATCGCCGGTTGTCGGGGGTTTCCTGTGTGAACCATTGATCTCTTGCACCCTCCATTCCCAGTAAATTGTTCTCATCTCAATCTGCGATCTTTGCCTTTTGTCCCCCCAGTTGTCCTCTTCCCTCTGCAGCAAGGAGGAGGGAGACAGGGAAGTGGGGGAACACCCAGGCAATGCATGGCTGGGAGATGCAGTGAGAGCACTAAACTGGGGAGTACCACTGCTAAAGCACCACATCTGGATACCTGTATATAAACAACATGGAAAGGAGAGAAAAACACACATCCAAAATTGTGTTATGGGCTTAAGTATGTTAGAAATTAATGTTCTGTAATTAGAATGAAACAAAGTTCCAAAAGCCATATAGCAGAATACGAATCAATGTTTACTTTTCAATAATTACTGATTTTGCTCTCAGTGAATCTCTGAACAGATTTCCAGAGCAAGATTCATCTCACCTAAGCTAAGATGCCTGCAGGGAAAATGGCAGTGTCTGAGCTTATCACTTTAAAAATCTTTTGAAATCAACATGGAAAAAAACCCCAACAAATTAGAATGACTTTTTAGATTTGGTTCATCTGACCTGTAGGAGATGTTTGCTTTAGAATGAGATCAGCCATAGTCTAATGAAGATTTTTTTCCCCCGCTATAAAGGAAAATTGAGATAATGAGCTTGCATTAGTTGTATGTAGCACAAATACCTAGTTTGGATTATATGAATCATGTCATATCATGTTACAATCACTTTAACATGGTTTTCTCACAGTTTTGTCTTCATCCCTAATGTATTAAAAGTATTTTAAAGAATCTGTTTATTCTTAATTTTATTTTTTTCCTTTTGAATTGATTATACTTAAAAGAATGTTAGAAGATATATTTGGTAGAATAAAAGTGCAAAAGACAATCCCATGCTTAGGACACAGGCATGCCACTAGTCTTGTGAAGGCAAGGAGAATGATCCCATGTGGAAATGGTAGTGAATAATTATCAATCATGTGAAATTTATGTTTTCTGCCAGGCATCTATTGATAGCTGCAGGGAAGTGGTGAGTCCAAATAAAGAGGACCCTTGAGAATGGGCCAGGGCACTCCATTTAATATCTCACTATTGTCACTTTTGCTACCTGCTGCACATTTAACCTCTCTGGTCCTAATTTCTTTTCTTGTTTTTGTTTTTGTTTTTTTTTTCTTTTTTTTCACAGCTCTTCACAGTTCACAGCAGAAAAGAGCTCTGTTTTATGGCTGGGTCTTTATGTTCCACAAAAATAATAACTGTATATAATATACTGTATATATAATAACTGTATATAATAATAAACTGTATATATAATAATATACTGTATATATAATAACTGTATATAATATAAACTGTATAATAATAACTGTATATAATATAAATTTTTCAATGAAATATCTAGTTTATGGGACTGCCCTCTAAGATGAGCCTTCTACCAGCTGCAGCATTAGAAACATAATGCATTTCCCAGGTGCAGAAAATGTGTTGTGCTAAATGAGCCAGGGGTCTAATCAAAAGGAACTCTAGATCTATTAAAGGGAAGATCTGTTAATGATAAGTCCCTGCTGTAAATGAGGTCACTTCACAGCCTTTCTACAGTATAAAGTAGAAATCAATTTCATTTTAGGAATAATAAAATATAAAGGAACCTCGTTTGATCATTAGAATGGACTCTTAGAGATTGAGATTACATTTTCTTTTAAGGTGAACTCTTGCAGCAGCTGTGCATTAAAATGAAGTGTTGGAGATATTTGTATTATTTAAAATGTTTTAAAATTGTTTCCATTTACATACAAGTCACTGTTAAGAGCATATGTAAAATGAAGGTATTTCTGAACTGGAGCAGTTCAGAATAGGGAGTTTAGTTCAATTTCTCCTTTCCTCTTTGTATTCATGACTTTAAATATTGCAGAGCTGTTCTTGCTGATTCTCATTCTGCTGACTCAGCTCTTACAGAAGCATCATTGTTCTTGGAGACTGACATAGGTTACAGACTGCTTAAGAAATGTGAATTAGGTGCACTGGTGCATAGGAATGAGCAGAAGAACTTGAAAGCTTTTTTTTTTATTATTTTGTCCAATCAACTCTGCCTGTTTCTGTAGTGCCTATATTCAGATTAACCCCAAGCTTCAAAGGCTTTTAACAAAGCTTCAAAGCAGGCAATTTAGACATCATTATTACTTTATTTGGAAAGTAAACCTCTTAACCTCTTACTTCAGGATGCAAACATTTTTTAAAGGGGGATAGAAATCTAAAAAATAAAATTACAAGAAATTGAATTAAATGGTGAAAAATTGGATACTTCTATCCTGGTAATTTTTTTTCTTTATGACTTTGATGCAATGTGCTTTGCATTTCTTTTCAGATTCAGTTTGTCATATCACATAAAGTACAGTGAGATGCATATTCCACATAGGCCTGCAGATCAGTTCAAGAGGTCACTATACAGTTTCAATTGTTCATTTCCATGCAAAAAAAAAATGAAAGCAATTAAGATGAAGGAAACTGATGTGATATAGTTGTACCTCTGCAGGACAAGTATTCTGCTGTGTAGGTTAAGTGGGCCACTGCATGATATCTCTAGGAGATTAAAAATTACTTCAGAGAAAACAGACTCATGGGTTGTCCAATGCTCCCCTCCTTATGGTTGTGTATCAGTGAAAATCAGCATTCATCCTGCATTCCCAGGACCCCTTCTTAAATGTCCATGTTTCTTCTGATAAAGAAGCAAGTCATAGGAATATCCATGCTCCATCTGCATTTCAACAGGCTGAGACATGACTAACGAGTGATGTTAGACACTTTTATCCTTATGGTGCTATTCAGTGGAATTCAGCATTCAGGTGGCAAAGTGCATTTTCCAGTAATGATTAACGTCTGTATGGTTCCAAATACACCAGTATTTCCAAATCACAATGTGTCTGTTGCAGATGGACTCTTAGTCAAATAACTTGGCATCTGTACCAGTACAGCATTACTGTCTGAATGAGGATGTACCAACTGAGATTTTTCATCAAGTGACCAGACTGCTACAATACTGATATAACCCTTTATTATCCACTGATGATAGAGAGTGTGAGTATTAGAGGTATCTAAATGTTCTGACCAGAGAGAGATGCAATTTTATGAATGTGTGTTTATTTATTTAAATGTGATTTCCCAAAATTCTGAGCATGTATTTGAAATTGAAATGTAAACATTTAAAATTGACCATGCCTAGATTTTGAGAAAATACTAGTATTTCAGTTGGCTGTAGGAAATTGAATTACAGCAAATCAGCTTAAGACCCTTTAAATGGTAGATGAGTTTGATGCAGTTAAACTAGTCAGCTTTAAATTTATTTCTCTGAAAAATTCAGATTCATTCAACTGATGGTCCTCCATGTACCAAATATGTTTTTGCATGAAAGGTACAATTATAGAATGATATAAGGGTGATATAATGACCTGCAGATACCCTCTATGGAAAGCAGGTCCTTAGTCTAGGCTAACTGTAGCCTTGTCAAACTGTCTTCAGTGTTTCCAACAAGGAAAAGGTCTGAGCACCCTGTCTGATGTTTAACTGTCCTCAAGATTGCTTTTTGTTTCCTTAAATCTAAATGGATTTTCCCCTGAATTGACTCATGTCTGCTATCTTTCTCTGTTCACTTTGCAGCCTTTTGAAAAGAATACCTCCTTCCCCTCTACAACTCCCATTCAGGTGATGGAAAACTGTGATTAGATCCCTCCTGAACCTTTTCTTTCCACACAGTTCCTTTAATTTTTCTTCATACATCAAATTCTCCCATGCTTCTATAATCTTGGGCCTCCTCCTCTGATCCTTCTCTGTTTGATCTGTATTTTTCTTGGGGGGGAGGTACCAAAACTGGGCACAATATTCTTCATTTGGCCTAATAAGTGCTGTGTGGAGTGAAACAATCATATCCCTTGTGATGCAGTTGCTGTTGCAATCACTGAAATTGTCATTGCTGCAAAGGCGCACTACTAAGTCCCATTCGGCTCACTGTCCATCAGCAGCCCCAAATCTTTTCTATCAGAGCTGCTCCCAACCAGTCAGCCCCCAGTCAGTACTACTGACTGAATTATTCCATCATGGCTGCAGGACTTCACATTTTACTTTGTTAAACCTCATGCAATTCCCTTAAGCCTTTTTTGACTGTTGAGGACTCTGCATTTTACCTCTTCCATCCAGTGTTATCTATCTCCTGTCCCAGTGTGGTGTCAGACGAAAAGTTGATGATAGTGTAGTCAGTGCCATCACCCAGGTTGTTTTTAAAGATCCTTAGGAATCCCACTCATGACCAACTGACAGTTTGAGATATTGATAACTTTTTGAGCTCATCACTTGAGACACTTTTCCATCCATCTTCAGCCTGATTTGTCCAGGATGTCTGATCAGCTTCATCAAGTGTGTGAGCAATCATGTCAGACATCCTGCAGACGTCAAGGCAAATGGATATCCACTGCTTTTCTCCATTAACCGAGGAAGCCATTTCATCATAGATGGCAGTAAGACAGGCTCTGCACAATTTAATATATGTAAACCTGTGTTGGCTCTTCCTAATCTTCTTGTCTTTCATTAGTGTGAACAAATTTTCTTCATGGATTAGTTCTATTATATTCCTAGGAATGGCTATCTGATCAGTATTTTTGCCTAGATATTTTCCCCCCTCAGCTGTTGATAGATGTATTTGACTATTTTTTTTCATCTGTATTCTTCTTGAATTTCCATGACCTTCTAAAAATGGCAGAGGAGATTTGCACTACTATCTTCTGACGTCTTCAGATTCATTCCATCTCATCCTAAAAACCTCTTCCTGTACAATTGCTACAGATGGTCCCTAGCTCAATCCTCCCTTGCTGTCAGTGACTCACCATTTGCTTTTCCATTTCATCTTGGAATGGAGAGTTGAGAGCTGACATCAACCTTAAAGATCAAGGTGAAAACATGACTGAGTACTTCTTTTCTGCGTCATTTCTAACTAAGTTGCCACCTCCATTCTGCAGCAGTCTGTGTCTTCCTTGTGCTTCCACTCAGTACTAAACAACCTATAGAAGTCTCTCTTTCTAGTTTGAGCTCCAGCTGAAATTTTCCCTTCCTAATTTCACATCTGCAAGCTCAAATAGCCCATTTTGTATTCCTCTTTAGACACGTGCCCACTTTCCCATCTATCATGTCTCTTTTATTGTATTTGAGCTCTTTGCACGCTGTTTAAGAAGTCTGGTTTATTTCTTTCTAGGCCTGCCCTTTTTTAATTTACCTTTTGTTCCCCTCACTCCAAATTAGGGGGATGCACAGATTTTAGCAGGCTGTCTCTGAAAATTTCTCAGCCCTTTTGCTTACCATGAAACACTCTCACAGGAGTCTTAAGAGTTCCCAGAGGAAAAACACTTTTAGGAGCTGAAACCTGTACTTCTGAAATCTAAGGTGTTTATTTTGTTACTATAATTTCAAGTGAAAACTTTAAAGTGAGGAGTAGGAGGAAGATTCTATATTGGTATTCATTTGTGTTTGCACCTTTTTGTGAGATTTAAAGTAATTTTGATATTTGTGGTATTAATTACACACACTGTGCATACTAGTCATAAGTATTTACCATTACTTCTGAACTGAAGTGCCTCAAAAGTTTATTATAAAGGGAAACTCTCTTCTCATTCTAACTGACATATTTCTTTGCTTCCTCTGCTCAATTTGTATTATTTTGGCTTGTTTTGTATTTACAACATTAAATATTTAGTAAAAATAGCTAATTAAAGAAACAATAACGAACATTTTTTATAGTAAAAGCAACAAAGAAATTAAGTTCCACATGGAATTTTTGAAACATTCTTTTAATTAACAGTAAAAGCTTCAGTAGTATAATGTAAATTGGAACAATTCGTGGAGAAATTCAGCTCACAATGAGACAAGTGACTGTGAATGGCATCCATTTCATCTCCACTCATTTACAAGTTGGGTGTGTAGTCCACATGATGTTTATACTCTCGAAGTAATCAATGGAAAGAAAGAAGGATTGAGTCGTCCCGAGAGTGAATAATTCATTTTTAAACAGATATCTATTAGAACCATGATAAATATATCTCTGGAGGTGCTGCTCTCTTTAAAATCTGTGGGAGAAATTTAGGTGAATAGCAAACATGTCTAATTTGAAGATGTTTAAATGAGGTGAAAAGACTTTCATTACCTCTGTGAGCTCTTCGTGCATAGATATGTGGCATGAGAATTTTATAAACTATTTAGTAATAACCTGAACAGTGTCAATTGGCACACTGAAAGAATCCATGCAAACAGCATATGATGTTGATACCTGACAGATTTTTGTGGTTTTGTTTCAGAGAAAGACTTGTGACGGTGTCCAAAAGGGTCTTAGGATGAGGGAAGAAAGATCTGACTCCATGTTACAGAAGGCTTGATTTACTATTTTATGATATATATTACATTAAAACTATACTAAAAACAATAGAAGAAAAAGTTCTCATCAGAAGGCTAGGCTAAGAATAGAGAAGAATGAATAACAAAGGTCTGTGACTTGGACAGAGAGACAGCCAGCTGTGCCATGATTGGCCACGAATTCCAAACATCCACACGAGATCAATCCCGGATCCATCTGTTGCATTCCGCAGCAGCAGATAAACATTGTTTACATTTTGTTCCTGAGGCCTCTCAGCTTCTCAGAAAGGAAAAATCCTAAGGAAGGATTTTTAATGAAAAGATGTCTGCGACAAAGACTGATTCTTTTTTGTAGTTGTATTAGATTGAACAGCTAAATATTTTAAATTTAGATTGTTAGAATTAGTAATTAAGATATTCTATGCATGCACACTCCTCCAGCTATTTCCAAATTCATTCCAGATTAGAAATCCTTTTTTTATATCTAAATTATGTTATTTAGACCATTTTTTCTATCTTTGCTCTTGATTGCTGTAATCACTCACTTGACCTTGGAATTTTCACTATGAACAATAGGAGAAAAAAAAATAAAAGGAGCTATTGCAACCATTACTTGTAATCCCTGGCCTCTTTACATTATCTATCTTCTCATTCACTACACCAGTTCTCATCCATTTTTTTGTACAAATACTTTTAGTCTTACAGTCCAGCCTCTTTAGAATTTGATCTGTTTTGCTGCTATCTTATTAAACACCCTTCCCCATAATTCACTAATTATGTTGTCGTACTCCATACTCTTATGTACCAATTTTCCAAGTTGCTGCCCTTAAGTTAATTTCCCAATTGCATAGTGACGATTTCAGAAAAAAAAATTAATTGCAATGCACAAAATTTAATGAAGGGGTTAATTGCTCTGGTAAAAGGGACAGATAATTTCTTTACTTCTAAAACCACTAGACCTTAGAGCTCTATCCCTTCTATAAAACTATTTATGTATTATTGTGTATGTAATTAAAACATGCAAATAAAGTCCCAAGCAGAGCACTCTGTTACTTCTCAGTGTCCAACCAAGAAGCAGACAGTTGTCAGAGAAAGTAGATATCTACACAAACTAGTTTGAACACTTTCATCTAAAACAACAAATATATGTTACCAAAATCAAAAGGAATTTTGGCTAACACACTCCTTCCTAGCTAGGCTTAAGTGTGTTTTTGGAAAATATGTGATTTGGAACCACACAAAGAGAGAAATGAAAATAAACAAAAAAAAAAATTCTTAAAAGTTTCATCAAGGAAAGAAGCAACCTCCCTGGCATTCAGATGATATATATTAAAAAACCAAGTATCTGCTCTTGTGTTCCCTATTAAATATTGAAGGCAGAACACAAGTATTCTGCTGTATATTTGGAACTGGACAGTCAACACAATGACCTGAAATAATTTTTAAAAGAATTTTTTCAAATAAATGGTGGGAAAAGGATTTTCAAAAGTATCCTCAAACCTCAAAAATACACAATGTCAGAAAATGTGAGAATCCATCAGTAAAGGGAAAAAAAATTGCTAATGCTCAGATTTCAAGGTTTTTCTTCTAAGAATCAGCTCAAGAAATATAACTAATAAATTAGATTATTATTAACTTATATGGACTATTTTAGAAAGCCACACTTCCCAATCCAAAATGCAGATCATTGTGACTTTAAATTTATCTTCTTTAAAAAAGTCAATAGAGACAGACTCTGTAAGAATCTATTTTCAGACAATTATGACACTTTCTCATTCCCTATGAGTGATTGTGTCAGCATAAATTTATAGTCGGATTTAATGAATTCCATATAATGCATCACATTTTTAACAGAAACACAGTTATTGTGCATGAAATACATTAATATTATTCAAAGTAACTCAGGTAATTTGTTAAGTCAAATAAAATACAGTAACTGTGGGAAAAAAACCCCTTATTTCTCTTTCAAATCAAGCAAGAGAGGGGTTTTCATGTAGCATTTGTTGGATTACTGAACAGTTACTGAACAGATACTGAATCTTTTGTATACAAATTCTATACAGATCTGCTACCATGACAAAAGACAACAGTTTTGTAGGGGTGTTAATTTTTGTTAACTTTCTTTACACCAGTTCATGTAAGTAATCTTTAGTGCTTTCCACTTGAGACACCCATGGATATGACACATTCAGATACAACCTTGGGAGATCAGGAAACATGGTGCTATAGAATGCAGGGAGCCCCTGACACAGGGAATGATTGGCATCTGGCTCCATTGATTCAGAATGCTGAACAATTGCTTTATTGAAACTATCCTATATTACATGAATATTATATTATAACTATACTGAAGAGTTACTATACTAAAGAGTTACTAAAAGATGCTAAACTAAAGAAAAACCCATGACTTCTCCAGACAGTCAGGCACAGCTTTGAGTGATTGGTTAATTAATATAAACAACCATCACCAGGGTCCAATTACCAAATCCCTTCAGGTTAACAATCTTCCTAACACATTCCACATATGCAAAACATCAGGAGCAGCAAGTAGAGATAAGAATTGTTTTCTGTTCTTTGAGGTTTCTCGCTGCATTTCCCAGGACAAGTCCTTGCTAAATTGTGCTTGCTTCTCTCTGTGAAGAGAGATGTGGCCACATGGTGCAAAATTTCATGTTTTATCCTGGTATAAGATGCTTCTGTTCTGTCTACATTTTGACAGGAATAAAAAGGTTCTGTACTTTTTTACTATCTGACCTTTTCTATAAAGTTTTGGCTGGAATCTTAACTGTCACAAACATACCTTCTCCAAATGATCTTAATTTGAGCTGGTTCAGCTGACGTTTTAATCACTGGTGTATCCATTGATTTCCATTTACTGTGTTAGATGTGAATTGTTCTGTTGTGCACTTTAATTTCTTTTTCATATGGCTGTAGCTCTGGATGCTGTGTCACACAAAGCACCAAGAGATAATGGGCCATATAGCAAGGCCCCTAAAGCCAGATTTAAATGAACCAGCTTGCTATTCTTAAACTGTTGCATTTCTAAGTATGAAATTTAAAAAGCATTTTGCAGTCAATATTCATGCTCTATACGACTCTATTTTTCCACCCAACAATAATTTGAAAGAAAAAAGAATTGTCGAAGTATTGTTCAGACAACAAATCCTGATGGTTTCTGCTTTAGAAAAAGCATTTTTTGATTTCTATTTCAGTTTTTGCCTGTATTGCTTGGTTTCCAAGACAATATCACTCTATTTTCAAACTCTGTTCACATAAATGTTCAGACAACAATAGAGTTTTGACACGTGAGTGATGTTGAGAAGTATTTGATCTCACATGTCAGCATCATTGCTCTCATAATTCTCTTGTTACCCTGTTCCTTATAACTGCATAGCTGTCTTAAAATTAGTACATCTCGCATCTCACAGCAAAAGCTACTGCTTTTGAATTCTATTTCTTTCATCAGGATTTTCATAACATGCTCATTTATAACAGCAGATAGCATCCATTCCATTCCCTCTGCTGGTTTTTAACTCCCATGAGGGCAGTAGCTGTGGTCATTCTTGTACATAACTGTGGAGAGCAAAGCCAAGCAAGAGCACATGCTTTCAAGCCCTATGACTGGGAGTATCACAATATGCAAAGACTCCTAAGGTATTAATCTTGGGACCACTGGTTACACATTTTTCCTTCTCATGGGTTTAAATACTCATTTAGCTATCAATTTCATATGATTTTGACATGAAAATATTGCATCATTTATAAATGAGAACTTGATCTGTTGTCTTCATCAACTTTATTTTTATTCTCCCCTCATTATTAGTAGTTGGGCAATCAATTAATTTTCACAAACATGTTGGATAGTCATTCAAAGATCTTTCTAAACTGAATATTATCACACAAAGTTAATCAATATTGTCTTGCTTGTACAGAAGTGATTAGTGAATTATTTATTAAAAGGCACAAATTCTGCATTCAGTTTTTGCTTACCCGAAGAAACACTTAATGTACAATAACATCCTGTTTTACCAGGAAAGATATAATTTCATGCCATACAGGGTAATATAACTGCATTTTTTGGACTTTAGTACAAAGAAGAGAATTATATTTTCTTTGTATTGTAAAATAGCTCAAATGCCTACATGCAAGGCAGCATCAAATGGAAAATAAATTTATATATATATATTTAAGATTTTATTAAAAAATAAGTGTTACTTACTAAAAACAAAATAAAACAAAAGAAAACAAAACCAAAACAAAGCCTTCTTTAAATGAAGCTCTGATTATAACAAAATCTGCCATAACATCTGTGGATAAATTCATTCACAAGGATGAAAATATTTTATCCAGACTATCTATTTCAAATGAGTCTCTCTGTGTGAGATATAAAAACATGGCTTATCCAGAGAAGTCATGAACAGTTTCTGTAGGCTAAATCAACTGCTCATGAATATTTTACCTTATTTAAAGTAGTATTGCTAGTGTTACATTTGCATTAGATTAATGAAGATGGTCATTTCTCAATGGTAACAAAGTGAAAGAAGAGAAATAGGAGGATGTCAAGTAATCCATGTTAAGAATATCCTAAGGAGCTGATACCTTATTGAATAAATAACATTGAATTACTTTCTGCTACTTTCTCATCTTAGAACAGTTTCAGTATTTGACCTTGTCTCTTCTTGAAAGATGGTCTCAATATACCTGCCTCTAGCATTCAGAATGTTTACATGTCTTCTTAATGCCCATGGATGTTCCCTTTCTTCTGTTCAGTTTTTACCCCAATTCCAGCCAGCAGCCTCCTGCTTTTAATTGATTTCCTTACACTTAGTATTGGATCCTCTCTAAATAGTCATTCTGAAAAGGCTCTTTGGGATTTAATGAACGAGCTATTATGCAATATAGACCAACACCAGCAAATACACTGTATAAAGAAATACCCTGTATAATACAGTTCTTATAAAATGTAAGAGACTCCTTGTTACCCTGCAGCCTTCACGTATCCCTCTACAGCATGAGGGACATCCTTCAAAGTCTGTGGCAGACAGCTCTGCATCTCAAACCCTTGTAGTGATAGTTCACTTTCTAGCTGGTCAAGACACTCAGTCACATTTTGAATAGAGCTGTGAGTCTGCTGGGACAACAAGGATACTTGCTAATTTTCCCACAGCCCCAGTTTCTGGCAGTGCCATTAAATAAATATCCTGGGTAAAGAATTCCTTGGAGTCATCCAGCTACCCAAAGTCACATCACAGCAGATTAGGGTAAAACTGAAAGGTAAATTGAATATCCTCTAAAAAAGGTATTGATATCCTCTAAAATGGTAATATGTCTAATAACAGTTGTATAAGAAGTAGGCAAAAAAATAAAAGCTTTTTCATTCAGTTTATATGGTGACTATCAGAAAAGTCTGCCATTCTCTCATGTTTTGGCTTTCCTATCCCGAAAGAAAAGTTTTCAGGTTTTGGCTATACCTTCTCCCAGTGCTTGGGAGAATACTAGCCTTTACAGACAGCACCTCTTCTGAGATATTTGAGACTATCAAGGATAGTTTCCAAACAGCTGCTGGTGAGCAGTAACTATATGAATAGAAAAATAGTCCTCTTGGGTTTCTTTTATAAAAAGATGAGGAACTGTACAGAGACACATCAGCATTTAGGAGGACCACAGGGATGGACAAAAGCAGTGAAAGGCAAATCACCAAGTAACTTTTACCAGTAAAGAATGAGGTTAGCATTTCTGGTACACTTCATGTTTTTTTAACATTAAATTAACTTTTTGAAAGAGGCACTGCTCAATTTTTTATTTATTTTTTACAATAAATAGATATAAAAGCAATAATTGATCCCAAACAAATTTGTTGTTTGGGAGGATATTAAAGTTCACAAATGGGAAAGAAAGAAGTCAGAGTCCTAAGCAAGTAAAAAAGAGCTCAGTTACACAATATGTGAGCATTCTGTGAGCTGCTGGAGTTTCTTATCTCTCACTGAACATACAGATTCATATGAGGATTGAACAAAAAGACACAAAAGAAGAATAAGGAAGAAGAACATTTTATTCAAAGTAAAGTAGAAATTCAATTTTCAACTTTTCCCCTATCATTTTATTGGTTTCATCTTCCACAGGAGAAGGAGGTATGCACAAACCCTATTAAACTATTCACATTTACAACTTTAAATTAAAAATTAAGGAATCATAATTGTGCTACAGTAATCCACTTTAAGACATGATTGACACTTAAAAGCTGTGTCCTGGTTAGTTATTTTGGTGCTTTGGATTATATTATAGCTATTCAACAACCTTCAGCAATGTGTCTTTGTAACATAATCACTAATAACTTCATGACAATCCTAAAGCTATGATGAATAAAGTAAATGGGTGCAGTAAGTAATAATTGCTTCATGTGTTAGTGTCCTTCCCATCTTCCAATTTAGCTTTTAGATAAGTCTTTTCAGCTTCAATTTCATTTTTCACTTTGCTTCTCCATTCCTTGAACATTTAACTTCCCAGAATCCATGGCTGGTAAAAATTAAGTTCTGTATCAATCAACAGGGTCTGACTATAAAAAAATTGCCTTTTTTTTTGCCTCACATAGGCTAAATTAAAAACATTAAAAAAAATCACTAAAGAACTGAATGCTTGAGGCTGCAAAGAACCTTTGCAATTCATCTTGTCCAAACCCCCTACTCAAGCAAGGCCACACAGAGCTGGGGGCCTCAGACTACATCCAGGAAGCTTTTGAAAATCTCCAAGGATGGAGAGTGTGCAACCTCCCTGAGAAATCTGTACCAGTCCCCATTGTGAAACTCACACCAAGTCATGAGAAACTCTGATACAGTGCTCAAGGATGTTACAGGGACAAAGAACCTCCCACCAGCATAGTTGCATTCAGAAGGCTTACATATTTAAAGGCACTATAGATATGAAAAATAATATGGAGCCCATTTCCTATAGATGATGTGGAGTGTATTAAACTAGGCTCCTGCCCTTTGAGAAGGTCACAGGATTTGTGACCTGTGTTCCTTGTAGGAACATGAGAGATAGAACTTCTTTTGTTAATTGAAGAAGCAGTGATTTTTAATGCCAAATTATTATACAGGTTATAAATTCTGTATATTTACAGGCAGCAATATAAACTTTCTTTAGAATTATAGGGTACTTTTACTACAAAAAACCCAGTTCTGATTATATGGGGGTTCACTGGATGAGTAACTGTAAATTAAGGGAAAATGATTGCAGAAAAAAAAAAAGATTTAATTATAAAATGCAGATGTCTTCCTTGCTGACAATTTAGGAGGATAAGGAAATTTACCCTTGTATTTTCCAGTGGAAAAGTGGGGGACACACTCTTTAAACATACAAAACATCACACCAAAAAAAAAAATTTTTTAAATTTTGTTTTTTGTTTGGTTTGGGATTTTTGTTTTTGTTTGTTTAAAAAAAGAGTATGTGTGTGAGTAGAGAGAGGTAGAAGGCACTCAGAGCTAAACAAGTTATTTTGAACCCCAAGTCTCCAAACCTAACACTGGCAGTACAGGTCAGGGAAATTATGTAGAACAAAGAGCAGTGTGTGGAAGTAAAATTTTAAGCCTCATGCTTATTTGGATATCCTTTATGTGCAATTTTTGTTTCTTAAGTTTGTAACTCAGTGGGGTTAATTTACTCCTCCTCTAGATGTTTATTATGCAGTTTACATATGAGCTAATGTTTCTGACATCACTTTATAATCAGTAGAGTGAAAAAACATGCAGAAAAATTTAACTCATTCTACTGTAACAGTCTAAATTATGTCAGAGGAATCGTTCACTAGAAATGTCTGTTTCTCTGGAGAATAGCAACCAGTGTATTTTAGACATCTACACCGCTGTCATGGCCCCAGCCGGCAATTCATCCCCATACAGCTGCTTGCTTACTCTCCCTGCAGGGAGAAGGTGAAGAGAAAGAGAGGGGTAAAAGTGAGAAAATTCATGGGTTGAGATAAAGGCAGTTCAATAGGTAAAGCAAAAGTTGCACGTTCAAGCAAAGAAAAACCAATAATTTATTCACAGCTTCCCACAGGCAGGCATGTGTTCAGTCATCTCTAGGAAAGCAGGGCTCCATCACACACAATGAGTACTTGAGAAGAGAAATGCCATAATTTCAAACAAACTCCTTTGCTTTCTCCTTCTCCCAGCTTTATCTGAGCATGGCACCACACTGTATGGAAAACCCCATTTGGTCAGCTGGGGTTGGCTGCCCTGTGTCCCTTCCCAACCCGTTTTGCACACCCAGCCTGCTCTCTCATTGGGTGGGGCATGAAGCAGAACGCCCCTTGGCTCTGGGTAAGAACTGCTCAGCTATAACAAAAATACCTCCAAATTATCAACAAGTTTTCACTGGAAAACCAAAATAACTCCACAGTAGCTACTATAAAGAAAATTGACTCTCAACTAAATCCAGGACAAACGCTGATATAAACATTTATGAGAGATGGATGCCACACCACATAAGGCTTGTTTTCTGTGTAACTATTACATGTGTGTGGTGCAAGTAGTCAATAAAAAGAAGGATGTCCTGAGAGACCTGATCTCATTTACGTAATTCAAAGAGCTGGAGTAAACTTCCTGCCTGCCTGTGGTGTGCAGTCATGTGTTAAATCTTTCAAGATCACACTCCATCTAAACCATGGCTTTTTTGCAAAGGTTTGAATACAGCACAGAAACCACAGACACACTTTTGACAAATGCAGCTATAATATTTCATTTTTAATATGGCTAGAGTTCTTAACTGGTGATGTAAAATGACAGGATCACTATTAGTCAAGTCCTATAATGTTAGGAGTTACAATAGAAGGAAAGATAGACTGTAATCACAGACCTTTTAATTATGTATAGATTTAAAGAAATAAATCTGACAGGAGGTACTGGTTAGTCTTTGGTTTTTAGGGTTAAAGCTTACAAGTTTATTGTCATAATGTGATGTAGCAATGGCTGAAGCAGATATTGCCTCAGTAATTTCTCATGGAAGTAAAAAGCTTGGTAGATGAAACTTATCAAAAGTTCTCAATTATTTCATTCTTCTCTTCCTTTAATGATGCTAAATAGCCAGCTGTTCCTAACTGAAGAAGAATAGAGTGAATACAGAAAATTTCTGAAAAAATAGGTTTTCCTTCTCAAGTAATGTTTTAGACATTCTTTAAATTGCTTACTCGTCTGACAGCAAGAAAGAGCTGATCATTTTTAATTAACTTCTGTTTTGTCTAGTCAATGTAGAGTTATAATATCCTGGTTAATATTTTATTGCATATATTGAAACATAATATTTGTCTGTGATTCTTATGTCTAATTCTTGAAACCGTCTTGCTTTTTTGTTAATTATTCCAGTACATTCAGCCCTGAAGGCATACATCATTGACAAACATTTTTTAAAAACTTTGTTGTTGTTAAATTACAAGCAAGCAAATATTAATCTGAAACCCAGCTCAAGCAAGCATCTAAGGCTTCAGACCATAGCAGCTGCAAGAAGACAGCAGAAGGCAGAATCAACAAATTATACAACATTCTGCTTGCACTTCTCTTTCTCATGGCTCTAAGTGACAATTCTGCATCATTCAGCTGGGTGGGAGGGAGAACAGATTTGGGATGAATAAAAGAGCTTTGTTCAGATCAGGAAATCTGTTATGGTAACTACTGTAAAATCATCACAGCAAAAAGAGTCATCAGAAATCAAATTTGTTTTGTATAAAGGCCCTGTAAAGCATACGTGATGGCCAGGGTTTTCCTGTGGTTATTTGTTGAGTTTGGTTGGGGATTTTTTAGTATTAGATGTCATTTTCAGAGCAAAGAAAAATAAAATAATGCATCTTGCCTCTATTGAAAGCATGAAATAAAATCTCTAACATATTGTAAGCCAAAGTGTGTGGTTGTACTCCACAACTTTAGCAGTATTTCACATAAAGACACAGAAAAATTCTTGCCAATGTGTTTAGAAATCAGTAAGTCTTTGCATTTTTGGCTTGAATTACCTCAAAGGAACTTCTCAAAAAGTAAATAATCAATGGATTCCAAATATTCATAAATTTCTTTAAAGTGCTACCAGTTTAGTCTCTGGAAAGGATTTTTCATCTTTGGACATTTTGATCACTTTGTCTATATGCCTCTTGCAACAGATTCATTTATATGGATTAATTATTTCAGATGAGTGTCATGATATAACTGCAGGCAGCAGCCACGTGCCTTTTGACATTTTATAGAAATATTATTAACTGCTCTTTCATTTACCATGTCCTCATTTTCAGGGCATGGTTCCTACTCTTCTCCAGTAGAGTGAAACATACTAAATTGTTTCACTCAGGGGAAAGAAAACCAAAAGAAAACAAATATTTTCCTGCCCAAACATCATAGCACAATATTAGTAATAAAATGAAATCATTAAACAAAAAAGCACTGAGAAAAGACATTATTTTCTAAACTTGAAGCCTATTAGGGAATTCTGTAGTCTTGAAGACTCTGTCATATGCAGCATGAAAATTAGAAATACAACCAAGTCAAAGTGAGAGTTCTTGCATTTTGTCAGGCTTAGGGTATATGGGGAACATTCTTTTGCTGGTTAATTGCTAGATGTGCATCTCCATTTTAATGTACTTATATATATTTGGTTTTGACAAATAGCCAGGTGAGAGTAAAACAGGAGCCAATTGTTACATGTTTTGACATAAGGAGATATGAAAAATATTTCTCCAAAATGTACATTATTTTTTGCATTACCATCATCTTTCTCAGTCTTCCAAAGTTACTGTTCTATTTTGTGTGAAGGTGAATGTTTCACATCAAACAGATGAAATATGGTTTCATCTGGGGGAGGCTCATTCCAGAAAGAAGAAATTGAGGAAATAAAATCAGTTAAATGGCAATAATTTTGCAGTCAAATCATCAATCAATAATGAGTTATTCACCTATTCCTATCTGGTTGTTCATGTCTTGCTGCTCTACTGCTGGAAGCAGGAACGCTTACCTGCAGTTGCTGCTACAACTGCTACCCTAGTACAAAGTGTTCCTTATTTTACTTTGAAACTGTATTGCCAACCTGATTTTCAAGCACTGGGAGATGTAAACAGATTCTTTTTTTCCAGCTCTAATTTCAAACTACTGCCCATCAAAAACAGAAGCATAAAACAGAATAGGAATGTATGTATTTTCTTATTGTTGATTCTATCTTCAAGGGTTAAGAGACCAAACTGTTGTTTATGTATGCACTTCATCCTGCTCTTGAAAATTAATGATTCTTCTGTGAGAATTTTCAAGTAAAGAAATAGTAAAGAAATATAGTGGATCACTTCTGGCATATGAAAACATGAAGTGGTTGTGTGCAGCAAAATGAATAAAGTCTCAGAATTATTAATTGTGCCACAGACGCTACTCCTTCAGAAAGACAATACCAAAATGGTGCATTAAAAAAGAAGCATAAGAGACTTTTTTAAGATATATTTGTGAATGCAAGAAGTTGTGTATGAGAAAAAGCTCAGAAAGTGCTTGAAAAAAAATGGATTTGGGGTTACAGAGGCCATTAGAGTGGCAATATGGTTTGGGAGTTGGGGGGGGGGGCACAAAATACAAGTTTAAAACAAAAATTGAAGTAAAAAAAACAATCTATAAGGAGGAGGAAAAGTTATGAATAGAATACATAAGAGAACTTTTGTGCAAGGAGAGGGGTAACAAGAAACTCTTGTCTGAAACATCACTACATCAACTCAGTTAAAGAACGATAAAAACATTGGAAATGGTTACCCAGGAAGGTTGTGTGGAATTTCCACCCTGGTGATGTTCAAATCCAAGCCAGTGAAGACCGAAGAATCCACTCCAACTTTGAAGCCAGCCTGCTTTGAGAATGAGGTTGGACCAGATGACCTACAGGAGCTGTTTCAGACGTAAATTACTCTATTATACTGTGATGCAGTCTGTCACAGATCGTTCTGAAAAACTTGGCAGACTTAAAGTATTAAGAAATTAACATAGTGTTCCTTGAAATAAATTCTTAAGACTGTTTAGGTGCATAGTAAACACATGACACTTGAATAAGGGTTTCAGTTCTGTAAGAAATTTTACAGAATTCTATGCTTTTTCTATGCTCGGAAATCTATGCTCCTCCAAACCCATACAGAAAGAAAAAGCCAAAGAAACACTTCTTTTAGTATACCAAAGTCTCACGCTGCAGAACTTGTTTTTCACAATACTGTAATGTTGTATTAAAATGTAATCCTTAATTCCTTCTTTCAACAAAATCTCTAAATACAATAATCTCATGGTATCAGAAAACTCTTAATTTACAATCCATGCTTAAGTGAGTGCTATCTTAGAAAAGCTTGGATCCTAATATGACTAAATGTCTCACTTGTTCCGTTGTGATCAGTCGTGATTACTTTTCTGTTAGTTTGGCAACAGGAGATAAATTACTAAAATGTCTGTGTTAGGAAATCTGAAATTAAATGGTAGCCCTCTATGAACAGACAGCAAGGCATTTAGCATAAGAGTTCCAAAATAATTATAAGTTACTGTTATACCTACTTAAAAGTTTAAATATATGTGTGTGTATATGCATAATGAAGAAGAATGCATCACAGTAAAAACTGCTTGAAGACCTGCCTAAGGCCTGGGGAACTTCAAAGCTTTATATCCTTGCATTTTTGGAAATAAGAGCTGAAAAATCTTCATTCACATTCCCTCTAATAGACGTGCCTAGAAATTCATAATTTAATATACTATAAGGCTTTTGTTTAACTTAAATGATAACTTGGAAATCGCATTCACCATTGTTAGTTTATGTCTTTCACCATAGTAGGTTTTAATTAATTGTTATTTATTTCTCTTCCATGAGTTTTGGACATCTGCAAGTAATGCACTTATAAATTTTTTCCAACTAAGTTAAAATTATATGCCTGGGAAACACAGTGGACAAATGATTTTACAAAACTACATATTTATTGTCACAGAATGTTTTACAAAAAATCCTTTCCTCAGGATTTTTTCTCCTGAGAAGCCTCCGGAACAAAATGTGAACAATAATTATCCGCTGCTGTGGAATGCAACAGGTGCATCTTTGATTGGTCCATGTTGGTTGTTTCTAATTAATGGCCAATCACAGTCCAGCTGTATCGGTCTGTGAGGTCAGTGACAAGATTTTGTTATTCATTCCATTCGTTTCCTTTGCTTGCAAGCCTTTTGATGAAATCCTATCTTCTTTTAGTATAGTTTTAATATATCATTCTCTTTTAATATAATAGGTATCATAAAATAGTAAATTAGCCTTTTGAAAAACGGAGTCAGATCCTCATCTCTTCTGTCTTCCTGGGACCCCTATGAACATCACCAAAACTTATGGCAATTCTGCTTCTTGGCAATGATACTTAACATGGAATGATATGAGCTTCAGTCAAAAAGTTGGTAAATTTAAAGCAAGTACTAGCAGATCCACATGTTTGTAATGAATGCTTCAGACAAGCATGAAAAGTGTAATTCAGTATAGGACTAATATGCTAAATGTTTTTGTCCTTACTTAGAAGATTGATAATATAATAGTTTTTTCTCTGTGGTTGTAGCCTAAAAATACCAAGAAGCTAATTGCAAGAAAACAGATATTCTTTCCCTCATTATTGACTGCTTTGTGATACAATATTTCATATTATAAGCCATCAGCCGGTAATGGGGTATCCTTTTTTTGAAGAAGAAAAGATTAAGTTTTTCTGCTTGCAAATTTACTTAAAGAGAAAAAAATAATTGTAAGAAATTATTGCGATGAATAAATTGTGCATTATATGTTCCAATCACGGCAGAAAATACACTATTAGGAAAAAAATACTCATTAGTAGTCACAATATGTTCTGAGTTATATATTGTGTAGAAATTGGTCTGTCTCTAGCTTGTTATTAAAAGCAAAAAAAAAAGAGGAAGTAAGTAAAAAACATTTTTCAAGTGCTGGCAGCTGCAAAAAGCATGTTTTATCTCAAAGAATTTTAGGCTGAAGGAAAATTTCAGCCTTTCAGAGTGTTGCATTGTCAGTCTGCTTTATGTAATGATAATCTGAAAAGATTAAAACCTGAAAGGGATGCATGTTAACTTTTATATCTAAGGCCTTTATTAATTTACCTTTAATCGTTCCAGATGAAAATAAAGAGTAGAAAAACATAGAAGAGATATTTACCCTTAAATAGTAACTACCTACTGTTATTGAAGTCTCAGTGACTGAAATCGAAGGGATTTTTTTTGTATTTGGATAATTTTTGATGTTTACAATATGTGAGGAGTAGATATTACCCTTTGTTTTATGCGTACTATCCCTGTCTATGGCAGCCTCATCCAGTGCTCTGTTGTGATTCCAGATACAAGTTGGTCTAGGCCAGAGCACCATCTTTTTCAGCATTAAGTACAAATGCCGTTTCACCAAATTTGCTGTACTCAGTTTAGACTGTAGGAGACAATCCCTGTTATTCCATTCAGCTTCTCTTTTTTTGAAAGGCAAGATACTTTAGACTTACTGTTCAATAACAGCAGTCCCTAGCCAGATAAAATTATGTCTTTTAAGTTCACGTTCTAACTTCTGTTAAGTTTCCTGTTCAGGTGCTCAATTTGTGTCACTAGCAAGATCATCATCTCCTGACACTGAGGGCTCCGTTTGAATCTTTCCAGAGTATTAAAATTTTAATTTAAACATTTGATTCCATTGGTCCCTAAACTATTACTCTAGCGAAAATTACTCATGTTTCTGGATCTCATTATGAAGAAATCTGCTTATGTACCTCGTGGTCTTCCTCAGTAATTCATTGTGTGCAAAATCATTAAACAGGATCATAGAATGAGTAGTAGTGTACACAGATATTTTTTGCTTTTCTTTCCACATGGTTATGAAGACAATGAGTCTGGTAGGGCTGGGACATTCATAAGTACTACAGTTCCCAGTTGTCTGTTTCTGCAGGAAGGATGAGGCATTGGAACTGTGGAAGAGTAGATAAGACATCCAATTTAACTCAGGAGACAAAAATTGCTCTTTAAATTTTATTTTTTTTTCAAAGTGGAGCTGTCTGCTTTAAAAATATGTGAATGAAGATGATTGGTGAAGGATGTCACCATTAAACTGTAACAAGAGATTGCAAAAGCAGTTATCCACAAAACAAACTGAACTACCGTCCAAAGCAAAGAACTGAGATGAGTGACAGTGATGTCTTAAAACTAGAAGGGAGGAGCTGAGGCAAATTTGCATCAGGCAGCATAGCAATTATTTTGAATGTGGCAAGGATAAGTTAGAAACATATTGCTGAGAAAGATGCACATTGCTAAGGGAAAAGGCTGTAGTTGAGATCATCTCAGTAGTGTTTCAGGCAGACTGATATTTAAAGTCTGGGGAGGTACTTCAAGCCAAGTACTTCAAATACTGTGCAGTCAGTTTATTTCACCAGCAAAGGCAGATGCGCTCTGATAGAAAGTTTCAAGCCTGGCAAATTTGCTTGAATATGTCCTGCAGCTGTTGGAGGTTTTAAAGGGATGAACAGGCTGTAGTCATCTAAAAGGCAGCTAATTTTGACCCAAAGGTGCAATGACAGCTTAATGTGTCAGCCACGTCAATGTATTTGCTTTGAATTTTCAAAATTTGAATGGATTCAAAATGAAGATAAACTCTGGTATCTTTTTGGTTGTAAAAGCCACCAAAAAAAAAAAACAAAAAAACACCAACCACGAGGACACCGTTATCTAATTATGATTTCAAGTTACATTTCAAAAATAACTTAATTTTTGTTCAGGAATGCTCATAATTCCTCATAGCTGATGTTTACTAAAAAGGTCAGACCACTTTTCTGAGTAAAAAGAGCCTGCAGCATCAGCAGGTAACGCAGAAAGCTCTGAGCCAAGACTCTGCTAAGGCAGCAAAATGGTACAGGAGAACACGCCAAGGAATATGAACTTCCTAACAAAGTGCAGCCATCTTCTAAGTGATTCTGAATGTGTTAAAGTTGGCAATTCACATACATACTACTATCCAAACTTATTTTTACCCTTGTGCCTTTTGTTCAGATCAAATGCCTTGTTCTGAATGCAGTGAAGGTCTGCTGCACAAGCAATGACAGTCATTGTGACAAACACAAGAAAAATTTGTGCAGAACTGTTTCAAAAAGAATCTGTTAAAAGGGCAATATGGTATAAACCAACTGTGTAAGGAAAGAAAGGGCAAAAGAAATTAAAGAATTAATGAAACTTAAATTAAGGACCAAAAAGGAACTTTATCAAATTTGAGGGAAGCTAATAATACATGAAAAGTGCTCAAATACAAATCAATTCAAGCTATATGGAAAAAGAAACCAAAAAATTTGAATGACTAGAAGGAGAATTTCAGACAGATTTAACTGGGAAAATCTGGTAGCTACAGAAATAAAAGGAAAAAAAACTAACTACTTTTTAGGCTCTTATACATGATTTGCATACATGGGGGAACATAGGGGAAGAAGCAGAGATGAAAAAACCAGTGCTTCTACCTTGCTGTTAAACTGACTTATGACCAAGCTACATCTGGTGATACACATTTGTTGCATGGCACTCATACTGGTCATTTGACATTTAAAAATAACTTTTCTTATTCTCATAGCCACTTAGCAGTTATCTTCTCTTCCTGTGGGCTAGAAAATAGGGAAACAATTATAATGTGAGTATATTATTCTGGTATGTGCCTATATTGTAAAGAATCTAACCCTGATTTGTGTTGTCATCTTATTACAAAAGTTCCATACCTTCTCGGTGATTTCCCATGGGCAGCTCCCTTATCAGTATTGGTCCGCCTACAACAAAAAAAACTCCAGCTACCTTCTTAGCCAGCTACCCCACTCTTTTATAGCACTCATCCTTATTGGACACAGCTGTGGCCTGTTCCTAATCTTTGGTAATTACTACAACTGCAACTCCTCAGGGGTTAGATTGCTTTCTGTACTATCTCTATTCTCTTACATTCTATCCCCCCACAATTTTGACCATGTCCATATCTACACTGTTTTCTTTTTGGTTTTGTGTTAATATTTCTATACATAAATGAGTTCATATTCTGTTGTTATTGTTTTATTAACTTTTTTCAATAATGAGTCCAACGATTCTCTTCTAAGTCATTGAAGTATTTGTACCATTTCTATTTTAAGGAGGTGATGTTCAGGACATGTCTTATTATAGAAGAGAAAACACTGAGGAAAAATAAAAGGATTTTCAGTTTACCAGTGGGAATTTGAGGCACAAAAATATTAAGGAAAACATTCAGAGGTCTAATATATAAATTTATACACACATTAAATTTTTTAGAAAATTCTCTGTAGAGGTCTTTGATTAGATGGGAACAGTATGTCAAACTGTAAGCTTTCTCCTTCCTTTAGCTTAGTCTATTACATATCTTTTATTTCAGTTTTTCTCTTAGACAAACAAAAGTCTAATATTTAGTACCCAATAGAGCATTATGATGATACTCTGAAATATTTAAAATTCATTAATATTTTTAACTTAGAATGAGATGTTTTATGATCATAATTATACATTAGCAGAAATGAGAAGAAAGAACATTTTTTAACAGTTAATTATATCAGTATAAAAATATTTTTTGGATTATTCTGTTGATCATAAATTTCTCTTCTCTTTTTTCTTATAAACTCATTTCATCTTGATTCTGATCACATTACATTTTAGTATTGCTGTTCATAGACCTGAGTTTTCAAAACTGGCCTCTGAAAAATAAAAATTTAATTTCATCAAGTTCTAATTCTCTACTTTCAGCAATTTTCAGTTAAAAATAATTATTCTTCATTATTTTTTCTTTTTTAACAGCTTACAAATTGCTTCCTTGAGGCATGTTGATCATGCTTCCAATGATCAGATTCTTGAAGTTCTTGTACTGATCTTTCACAAGTGAATTAATCTTATTTTCAGGTACTATCGCTCTTTTTAAGATCACAGAAGCTCCCAAGTTTTTAGAATGCTCATTTGAATCTTATATGTCTTTTTAACTGTTCGTTTATTGGTGATATTTGTGGATCATTTAATTCTTTGACATAAAATTCAAGTGTTTTGTAAAGATTTCAGTGGACCTTTCATACATTAATAGGAAGAAAATAGAAAGAAGAATAAAGCACTCTAAAAAACCTCCCAAGCAAGACAAATTGGCAAAAGGGACAAAGAAAACACCAAAAAAAAGATTTATTGCCCTAGATTCTCAAAATGATCAAAGTATACAAAAGTAGGAAACCCTCCACAAGGAAAAGGTAAATAATACTGAAAAAAAAAAAAAAAAATTGGAGTAGCTTATAATCGTATTTAGGTCCTCAGGAAGCAGGAAGTATTATTGCTCCATTTTATTTTTTGCAATGTAGCCTTCTAAATAATGTAAAAGACTCAGGGTAACCCTACCTGTGAATTGCAAATGAGAGCTCAATTTCAACACACACATTACAAATATGACAAAATACAGTCTAGGCTTGATTTGTTATCCATGCTGAAAAACAAATTTTCATTTCGAAACACATTACTGGGCTGTCAGGGCTTTAGGATGCAAGACTGGTTAAAGGATGAGGAACTTTGGGAGCTCTGGAAGCTGTCTTTGTATAATGAAAAACCTGGTGAAACCACTGCAAAAGGGATTTCTGCCAGAAAGGTCAAGGAACACTAATAGAGGGGCTAAAACAGTTGTTTGGAAATACTTTTCAGAAACTGTCACCTCGCAGAGCAAAGGATGAAATTCTGTATGTCTTTTTCTGAAAGATATTATTTAAATACAATGTATTTTGGCAGTGATGGAAAAGTCAAACTTCCAGTGGACTATTAGTCTTTCGCAATTCTCTAAAATGATAGAGCTCTCTGCTCTGGCTTGCTGTGGAGTGAAATGGCAGCGCAGTTATAGTGCAAAGAGAGCATTCTGTACCAGCAGGAAAGGATCTGAAGGACATGTTAATAAATCTGATTTATTTTACCAAATAATGCATTTGCATAACTGTACACTTGCATAATAATATGAAGGAGAAAGGAAAACACAAAAGAAAAGCTCTGTTTAATGAAAGAACTGTAAGAAGACAACAGTTCAAGACACTAATCAAATTATATCTTTGCAATAAATGATTTAAATGAAAGTTGACATGAACATCTACTAGGACTTCGTCACAGGGTTGTTTTTTTTTTAATTTGTTTTGGTTTGTTGGAGTTTTTTTTATTTTAATTTTTGTGGAGGTTGATGAAACCTGCCAGTGGATGTGTTTTTGTTTCTCAGCAGCAGAGTTTTGAGATTTTTTTTTTTCCTATGAATTACTCTACCTTGAAATAAAACATCTGGTCTCACAGGAATTTCAACATGCTTTAGTTTTTCAATCAGTACAAAACACATTCACCACTGTAGCACTGCTGGGCTTTTGTGTGTCAGCCTCTTAGAAGAATTGACTGTGTCTCCATAAGGCCTAAAATGCAGAGAACTCATCTGGGAGGCAAATGTGGTTCTACTTCACCTTTATCTCCCACAGCTGTGAAAGCTGTCAGCTTCTAAAACTGACGAATGGAGAATTCAGAATATTCTCAGAGTAGTTCAACTGTCTCACACCAGTGTTTCTTTTGCTTGTTCTTGCCTTTCCTCTGGATTTTCTTTTTTCAGGAAAATAGCAAGATCAATCCTCTCCTTATGTATATTAATTGGATATATCCCTATGTTTACTACAATGACTGTTGAATGGCTCTAAAGCTTTATCTTTAAATACTCAGTTTATGTAAGTAACTGAGTTCTGAAATATCTTAATGTTCTAGTAGCCAGTAATCATGAAAAACCCTTTAAAGACTGGAATAGTTTCAAACGCCATTTGCTCTGCTGCCAAAAATCACATTTTTAAATGTCTACACTTAGCCTTTATTTCACACGCAGCTATCACTGGAGCTGTGCAAGATGTTACTTTTTATTTAGCTGAAAACTGGTATTTCAAATTTTGTTCTTGTTCCAAATCAAATAACTATTTTTCAGATGATTTCCCAGAAAAGAGGGGTCTTTTTAAATATCAACAAATTTCAAGTTTTTTGTTCTAGAAAGCCAAAATGTTTTCTTCTATTGCTTGCATAATTTGACAATTTCATGGCATAGTATTTAATCGAATTATAGGTTCCTATTATGAAATATTAATATTTTCTATCTATATATGCCATATAATTCATTGAAGCATAGAATATTCTGAACTGGCAGGCACCCACAAGGATCATTGAGTCAACTTCTGACTCCACACAGGGCAACCTAAGGGTCAGACCCAAATATTTAAGAGTGTTGTCCAAGTGCATCTTGAGCATCAGAAGCCTGCAGCCATGACCAGCTCCTCGGGGAGCTTTTTCCAATGCTTGAACACCAGATCTGAACTTTTTCTCATATAGCTCTAAGACATTTCTTTGCATCCTCTCCTGGACCCCAGAAAGTGGAGATAGGCACTTCTGTGTGGAGAGTTTGGTTCTAGCATGGCTTAAAGAAAGAGGCCCTAAAGGTATACAGCAGAGGGAAAAGTAAAAGGTAGTTGTAAAGTAGTTCCCAAGCTTGATTCTATAAACAATTAGGCCCTCTCAAGCATCACTTTATAAACAATAAGGTTCTCAGACAGTCTTCCCATAACAAGTTAAACACTCTGTCCCTGGGCTCTCTGGGAAAAGATAGCTCCCTGGGAACAGATATGGAGGTTTTGGGAACCTTTCATATCACAGTGGGAACGCTAGTTCTGTTATTAATAAACAATCATAGGTATTGTAAAACAAAAGGAGTGGTTAAAGTTTTCTCTGTTAACCTACCGTGAGCTTGGATTTTGCAATATGCATGAAGTTAATTAACACTGTTATATAAAGTGGCTGATCGATCAATAAATTGGAGTTCGATGCATCAATCGGATGGTCGTTTCCCTTCACTTCAATACTTCTGTCACAGACAACTTTTATGAAAAATCCTTTCTTTAGGATTTTTCCTCCTGAGAAGCTGAGGCGCCTCAAGAACAAAATGTAAACGTTGATCATCTGCTGGTGTAGAATGCAACAGGTGGATCTGTGATTAGTCTCATAGAGTTGTTTCTAGTTAATGGCCAATCACAGTCAGCTAACTTAAACTCTCTGTCCGAGAGCTTTTGTTATCATTCTTTCCTGCCCTAGTCTTAGCTACATTTCTGATGAAACCTTTTCTTCTAGTCTTTTAGTATAGTTTTAATGTAATATATATCATAAAATAATAAAGCAAGCCTTCTGAAACATGGAGTTAGATCCTAGCCTCTTCCCTCATCCAAGAACCCTTGTGAACACTGTCACACGCTTCCATCTCCACTTGCATGTGGAGATCTCCACCCCTCCTTATGATGATGTTGAAGACAGCAATTTTTCCTGTCAGTCTCCTCTTCTCTAGGACAGCATCTTCAGCCACTCCTCATACATCATTCCCTCTAGCCGCTCACCATGTTTGCTGCCCTCCAGCCAGACTAGCAACTTGATTCCTTTCTGATATTGTGGATCTCAAAACTGCACACAGGTTCAGGACACACCAGTGCTGAGTACAGTGGAACAATCACTTACCAGTCAGACAAGTGTTTAATGCACCTCAGGATATAGTAATCCTCATGTTTGAGCTCTACCGTTTCATTTTGTTAATTTTCACTAAAACTTTGAATAATTTACACAAAAGATAGGGTTAATCTCAGCTACATTTAGTTGCCTAAAAATTGAGAAATTAATCTGAGTCAACTAGATTTTATAGTCAGTAGACAGAAACAAGCATCTCTAAATCTAAGTTCTTGTCAAATAGTTGTCACCATAGTATTGTGTACCAGTGTTAACTCTCACTGCCAACAGAACAAGGCCTACAGTTTACATGTTTTACTGTTCTTGCTAAGACACCGCTGCTCCTCCTGCAATTATGTAAATATTGATATACTCTCACAGTTCACCAAGTTAAATCTCACAAGAACTAAATATAATGGTATTTCTGTCATAAATAGATGAAAAAATAGTTCTACTTGTTTGGTGTAAAGGAAACAGAAGAAGAAAGGTAAAGTTTGCACACATTTTGTGTATAACTTCATTGATTTATAAACTATAAAAATTGTACCAAATAGATGCAAAAAAATGCATGTGAATAGTTTTAATTTTTTTCCACAGATGCTGCAATATGAAAAAGATTTACATAATTGCCCATATACAAATCGTATTGGCATGTTAAATTTTTCCATTCATACTTGTTTAAAGTATAGTTTGGATCCAGATTTTTATAGTTCACAAGAAATTATCTTATAATTCACAAATGTGGCATAAAAGTGCTAAAACAAAATAGAAAAGAATTTGCATTTTAACTTAGAAACTCAAGGAATTTAAAAATCTGGTAGGAAATGCTGCTTAAAAAAAGAGCATTTTAGATTGTCTCAATTACAAAGAATGAGACCTTCCAAAAACTGTGACCCTGACTCTTTAAATGCCTTAAAATAACACATAACACATGGCTTGTCATATAAGTTCCAAAACTTTAATTAGCCTTTAACATATTGTTTTCTTTTAAAATGTCCCTCTTAATTATTCATTTCAGTGAAGCAGACTAATTATGCTTCTTGGATAAAAGCACATTGGCTCATTAATCTTTCTTTTTCACTAGTATATAAACAGCAGCTATGATGAACAAGATAGCAGTTTTTTAATTACAATTTTCTGCCTATAGAAGATAGAAAAAAGTTTGGGATCCCGAGGAAATGCCAATGTTATTTAAAGATTATAGTTATGATCGTAACATTCTTATAAAATATACAGAGACAATGAAACCAGACACCATATGCAATCATTTATTATTTCTGAATTTTATTGTCAATTAATTTGTGCCGTTAGTATTTTTTATGCTGCTGTCTATTACCATAAGCCATATTTGCTTAGGTTTTACCAAAGCATTGATAATAGATGCAACTGTCCATTATTAATTAAGAAACCCCTAAGACATATTCAAAAAACACTTTTTACTATTTCTTCATTTTAAAAATTAATGAGAATAAAAGAATTAGTCATTCAGAAGACTGTATGTTTAAAAGTTATTTATTCTCTCTTAATTATGCTTAAAACCACAAGAGTCTTACTACCATTGCATTCTGTCTTGTGGTTCCTATTCCTGTAAAACTTTGCTGTGACGCATTATTACACTGGTCATCAAATCTGGTTCATTGTTCTGTTTTTTATTATGAGGTTAGAGACCACAAAAACTACTTCTGATCTGGCAAATTTAGTCAAACTATTTAAGCCTTGTCTAGTTAATGTGTATCAATTCATTGCTTTAGCTCCTTATTTTATCCTTTTTTTTATGTGATGTTACTTCAAACAGTTTCAATTTGCAAAATGATTTTATTTTTCCAGGGATACATGTGATATACTAATACAGACAGGTGTGCTTATTTAAAATTAGTTAATTGAATGATAGAGGGGTTTGGGTTGGAAGAGACCTTAAAATTATCAAGTTGCAAACCTCATGCCATGGGCAGGGTTGCTACCCACTAGACCATGTTTCTCAAAGCCCCATCCAATCTGTCCTTCAATACTTCCAGGAATAAGGCATCTACAGCTTTTCTGAGCTGTTCTGTTCCAGTGTCTCACCATCATCACAGTAAAGAATCTATTCCTACTTTCTAATCTAAACCTACTTTCTTCCAATTGAAAGCCTTTCCATTTTGTCATGTCACTACATGGCCTAGTAAAAAGCCTCTCTCTGTGTTTCTTGTAGCTCCCTTTAGGTGCTGGAAGGTGGTTATAAGGTCTTCTTTAGATGGGATGATTTCAGCTCTCTCAGCCTGTCATCATTGGAAGGGTGCTCCAGCCCTCTGATCATCTTTGTGATCCTTCTCTGGAATTTGGTCCAGCAGGTCCATGGGGGACTCCAGAGCTGGATGCAGCGCTCCAGATGGGCTCTCACCAGAGTGAAGCAGAATCACCTCTCTCGACCTGCTGATCACATCTCTTTTGGTGCAGCCCAGGATACAATTTCCTTTCAAGGCTGAAAGCATGCATTGCTGACTTAGCCAAGCTTCACATCCACCAGCATTCCCAAGATCTTCTCCTTAGAGCAGCTCTCAATCTATTGTCCATCCAGTAAGCATTTGAGATTCAGTTTGCCATGATCCATATGCAGGGCTTTGCACTTGGCCCTGTTGAGCTTCATAAAATGAACTTCATCTGCACAGCCCCACTCTCAAGCCTGTCAATGTCCCTCTAAATGACATTCCTTACCTCCACCATATTGATCACATCATGCAGCTTGGTGTCTGCAAACTTGGTGGTGGTGCACTCATTCCCACTGTTCATGTTGCCAAGAAAGATGTTTGAGAGTGCCTGGTCCCAATACAGACCCCACTCCTGACTGGTGTGCACATTCCCGCTTGAGCTTTCACTGTCCACCTCCAAGAAGATGTCACCAACACTGCTTATACATCATCCTTCTGTACCCAAATCATTTTAAAGACAAACTTGTTGCAGTTTCTCAGTGTATTCCTTGCAAATGGAAATCCAAAACTGGACACAGTACTTGAGAAACAATTTCATACACAATACAAAGAGAAAGGAATGGCATTTTTGACCAGCTGCCTACTTGCTTGCTAATGCAGCACAGTATATCACTGACCTTCCTTGCCATGGGGATTACTCTGCTGGTTCATATTTAATTTGCCACAGGGATACCCAGGTTACCATTGCCTGGAAATCTGCTCTCTAGCCATTTGACAATATTGTGACTGTATGGGAGTATGGGATTATTCCATTCCAAAGACATAACTTTGCAAATTTTGTCAAACTTCAGGAGATTTGGCTGCAAATATATTATGGCTGGCTGTGAGAATATTGCTAAAATCAAAGTAATTTACATACATGGCTCTCCCCCCACCCACACAGCCAGACATAGCACCAGTGAAGACCATCAGGCTGCTAAAGAAGCTTTGGTAAATACATGCTGCCTGTTCCCAATCTCCTTCTTCATGTAGGTGTAAATGACTTACAGCAGGATTTGATTAAAAATCTTCCAGAGTAATGAGGTAAAGCTGATTATAATTTCATTTCCCAGAAATTTCTTCCTTTTTTTTTTTTTTGAAAATAGATGTGAAATTTCCATTTTTCCATTTTGAGAGCAGCTTCAAAATGTTGTCAGCTGCTGAAGATTAGCCCTAGTAGGCAGCTAAGCCCCACACAGCTGTTTCTTCATTCCCCCACAGTGGGGAATCAAAAGGATAAAAATGCAAAACCCCAGAGTTGAGATAAAGACAATTCAATAGGTAAAACAAAACAAGAGATTAATTCACAGCTTCCCACGGGCAAGCAGGTGTTCAGTGATGTCTAGGAAAGCAGGGCTCCATCACATATACGTTACTTGGGAAACAAATGCAATGACATCAAATGTCATCCCCTTCCTCCTTCTTCCCCCAGTATTTATTGCTGAGCATGATGCCATATGGTATGGAATATCGTTCTGTCAGCTGGCTTCAGCTGTCCTGGCTCTGTCCCCTTGTGCCCCCCAGCCTGCTCTCCTTGCTGCCCTCCCCTAAGATCCTTGCCCATAAATTCTCTAACAAACATCATCCACTCAGTAGCAAAACTGTGGATTTGTGCTGCTCTTTTGCATACAGCACCATCTTCCCACACGATTTTTTTTTTTGCCAGTTTTATCCAGAACTTCCATCATATTTCTCAGGTCATATTCATTCATGTACTGTCACTTGAGATGGCTACAGCTGTGACAATTGCTGCAGGGAAGTGTGAGAGCCTCCCTTAACACACTCTCCCCAGTTGTTTCAGCGCTGCACCCCATTGTCTATTTTTCTACAGTTTGGTCTTCATCCACCAAATAGCCTTCTATAAATTCTTCCTTTAAATACTTTTTTAAATGAAATGCAATGTATTTAGTATGTACTTTCCCCTCAAAATATATATATTTTAAAATTTTTTAATTAGTATAAACTGGCACTGATGTCTATGATACTATGACAATTCATACTATCCACGTGCTAGTACCTGTATTTATTTAAGCTTTTAAACATAATTTGAATCTAGACAAGAAAATATGTATCTCCTTGGATTTATCAAGTGTTGGATGTTTGAGGCTCTTAAAGATAAGTTGTTTAATGGATTCAGGAGCATTACTTTGTGTAAAATTTAAAAATTTTGGTTACAAATAACTCCTCATCCTTGTCTTGTTGTATTTACATATAAATACATTCAAAAATCTTCCCCTGTAAATGCGTTATCTTCAGGTAAATCAGTTAAACTATGTTGTAAACTATTGGTCATATAGAGATTTGATTTTGTGAGTAGCACTTTGGATGCCATCATTGGCTGCCAAATGAAACCTATGAATGATTCTTTCACAACTCATGCATTTAGCAATCCTTGTTTTGAGAAGAGTTTTTGAAACCTGTTAGAAAAACCTTCCATTTTTCAATTTTACTGAGTAGATCAAACAGCCTTGTTTTTCAGAATCTTCAGCTTCTTTAGCTTCTTTCCTTTTCCTTAACTTTCTTCACTATACAAATCTGTCTGTACAGTGACATCAAAATTGTGAGCTCAAACTATTAAATTTTAAACATTTTTCATATTATGACAGATTGATTATATAAAATATCAGAACAATGAGAATATTCTTCTCATCCAGCTTTATAATCTTTTGTTGTACAAATAAGTATGATTGAGCTATTCATTTGGATACACTTTGTCATTAACCAAGACAAAAAGAATACTCTTGAACAGTTCATGCGACCTATATACGGTACCTATTTTAGGAAGAAACAAACAATTTGTTAAAGATAATATATACTATAAAGGGAATTGAAGGATGAAAAAAATCTTGACTAGATGCAGATATTTATAGTGCAGATGACTAGTCTGACCAAGTCACTTGAGGCTTTCTTTCTGATTAATGAAGATAAAGAGGCAGTGGTATGCTAGAAGAAGTTTAAAGACAGGAAAAAAGATCCCTCTGGGGTCAAACAAACATAGAGGACACTATCATCAATTCCACAGCCAGTGCAGATACAATGTCTGAAAGAATCAGCTTGGTTCTTGGCCTCTGGGGCACTTACTGGGAAATAAAGCCATATCAGGTGGTCGCGTTATGTAGGCTCATTTATGTTATGATCAGAACTGACCTTCCACTAGAATCCTTGCAAAGAAGCATAGAGATCTTTGCCAATGTTTGCCTGTGCTTGAGTTTCTCTTGCCTTAACTGCCATGGGATGAGAAAGCTCCTTGGGACATCTCACACTGTTCTATCTCTTTGTGTTCAGGCAGCTGGATTAAGCTGTGGGAATGAGATTTAATTCAAGAGAAAATATTTGATGTTAGGTGAGTACACATAGTCTAGATGATTAAATTTTCTTTAGTTATTTTTTTTTTTTAATTAAGAGTGATCTAATGAACAAAGTCAATGAAACTTCTAAAGGTGTAATGTAGTAACCTTAACATAGATGTCAGGAGCCATTTAATACAATGCAGCCATCCTGACTTCCAGATTCTTCTCAGAGAGGATATAGATTTACTATGCATCTTCAGCATAAATTCTAAGCTCACGTATATTTCTCATATACCAGAAGACCTTCAAAATCTGTGTTTGGTGAGGTCCTAATCTCTACTGACAATGCTGCAAATTTAGATACTTAGCTTAGAGTTTTTGTTCTCTGTTTAGTGTGGTTTAATTGTAGACTGAAACTAGAACTAAACTTCTATGAAATCTGCACACCTCTAAGCTATGTCAGTGTTCTGTACTTCTGTACTGACACAGTCATCGTGTCACAGGAGAAGCACTTCCATTCTGTCTCTAGGGGTCTACAGAATGTATTATATACTTACAGTAGGACTGTCTTTGACTGGGTCTATATTACTTAGAATCTGCATGGTTAGGGCACAGAAATTATTCAATGAGGTCATCAGGCTCTTGCATTTCAGAAAGCAAATATTTCCTTTTATTTGCAGGTAATTTATCATGAGAAATAAAATGCATACAAAAAAAAGATCTAGGTCAAGTCATGTGCAATTCTGGCATGGCTGTTGGTACCTTATTTATTGAATGTGTCTGTAAGTGATTTGCAGCTTTATCTGGAATTCTTTAATCAAATAGTAAAGACTATTTTTTGCTGTTCTAGCATTCACCTAGTAAGACAAGTCAGGGTAACAGTGTGCTAAGCTTAGCTGAGCAAGTCTAGTAAGACTGATTGTTAGCATATGCAATATAAGTGCATTGTAAAGATCAGTACATGCAGTAAATTAGAATATTTTTGTTTAACATATATTTATTTTATGCTAACCTGAATTCTAGGAATAGTGTAACAATATATAGAGTTATTGATTGTTCTTAACTTCTTGTAAGGTTAAGAGTTTTTTATGCAGAAACACAGAGCCATGTCCCTTCAGGATCTCCTGAGTAAGCCTGTAAACAGTTTTTCCATACGCTTATTGCACCTAAACTAAAACAAGCAAACAAAATATCTCAAAATCATTAAATTCAAAAAACCCGACCAAACTCATTATTATCAATAGAATTTTCATGCACCTTTTAAGTAAAGGCTGAGGAAGGAAAAATAAGCATGAAAGAACCACTAGAGTCCTAAACTGAGCAACCAGTGATGCCTGAAACAAAATCTTAAATGGGTAAACTACTTGAATTATGTAGAGACTTATTTAATGTAAATAAAACATTAGATTCCTTCTAGTCAAAGACTGATAAGAATTTCCAGAAAATGAGTTTATTTTTTTCTTTAAATAGTGATGGAAAGTAAAGCTAGACATCTAGGAAACTTCTTTAATTCAGGAAAGACAAAGATCAGAAAATCTAAAATTATGTATTTTCCAATAAAGTCTTATTTTAGTTAGAGGAAAACATCATTTTGGATGAATCTCTCCCTCTATTACTTATCTAGAGAACCTGACTACTAGAAGCTTAGGACTTGATGTTTTGCTTTTCAGTTAGACAACTGTTGTGCTGTCATTGGAAAGGTAGCGCTTATCCTAGACATAGTAAACTAGTTACAATAGAGAAAAGAAAATGAACAATTCAGGAATTGCTTCACAACCAGGCCATAAGTAAAGTAACAATTACCTAGCACACTGTTAAGAAAAACTTAATAGGGAAAAATGTATTTGTAAGCAAATTCTTTGTGTGCAGAAACCTCAAATTCTATTTATTTCTAATCAGCTGTTTTGAAAGTGCTTGCTCTGTATATTTATAATACACTCTCTAAGAAATAAAACACAAAATGGAGACACATCTATGCTTGTTTGAACAAAGCACTAGTAAAAATTTTAACTATGTTTTGTGACACAGTTTGAGTGTTCTGGCTCTCTTGCTCATAGCATTGCTCAACAATCAGGGTAATCAGTTCCTTGACTCAGAGAAATAATTTTATCAACTAGATTTTACTTTCCGTTTTACGTGAAATATTCTAAGTTCTTCCAGGATAATCTAAGAAAAAAATTATTCCTGTCAATTAAGCAACAATAGAAGGAAATGGAAAAAAAATCCAAAGAAATATGACTGAAAAAAAATCAACACAGACATAGTGAAAAATACTAACAATGTTAAACAACTGCATTATTGAATGAATACATTCATATATTATTTTAGAAATGTGTTTAAATTTTTTTAAGGAAAAAAACCTCAATTTTCAAATATCTCAACTGTATTTTTACAATTAAAATTTTCCTGTGAGATTTTTCCAGGGGAGAAAATGGTTCACCATGTTTCATAACTGGGAAACAGTTTGTCAGGTGAGTTTTTTGTTCAGCTGCTTCAAGAACCATCATCTTCCAATAGAGAAGATACAATTCTTCTATCTTTTTGATAGAAGAATTGTATTTTTATAAACAAATATAACACTTAGCACTTTGAACTGTAAATTCTGAATTTATAACTTAGCAAAACCTTTGGAAAGTAAGACAATATTATAGACAACTTGTTCTATAATTTCTGTGGAAAAAAAGAATTTTTATTATCTCACAGCTCTGTCCTAATTGTCTTATTCCTTATTAACATTTGAACACTCATTTGGAATCAACATAATCTCTCCATCAGTTCTTATGCAGTGTAGTTTGTCTATATATTGACACTAGAATACATGCACAGACTATGGAATTTCATGGAAGTGGCTAGCTCTTCTCAGGAGCTATAGCTGAAACCCTGATTATTTAGTAATCTCTTTTAAACTCCTTTAATTTTGTATTTAGTCCAAAAACAATCCAGGATATAAAGTTCTGACCCTGTTTTTCACCTCTACAGTGCTATGACCAATGAGGACATTTATATGACAATGAATATGTTCAATTAAATCTGCACAAAAATTTAGACCATTTAGTGCAAAAGTCTTTAATACGTCCTGTTTTTGAAGATGCTTGAGTTTTGTATATTTTTGTACCACAAAATGGAGCACTGACTAGAGATATCCTGAGAGCTAGAATTAGTTGGTAGGTTTGCATGAGTTACCACAGAACTATTTAAGGATACTAACTCATGGCATATAAACAATATAGTCAGGTCAGCAGGGCTGTGTTTAGCCCAGAGCTGATACATTTCTGAATTCATAAGTAGCTCCTTTGTAACTAGCTGAGACATTTCTGCACAATACACAGCACTAGACTGGACATACCTGTAGGCTGTTGAACCCATGGTACATCACATTTACTGGGTAACTGGCCTGATTTACAGAGTGATTGAACCTCTTCAAAAAACCCTGGAGATTTCAAATGAAATTATAGAAATTTCAAGCATAAATGCAGTTAATTAATAATACTAATTTCCCTATATTATTAATCAAATAACTCTGGAACAAATTCTGGTGGGTGTGAGGATGTTGCTTGTTTTCTTTTGATTACAAATATGATATTGTTTATACAGTGTAAACCAGCTAACTCTATTTATTATTTAATATCAATATCAATATGTGGCAACATAAGAAATGGTAAAATATGGATAAAATTAATTACAAAATTACCTTGTGTCTAAACTTCAGATGCTTAGATGGACTTTTTGCTTCTGGTTGTGTTGTTTTGTTTTTGTCTTTTTTTAAATTCAAATGCTGTTTTCATCATATGAAAATTAATTAATGTGATTGTCTTTGAGTCCTCCAGAGACACATCTGTGAAACTAAGTTTAAGTACTTAAGTTAGACAGACTGACTCTGTTCCATACTTTCTGGGAAGAAGTAACAGACTATTCCTGTGATTTATATTCTAGACATATGAGTAATGTGCTTTTATCATACAGAAATATTTTTTTAGCCATTTAGTTTCTTTTCATTTAGTAATTGTAACAATTGGGACTTAAACAAGTACTTAATCTGTCACTTTCATGCTTTGGCAAATAGTTTACATTGTCAGAATTGGAAAGACCATATAGATGCAAGGAGAACTTTTTCAGAGACTTCAATCCAAGGAGATGGATTGAAGTCTCTGAAAATGAGACTTTTGAACAGAACTGGCCAGCTTTGAACAGAACTGGCCCTTATTTAATCACTTTTCAGACAATGCTTTCGCTCTCTCATCAAGATGTAATGCAACAGGGCTTTACCCTGAAAAAAGGAAATGAGAGAAAGAACAAATCAATTAATTGAAGTTATTTTCATTCATTACTAAAACCACCCCTACCAAAAACTATTAATCACAGAAGCCTCTTAAAGCATCATCCTTAGCTCTTCCAGGGTTTACCAAGGTCTTGCTCCATTGCAGATCAGTTTACATATGGACTGATATTTATAGGTTCTTCTAATTTCAAAATTTTATATTACATTTTTTCCCTTTTTTTCTAAATAAACCTTCCTAATTATATCTACTGTAATGTCAAGCCCATGTTGAATTTTCCCTATGCTTTCTTTGAAACAGAATACACAGACATCTATTCACAACTGATTTTCAAAGTTTTATCAGTTTTTAATACCTCTTTGGAAACCTTCATCCACTTTATTCAGGACCATGACTTTGCCAAACAACTGGGAATAACAAAACAGATATTAGAAAATGGTGATATATGCAAATATATGTCTATTGGGTGCCCACATCAGGATAAACACATACATAAATCTATTAGTAGCAGAAACTATTTTCATCCTAACCATTTAAGTTGATTTCTTTTTTTTTAAAGACAAATCACTCCTTCCTCAGTCTCACACAATATGTAAAGGATGAATTTATAGCACTTAGACAAAATTTTTAAAGGTAAGGTATGGCTTTTAATATCCACATAAGAAATGTGACTTCTTTTTTTAACATGTATTTAAGAGTACCTGAAAAGTTTATAAAAGGTTCTCTTTTTTTCTTCAATAACTGGATTTATTCACCCGTTAAATGAGTGATATTTTAGACTAATTTCATTGAAAAAGATAAAAGTTGAGAAACAGTATATCCTCAAATTATCTTCCTTTTGACTTTTATAACCTAGCTTTTTATCAGTCTGCTGAAATTAACTTTTATTTCCCACTTAATAATACTCCATAACTGGCTCAAACATTTAGGCCCACTGCCTGCTGCTGAGACCAATCCTGCTTACCATCCACTCAACTCTGTCTATTTTCATTTGACCACAAATGAATTTTGTAATTTATTTTATCCATATGGAAGCTAATTCCATTTTTTGCAAGATTTTCCTTTACTTGGATGAGAAAGGTAATTTGACACCTTGCAGAAGCATAGGAGCAGATACTGTAAAAGAAGGGTTCAGGCAGGATTTAGAAGAAAGGAGAGAAGATTCACACTGTGTTTTCAGCCTAGTGCAATCACAGATCAGCCTGAAGTTAAATGAGGAGCTACATTTCATATCTAACAGAGACACCATAGTAAATATCCACTATAAAAATAGGTTGTTGATTTACAGTTCTGTCATGGTTGTTAGGGTGTCCATTTCATTTAAGTACAAATAAGTAACATGTTGACACAATAAGATGGCAATATTTTTCAGTCTGTACTTTACATAGTTCCATTAATACCTTTAAATTGATTTAATATTCAATATATGCCACAAGATGCTTTTCCAGAATCATTATGTAAAATGTTGCATATCTGTTAGGTGCTACTAAGGGAAGAAAATCTGGATGTTCTGTAGGCAGAAAATACAAGCATAATAAAAATAGTAAATATGAGCCTTTCAACTTAAGATTTGTACATTATTTTCTAGTTTTGCTTTGCACACAAATAGAAGCATACGTTCTTATTCTCAGTGCACAAAGATCCATATTTCCCATGACACTGTTATGTAGTCTTGTATTGGGTTGGCATGGTAAGGTTTTGAAGAAGATAAGTGTGGGGGGCAAGGTGTTTTTAAGATTTGATTTTATATCTCATTATTCTATGCTGATTTGATTGGTAACAAATTAGACTAATTTCCCTAAGTCAAGTTTGCTTTACTCATGCTGGTAACTGATAGAATGATCTCTCTCTGTCCTCATCTCGACCCACAAGCTCATCATTATATTTTTTCTCCCTTATCCCACTGAGGAGAGGGAGTGACAGTGCAGTTTTGGTGGGCACCTGGCATCCAACCAGGTACAACCTAGCACAACTGTGTTTCCTTATCAAACATAAAAAATATTCCTTTACGAAGGTTATTTCATATCTTCTGATAATTTCTGCTTTGTTCTTTAATCATAATTTCCAATATAGTGTCCATGTATATAAATACTTTGTCAAGACTGAAAGGCATATTCAACCTAAATCCACATTGTTTCAGTTGCATGTTTGAGAGACAGCAAGGGAAACACTAAAACAATGATCTGAACTTTTTTCACTGCATATGAACATTTCTTCTCGCCATTTCCAGCATGATTGCTTCAACGCCATACGGCAGTTCCTCCCACTCAGCAGATGTCGCTCCCCATACTACCCTCTCACAGTTTCCTCTTTATTCCTGCAGACAGTTGCTGAGGAATAAGCACCATCCTGCAGTGACATGCTCAGGTTGAAAACCATACAACTGGAAAAGCCTTATTAGTTTTGACTTAATGTGCAATTATCTTCCTGCTTTGGAGAGAGCCAGACTGCAGACACACACACCCACAGACCGCACTGATAATATTTGAAGTCAGACAGTACTTACAGGTGTTAGCTGACATAAATATACTTTGCAAATTGTTTCTGTGGTGAGATCCCAAATCCCATATTTTCACAGTCAAGAAGTCTTTTAATTGGATAAACTTGTGAATATAGACCTGGTATAGGAAACCAATTCATTTTTGCCTTTTTCTGATCAGTTTCTGCACATCAAAATATATTGCTGTATATCAAATAATTATTGTAATTCAATATAAGAACACGTGAATCTTGTATATTTTGTTATTAATATTTTTGCTGTTACTGATAATTTTCTTATATCATTACTGTTTCCAGTAAATTTTTCTTATCTCAACCCATGATTTACCTTTTGTGCCTCCAGTTGTTCTCTCCAACCCACCTTAGGGGAGGGGAAAGGAGAGCAGGGAGCAATTGCTGTATGGTTTTAGTGGGAGCACTAAATTGGAGAATACCCTTCCTAAACCACAATGGAGAAAAGGGAAGCATTCAGCTGTACAGATATTTATCATTTATTGGAAGTTATAGCTCATGGACAGCTTTTGATGGCTCAGAAGGGAATTTAGATAGTCCACAGAATAATCTGAACCGGGGTCAGAAACAAACAAACAAAAGTACTGAATGTAGAATTGCTTGATTCTGGTCATATCTGAAACCTGAACATAGAACCTGAACTTATTTCTGAAGCTTTTTTTATAGACTCTATCCATGTGCAGTAGAAAGTCTGTTTTTCTCCCCACAGTTTACAAAACAGTTGCTCAAGCTAAGCTTAAGATTTGTACAAATGACAACTTGAAAACAAAGGGAAAATACAGCATTACTCGAACTGTTGTCTTGAGATGCCTTTCTCAAAGATACCTATATTTCATGCTTTCTGATTGGAATCAACTTCAATTAAAAAATTGATGGAACGACTTCTTAAGTTTTTGGTACATATTAGGCAGGAAGGAAACAATCTTAAAATTATGAGTCCATGCGGTAAGTGTGAATTTGAGACTTACATTTTATGGATATCTTAAGTTCAATTTAAAATCAAAAACACTTAGGCTTTCTAATATGAGAGATCTTATAGTGCATATTGAAGTCTGCTTTAACATCAAAAGATGTAAGGCACAGTCACTCATTTAGTTTAAAGCTAGCTATTTTGTATTAGCCGGTTTCTCACATTCATCTTTAAGATCAAAACAATTTGTTACATAATTTTAAAAAAAATCATATATTCTAGCATGTAATCGGTGGTTTTGATGGATTCCTTTGATTAACATATAAGGCATGTATATGCCATACATGTTAATCAAAGGAATTAACACATATGGCATGTACTTTAGGACATAAAATTTTCTAAGTAATGAATATAATCTATTGAGAACAAGAAAGCACATATCCTAATCTAATTTATTGTTTCTTTTTAAAGAATTTTATTTAATCTTATAATCAGTTTTTTAATATTTCTGATACATTTTTATTGTCTAAAGTTTATTCTATCAGTAAATAATGCTTATCTTCAAGCGCAAAGATAAATGAAATTTCTGTTGTCTGTGAATTTGGTTTACAAGGCTATTTAACTATTCTCATGGTTATGAACACCAAAGAGGACTG